>NW_021604564.1:17143378-17165590 GCF_004785775.1 Grammomys surdaster | reverse complement strand
GATGGATGGATGGATGGATGGATGGATGGATGGATGGATGGATGGATTAATGGATGGAGGGAGAGAGGGAAGAAGGGAAGGAGGGGGGAGGAATGGATGGGTAGGTAGGTGTTGGTAGGTAGGATGGATAGGTGAATGGGTTGGTTGGTTGGTTGGTTTTTGAGACAGGGTTTCTCTGTATGTAGCCCTAGTTGTCCTGGTGGAACACTCTTTGTAAACCAGGTTGGCCTCAAGCTCAGACAGATCTGCCTGCCTCTGCCTCCTGAGTGCTGGGATTAAAGGCATGTGCCACCACCTCCCTGCTTATAAATGGATATTTTTTAACTGCAGAGAATACAACGAGTAAAAGAGAAATGAGGACATAAGTAGATTTTTAAAACCACATATATACGGAGAACATACCTACACAGCACTAAGCCACGGTACATTCCAGGAAGGAGAAGCAGCCATGTGGAGAACATAAATTTGGTGCAGTAAGAAAGGGTTGAAGAGGCTGTGTGTCCCAATCATGAGCCAAAATATAAAGCTCTGTGTTTAAAGGAAGGAAAATTAATCAGCATGTTACAAGACATGTCTACCACAGAAACACAGAGCTCTAAGTGATAGCAGCCAGGTTGGTGGAGATTGGATGGACTTCAGAACTGTGTTAGAATAGAAGCTCAGGTAACAAGATCTCGTTACCAGGAAGATCCACAAGAAAATCACCCTCCTCCCCCCAAAAAAATCATCTGGATCTGTGGAACTCACAGGGAAGGGTGGGGCTGGCAGACAGGATGCTGTTTGTAACTAGGCATGCTGAACCTGAGGAGCTTCTGAGACGCTGAGAAAAAAACCAGAGATTAGATTTGGATGGCCCAATCCAGTTCTGGGAAACGATTGATTTGGAAGCCTCCACTTAGAACAGCCAAGCAAGGACAAGGAAAACAAAATGAGCATGTTCAGAGAAAGAGAGCGGGCTGGTCATACTGCACCCTAAGAAAGGCAGGGAACTAACAACTGACCGAAGGAAGGGCCTGAGCGTAAAAGGAGCCAGAAAAGAGAGACGACAAGAACGGATGGTGCCAAAGAAAGGATGCCAAGAGGCAGTCTCAAATCTTCAAACTCCTAGAACGTAAAGTAACCTCAGACCTAAAATGAATCCAGCAGGTGTGGCAACCAAGCTCTCACTGAAGGCAGACACTTCCAGGGATCCACAGTATTACTCAGTCAGACACAGTGTGAGCCCTGAAAGGAGACACAGCCGTGACTGGGGAGCGGGGAGGAAGGTGTTTGTTTAAGAGGCTTCAGTTGAAGATCACAATCTAACTACAACAGGATGGAAGGAGAGGGCCCTGGTGTGGAGTGTTCCATGTGAAGACCTGAGGAAAGAAGCTAGACCCAGACAAAAGAAAGAAGAGTTAAACACAGTGAGTTCCCCAAAGCAGGGGCAATTGGGAAGACAAAGACAGCTATACGTAGCTTTCTGTCAAGAGTGAGGAAGAAAGGGATGAAAACCACAAGCAGGCAGCTTCCAGAAGATGAGAAATACATCCTGTGCATTACTAATACAGTCACAGGTCCCTGCAGACTATGTACAGTCCAAAGCTAAACACAGTGACCAAGCACTACCTGAGGCAAGCAACCAGTGCTCAGTGGCCACTCAGAAGATCAGGAGAGCACAGAGCAATCGAAGGGCCAAACAGAAGACTGAGGCCAGGATGCTGGTCCTGCATGAGTATTAGACACAGTCAACTCCTCTCCTCAAAGGCTCTTGTATTGTAAGCTTGGCCCTTTGCATGGTATTGGGCAAGAATGAGAATGTTAAAACTGAAGCAAATTGTACTATCAGGGTACGTCCTCAGAAAGAACTGTGAAATCTCTCCTTTCTGTTTCATAAAGTGACTTCCACACGCACAGACTCTGCCATCTACAAGTTCTTTGTGGGGTCTTACCAGAACCTGTACAATGCTTTTTGGATTTTCAGACCCCAAACTAGATTTCTCTATAAAGCTAGTCTATCTCATTATAGTAACACAAAATGGATTTCTGTCATCCCAAACCCCACAGTGGTGGGAGAGTTCCAGCATTAGTACAGGGAACATCAATGTGTCAACTGGATAACACCTGGACCATTGTTAAGGGCAGGGGTCAGCTGGGGAGACTGTTGTTGATACAGTGGTTTAAGCTATGAGTCATAAGAGGCTGGGCAAGTGTCAGGCCTAGAGGCCAGAGAAGAGCAAATCAAAATAGGAACACACAGGCAAAAGGGCAAAACTGAGTGGGGGTGTCACCAAAGACGGAAGCACTAAGGTAAAGATGTAGATGCAGAATCACACAAAGGAGGTCACCAGCAGTCCACAACGACACCACCATCCCTGTGACCCTGAGAAAGTAAAGTCTCTCGGCCTCCATTTTAATTCCATCCCTTTACACTAAAACGTAAAGTGACCTGAACGTCATAAGAATTATCCCAGATCCCAGCAGAGGAAACATGAGAGCAACACAGTATCGGACAAAAGTAAATGATTTCAAAGCAGAGGAGGCATGAAAGCAACACAGTATCCGACAAAAGTAAACGATTTCAAAGCTTATCTCTGAAACTGTGACTTCTCGGCATACCAGGTATCGTAACATGGGAAATGAAGTAAAGCTTGAATCACAATTGACTATTCAGAAGATCCAAGATGTTCTGTAAATTATTAGAACTATATAAGATGGGTATTTGAAAACAAAATCAATAATCAAATAAACCTGCAATAAAATAAAATAAAAGCAGTAACAAAAACAAGGGGTCAGAGATGGCTTAGTAGGTAAAAGCACTTGGCATACAGGTCTAATGACCTGAGTTTAATTTCAGAAACACATGATAGAAAGGGGAAAACTGACTTGCAAAAGTTGTCCTCTGACCTATATCACACACACACACACACACACACCTGTGGTGGTTTGATTGAGAATTGTCACCACAGGCTCATATATTTGAATCTTTGGTTCTGTGGAATTGTTTTTGGAAGGATCGGGACATGTGACCTTGTTAGAGGAGATGTGTCACTGGGAATGGGCTGCCCAGTCTCAGTCTCTCTCTGGCTCTCTCTCTCTCTCTATCTATCTCTCTATCTCTATCTCTCTCTCTATCTATCTCTATCTCTATCTCTATCTCTATCTCTATCTCTATCTCTCTCTCTATCTCTATCTCTATCTCTCTCTATCTCTCTTAGTTTCCCTCTTAGGTTCCCTCAGTCTGTCTCTCTCCTTCTACCTCCACTTGTCCCTTTCCCTCCCCTTCCACCTCCCTCCCTCTCCTTCCTCTTCTAACTCTCCCTCTCCTTCTTCCCCTCTCCCTCTGTCCTCCCCTCCCCCTCTCCTCTCCCTTTTCTTCCCCCCCGCCACCCGTTTATGCTTGTGGATCAGAGTTAAGCTCTCTCCACAGCAATAGAACAGTAACTACAGGAAAGTAACTAAGGTGACATGGTGACATTCAATGATAATCATAACTTTCTAAATGACTATGAAGACATAAGAAAATACTCAATCACCACAGAATGAAACGCCAAATATTTCTGTCACTTCTCAACTATTAGACTAGCAAAGACTGAAAGTCTGGCCAGAGAACAGTGAGGGTGTGGACAAACAGACATTCCTCACCACTTAGACAGGAAGACACCCTGGCATTAACACACAGAGGAGAATTACCCTTTTCCTGACAAACTGAAGGTTGGCACCCACAAGCCAGTTGGATCTCTAGGGTAAGTTTCTTTCAAAAATCTTTGCACAAGGGTGTCTGTTAAAAATGCATTACAAAAGTTCAAGGTTGCATTGTTTGGCATGGCAACGAACAGAAGGAATCTAAATGTTCAGCAATAGGAGAACGAAGGAACTTAGAGATAAGCCTAGGAGAGAATACTAAACAGCTCGTAATGAATATGAAGTGAATACATCCACATGCAGCTCAGTGTGACTAGATTCCAGAACAATACTGAGTGAGGCACTCTGTGGAATCACAGGTGAGAAAGAGAAGTGGTGTGCATCTGTATCTTTAAAATGTATGGTCACACTACATACTACATACTATCCATACATAAGTGCAGATATATTGATGTGCATGAGAATAGCAATAAGGACAAGTGGTGCTGGCTCTGGGTTATGAAAGGCTTCAAAGGGATCTGGGGATATACCTTCATTGACAGAGTGCTTGCCTGGCATGCACTAAACCCGGAGATCAATCCCCAACACACACCGGTAAATCCCAGAACTTAGTGTCAGCTAACCAAAACTAAGGATATATGAAAAACCTTATATAGACATTCACTTGTTATTAAGCCAACTTCAAAATATAACTCTGAAAGAGTTCAACCAGAATTACTGTACATGGAAGGACAATGCCACTCCTAGAAAACATGGGTTATTAAATGCAGGGTTGAAGGCCCCTGAAGGTCTTCAAACAGCACAGGGTACTTCGGTTGCCCTTGATCACACACCATAGCTGCATGGTAAGACCCTATAGCTGAATATGCCACTCATCTGGCTGCAGGACATAGAGAAATCAATCCCAAACAAACCAAGAACCATCCTCTCCACTGGCTAGATTTCACAGTTTCTAGGTAAGCTTCTGAGAGAAAAGGGAATCCATTGGTCTTTATTGAGTGCTAGACCCTGCATGAGGGAACATCAGCCTGACATGCAATACTGGTGCACTAGTGACCTGACCGTTACAGAGTAACTAACTGCTTTCTGGTTGGATTTGAGCCCTACTCCACAGGAGAGAGAGTCATGCTTGGTACCATAAGCCTCATCAAAAGACCATGGTGGGGTTGATCATAGGCCTACCTATGTAGATAGAGTCTTCCCAGGTAGAGTCTGCTATTATAATTTTGCTATCTACCATAGGTAGATAGTCTTCCCAGGTAGAGTCTGCTATTATAAACTTTGCTACATGGTCACATTGTCATTGCTTTCTAAACATTTATGTTTATTTATAGCCCTAGACTTCTTTCAATATTTGTCAAAGACACTTCTCTCTGTGTGGGCAGTCAATCAACTCTGAGATCTGTGACCAGTCAAAGTGCTCAGAATAAGAGACTGAATGCTCAGTCCTAAGTGGGGCATCTTTATCAACCCATTACCACCAAGGCTAACGGTACATCATGGAGAAGAGAAAGAACATAGGAGCTGGAGAATGGGAAGCAGCTCTCTGACTTGACGTGGCTCTGACCCTCATCAACTCACAGCAGCAGTGGTTATTAGCACAGACCTCCACAAGATCAAGCCAGCCACAGTCCCAGCACACTTGAAACATGTGCTCTTCAGGCCCCACCACTTACTGAGGAGCTACCAGAGAGGAAGAGCTGTTCTTCTTTTAAATGTGTGGCTACTGGTAGACCTCCCATGCTGCAGAGGATGGTCACACACCTATGCCTGTATGGGTAGCTCTAAACAGACTCAGTGGGTTATCAAGAGATAGAACATGGATCATTGAAAGGGACATATTGGGGGCAACTTAGGGATGTAAGATGGAGGAAGAAAGGGAGTGGCTATGACCATGTTTCATTGAATAAATATATAAAGTCTCAAGAATAAAAAATATTATCAGGTATGGGGAGAGAGGGATGGGAAAGAGTGGAAGTCAATGGGGGAGGGGCATCTCTGGGACTAGCTGGAGACGTGGGATGGAGAAGGCTCCCAGGAGTCTGGTGACCCTAGCTGAGACTCCTAGCAGTGGGGGATAAGGAGACTGAAGTGGTCACCTCCTGTAACCAGGCGGGACTTCCAGCGGAGAGAGGGGGACATCAACATACCCACAAAAACTTTTATTCAAAATTTGTCCTGCCTACAGGATGCACAGGGATAGAGATGGAGCAGAGATTGAGGGAACAGGCAACCAATGACTGACCCAACCTGAGACTCGTCCCATGAGAGAGAGCCAACCCCTGACACTATTAGTGATACTCTGCTATGCTTGCAGACAGGAACCTAACATAACTGTCATCTGAGAGGCTTCATCCAGAAGCAGATGGAAACAGATGCAGACACCCACAGCCAAAGATTAGGAAAAGCTCGGGGAGTCTTGTGGAAGAGTGGAGGATAGAACTGAATGAGCTTGAGGAGTCAAGGACATCAGAAGAAGACCTACAGAGTCAATTAACCTGGGCCCATGGAGACTCACAGACTGAACCACCAACCAAAGAGCATGTAGTGTTTTGACCTAGACCCCCTACACATCTGTAGCAGATGTGCAGCTTGGTCTTCACGTGGATCCCCTAACAACTGGAGCGGGGCCTGTCTCTGACTCTGTTGCTACCATTGGATCCCTTTCCCCTAACATGATTGCCTGGTTGGGCCTCAGTGGGAGAGGATGCACTGAGTCCTGCTGGGACTTGATGTCCCAGGGCAGGGTGGTACCCAAGGCAGGACTTCTCGAAGGGGTAATGAGAGAGGGATTTTTGAGAGTGGGACTGGAAGGAGAAGGGGGGCTTTGGGATGTAAAGTGAATAAATTAATTAATCTTTACAGAGTCCAAGACCTCTTTTTGAAAAATTACAATATTTTAAAGAAACAAAAAGATAGGAACTTTCAAGACAGTCGCTTCTCTTGCTTAAGGAAAACACTGGGATATGGTAGTTTTGTACATTTTTATATTTTTAAACTTAAAATTACTTTTTCCAATCAATCAACCTCTTAATTCCAACTGGTGGCCTAGGAGAAGAAAAATGAAACTAGCTAAGGTAAGGAGAGGCATGGGAAGGAACCTTGGTGTGTCTACACACTGCTGCTGTTTCCTGTCATTAAAGAGAATGAGGAGTTCTGAGAGAGAAGTAAAATCCCTGACGTGAACATGCAGGAACCTCCTCCAAACATCCCGCTCACCTCTCGCATGTGCCTCTTCAGATGCATGTATACGCTCTGTCCAGTTTTTCGAAAATGTCTTTCAACGTGTTCCCTTCCAAAGGCCAAAAATGTATTCATGCACACATAGAGTCCACCTTCAGAGTTCTAGAGGAAAGAGACAGGGGACAAAATTATCAGAGACACCTGGCCAAGTCATCAAGATACAGACAACTGGGAGAGAAAGCAAATGATAAGGGTCAGCCTCAGCAAAGGGCTACCGTGACTCTCAGTGGTGGCTGCTGGAAGCACAGATGGCTTTACTCTCACCCTGGTAAAGCTCCAAGTTTATTGAGTGCAGGCTACTTTCACCCCACGTGAGATACTACAGGCTCTAGAAACATGTGTGTCAGGAACTACGAGTGTTGCATGTCATGAAGCACATCTCAGTTTTCAGTTTGAGTGGAACTTCTGGGTTCATGTGAGTTTCCAGGAGAATTTGCTAAGGAGAATGACCTTCCCTGACCATGGGATACAGCAGCCTATAAGCTGTGGACTAGGTAGAATAAAAGGAGAAGGAGAAGGAGGAAGAAGAGGAGGAGGGAGGAGAAGGAGGGAGAAGGAGGAGGAGGAGGAGGAGGAGGAGGAGGAGGAGGAGGAGGAGGAGGCGGCAGCCAGTAACACTGTCATTCTCTCTCTGTTTCCTGAACACAGTGTGGTGAGCAACTTTGTTCTGCCACACACAGCCTACCACAACATTCGACCTCACCAGAAACCACATCAATGGAGCTGGCCAACTATGGACTGAGACCTCTGAAATCATGAGCCAGACTAAATCCTTCCTTGTGGGCATAATGTTATTGCGCCCTATGTAAAGATTACCCTGGTATTATTCAAATGCTGATTTCTCTGCCCTCGTATCTGGCTGCAATCCAGACGCGGCACTGTAATGATTATTCTATGTATCTCCTGCCTGAATGTTGTGTAAACATTGTTCCCCATTGATTTCCAACTTGTCAATAAAGGCTGATTAGCCAAAAGCTGAACAGAAGAGACAATAGAACTGGACTTCCAACCCCAGTCAGGGGAGGGGGAGAGAAAGAGGAAGAGGAGGAGGATTTACCACAAAAAAAAGGGGAGGGGGATCCAAAAGACACCATGGGAAACCATCTGGAGCAGAGAGAGCCATATCAATTCTAAAACGCAAGTATCTCAGGGATTTTGGCTGGAAGGTAGCCAGAAGAGCTGAGAGGATTAGAATAGGTTAATAACTACTCAGTTATTGTGCCATAAAGCTTGATTAAATAAATCTAATAGTCTCTGTCTCACTTATTTAGAAGCTAGCCAAGATAAACAAGAAACAATTATTTTTAAAATTCCTTTAACACTTCCTTCTCCATTAAACCTTTCTTCATGTGTTTGTCACAGAGACAGAAAGACAAACAGACATGTCTGGTATGCAGTCCATGAGCATAGGTAATAACTGCTTCTATCAGCCACTTCAAGTTATTTATTAGTATTTCCATTTCATCGTTTAAAAAACTAATCACAAGTCGTTTTCTCAAGTAGATACAGCCTGGAATTCTCAGAGTTAGATTTCAATCTGTTTCTCTTTTTATCTCTCCTGTCATATTTCAAAACACATGAAGTTATTTCATTAAAATGAAGTCAAGATTGATGCTTACACTCCAGGTGCTTGATTTTCTGTCTCAATTTCATATCTCTTTCTCTTGATTTGCCTAATGAGACTCTCTGAATAATAATCTATACAATCACCCAGACTTTCTTCGAAGGAAGTGGATCCTATTAAAACCCTCCTAGTCTCACCCCTCCAACAGAAAACAAAAGAAAGAAAGAAGAAAGGAAGGAAAGAAGGGAAGGAGGGAGGGAGGGAGGGAGGGAGGAAGGGAGGGAGGGGAGGAGGGAGAGAGGAAAGGAAGGAGGGAGGGAGGGAGGGAGGGAGGGAGGGAGGGAGGGAGGGAGGGAGGGAGGGAGGATTGCAGCAGGTACACAGACATGCATGCAGTAAAACACCCATACATGTAAAATAATAAAGGAGCAAAATAAAAGAAAAACAAACTTAAGACAACAACTATCCAGATTCCTTAAACTGACCTCAGGTCTAGTGAGGGCGGGGCAGAAAGACTGTGAGTTTGAAGCCAGTGTGGGTTACAGAGTGAGAGCAACAGAGGGGAGGGAGGGAGAGAGAGAAGGAGGGAGGGAAGAGGGAGGGAAGGAAGGAAAAAAAGAACAACCCTTTTAACTAAAGAAAGCATTCTCTTGATCAATACATTAGAGGTGTCTTCAAATGATTTTCTTTCAAGAAAACATGTTCTCTAGCATAGTTACACTCAGTAGTAGATACACATACAGATATATGGATAGTATATATGCATATAATATCTATAATGGTCTTTGACTTATTAAACAAAGCACCATATATTGTGACGGGGGGGGGGGGAAACAGTTCCATTTGGTCTCAATAAAATGTGACTTCAGCTAAGGAACCTGAACCTTAAGTATGGAGTGGAGGTGTGGGATGCATGGAGCTTTAATAGAGGCCATGAACTAGCCTTGATGGGGCACCCAAGACATCTTAGGTTCCACATATTCTGGAAACAAAGTGTGATTGCTATTCTTGGTTGTCAGCTTGACTGTATCTGGAATTAACTACAATCTAGAAATGGAGGACTCACCTGTGAGAGATTTTCTGCTTGGTCTGAAGTGGGTAAATCCACTTGTAGTCCAGACCCTTGAGGTAGGAAGACACACACCTTTGATCCAGATCTTAAGGCAGAACTACACACCTTTAATCTGGGCCATACCTTCTGCTACAAGCCTATATAAGGATACAGAAGGAAGTTTTGCCCTCTTCCTGCTTGCCCTCAACTTGCTACCACATCCATCCCTTCACTGGCATTGGAACCTACTTCTTCAGGATTCCAGCAGATACAGAAGACCAGCTGAGACACAAAGCCTTTTGGGACCAGGCAGATACTAGAGACTTGGAGTTTCCATTCAAAGCTAGCCACTGTTGGATTAGTTGGACTGTAGCCTGTAAGTCAAAGTAATTCAAATAAATCCCATAGATAGATGAGTGGACAGATGGACAGATGGATGGACAAGTGGAGGATGGATGGATGGATGGATGGATGGATGGATGGATGGATGGATGGACAGCAGACAGACAGACAGACAGACAGACAGACTGAGGTTTATTCCATGAGTTCTGTGACTCTAGACAACCCTGACTAATATACATGCCTTTGGTAATGTCCACCTCATGAAGACTGCCTAACTGGAAAGGAGGAAAAAAACACACCAAAAAGCTTCCTGTGCTACAAAACATTACATAAATGTTGGTTATCTGCTGTTAAAAGCTTCCTGTGCTACAAAACATTACATAAATGTTGGTTATCTGCTGTTACTAGTGTAGCCACTTTATAATTGGGGACAATCAGCAGAAGGGAAGTCAAGGAGTTCTGACAGCCATGCAGACCAGGGCCAAGAAATATTCATCAGTCAGAAAGGAAAATATAGGCAAATAGTGAAAGAACAGAGAAATTAGCAAATGGAAAAATGAAGATGCTATACAATAATATTTTCCTAAAGAAAAATATACAACTGCTCTACAATGCAGATTCCAAAGTAATAGGCTAATCCTTGGATAATCTATCAAAGCCATCTAACAGGTTTTTGTTTTGTTGTTATTGTTTGTTTTATTTTCTAGGGCATCTGATGCATTAGAAATTTAATGCACCAAGCTCTGGGTATCCTTCTCTAGGCCTGTGTGGCATTGAACCAAAGTCCATAATCAAACAAAGCAACTCTGAACTCAGAGAGAAAGAACCAGCAAGAAAGCCTGTTATAAACACCCACAGAAGTCTGTCATCTGACACATAAGACTGGCCTCTGAAATAGGGAGTGGCTGTGGTGTCCTTGTGAAAGTATTCACAGGGACTTGTCAATAGTTCTGAAGTTCAAGGCACGCAGCAACAGAAAGCTTATCCACAGCCCAACAAAGAATCAATAAGCAGTCCAGTCTAAGGAGCTACTTTCTTCCCTTTTGCCTCTTTAACATCTAAACACAGGTCAGCTCTGACCCCAGCCTGGAGAAGCAGAGTTAGGAGAATGAGCCATGCATTTAAGACAGGCTACAGTCAACTTCAGGCTAGTCTGAGATACAAAGTGATACTCCTCCTTCTGTCCTGCTGGATTTGTGTCAGCGTGGCATAAGCTAGAGTTATCTGCAAAGAGGAGCCTCCATTGAGGACATGTCTTCAACCAGATTTCCTGTAGGCTAGCCTGGGGCACATGCATGTGCGTGTGTGGTGGTGGTTGATATGGGAGGGGCCAGCATATTTTGAGTGGTGCCATTCCTGGGCAGATGGTCCTGACTTGTATAAATAAGAAAGAAGGATGAGAGCAAGTCATAAGGACCAAGCCAGCAACCAACACTTTTCCACAGCCTCTGCTTCAATTCCTGCCTCCAGGTTCCTGCGTTGAGTTTCTTCTGTGACTTCCCTCAGTGATGGACTATGTTGTAGAAGTGTAAGGTGAAATAAACCGTTTGCTCACCAAGTTGCTCTTGGTCACAGTGTTTTATCAGAATAATAGAAAGCAAACTGAAACAGATATTAGCACAGAGGCATGGATCCTGGTGTGAAAGACCATTTCGGGAAGGGTTGTGGAAGGACTTTGGAATTATGCTAGAAAAGCCACAGCATCCACGTAAGAACTTGTGCAGTAGCATTCGACTGTAATCCCAGTGCTACTACAGAGAGAAGAAGGCAGAGAGAGAAGGGGTCAAAGATGCTCTCAAGCCAGGTAGCCTGGCCTAAGCAACAGTGACCATCAAAAGAGACCCTACCTCAGGCCAAGTCAAAAGTGAGAACAGACACACCACAGGTCATCCTATGACCTCCACACATGCACTGTGTTATAAACACACACACACACACACACTGAGAGAGAGAGAGAGAGAGAGAGAGAGAGAGAGAGAGAGAGAGAGAGACCAAGAGAGAGGAGAGAGAGAGAGAGAAACCAAGAGAGAGAGAGAGAGAGATCGAGAGAGACCGAGAGAGAGACCGAGAGAGAGACCAAGAAAGAGAGAGAGACCAAGAGAGAGAGAGACCAAGAGAGAGAGAGAGAGACCAAGAGAGAGAGAGAGACAAAGACAGAGACAGAAACAGAGAGAATAAAGGAGTGCTGTTAAAATTCACTGGAGGGGATAGAGAGACGGCTCAGGAGGAAGAAAGATGTAAAGTCTTATAAATAAAGCTCACACTCACACAAAAGCAAAGCTGACACATCACAAGGCAACAACACTGAAATTCAACTCAGTAAGAGTTTTTCAAAGATAAACTTTGGGGCTTTGCAGGGAGACGGGAATTTGACATTAGTTTTCATTTTTAGAGACAGAGTCTCACTATGTAATCCAAGATGTCCCTAAGCTAACCACATAACTCAGGCTGGCCTTGAGCTACCCATTTGATTCTTCAGGCTCGGGGATTACATGTGTGCACCACCACATTAGGTGCTTTGGTACGAAATGTGTAAAAAAGTATTAACTTCTTACACTCCCACGACCTCCTGAAGTAATGGCTATCAAAACAATCTTAGGCCCATGAGAAGGCCCAGCAGTTAAAGGTCCTCTCTGTCCTTTGCATGGATAACTGTCTACCTTCCCTTTCCAGTGTTGGCATTTATATATTATGGGACAAACAATAGTAACTGAATGTAAATAATTTACCTTCTAGCTGACCTTACACACACATACAGTCACACACAAAACACAGACAGACTTCCCAGAGCTCTATGATGAATTTACCTGACAAGTTCTCCCACACAGGATCAAATACTACACAGGCAGTGTCAAAGCCTGTGTAATGCATTTTAATATGTGTATGGCGTGTACACAGCCAGTACTAACTCTGTATTACCCTACGTGCTGTTCATGAGTACCATTGGGGTCAAAGTGACTTCTTTCCCATTGTCAGCCTTTTAAAACAATGACAGAAGATTCCCACACAAAGGTCAAGGTCACAAGTCTCAAAGTCACAAGTGAGCAGTCATTTCAAATAAAAACACTCCACATCGTCAGTCAGCAGGTGTTCAGAGAATTCTGTTCAAGAGGGCGGTTTCTTGGAGAGGGGCCTCACTGGCAAAAAAGTAGAATGTGCCTGTGTGGATGACAACTCAGGAAGCTGGGGACACTTCCAGCATCTCCTGGAAAACAAGTGGTCACTACCATAATAAGCATGACACAGGGAGCCAGAGGCAGCTTGGGGCCACAGCCAGGATGGAGACTGACCCACACACATTACACTAGGAAGACAAAACGAACAAGGGCACAGTATCTTCTAGAACACTGACTTCAAAAATAAAAGTAAAGGAAAAATTCACTAAATCAGTTGCTTGGAATCATGAGATGAAGTAACATTGATTCATGACCATCCTTGACATGTCAGCCATAAAAACAGACTTGAGAGCACATACTGAGGGAACACACGTGTAGTGATTTTCCTCCAAAGGAAAAGTAATCAGCAAATGTGATGGTACCCAGCTGTAATTCCAGCACTCAGGGGTCTAAGACTCGATGTTTGAGAGTTCAAGGCTAGCCTATGATGCATAGGAAGACCCTCCCACCAAAAAAAAAAGTAAACAACCAAACTATGTGTGTATATTATAACACACACAACATACATCCTCTGGCATGAGACATTTTCTTCATGTGAGAGGGAGATAATGTGAAATTGTTTTCTTCACATTCTTTTATCTGTGAGAGGACTCAAGCACATGCAAGTACACATGTTCAAGTACATGGACAGAGTGCCTGTACATGTGTGCACATGTGCATTTGAAGGCCAGAGATCAACTTTGGATATAGTTCTTTAGGCACAGTCTTCTTTGATGGATAAAGGGTCTCCTGTGAGCCTGAACTCACCAGCTAAGCTAGGCTGACTGGCTATCAAGCTCCAGGAAGCCACCTGTCTTTGCTTACCTACTGCTGGGGTTATAAGTGCATACCAACACACTTGGCTTTTTTTTTTAATATAACGTGAGTTCTGGGGTTCAAACTCAGGTCTTTGGTTGGGATATCTTCTCAGTTCTCTTGGCATTTTCTACTTGTTATTCAGGAACATAGATTTGTTCCTTAATTTAAGATGACTGTAAATTGGGATTGGACAATGGTTCAGCAATTAGGAGCACTTGCTGTTCTCGCAGAGGACCTGGATTTGGTTCCCAGAACCCACACTGGGTGGCCTACAACTTCCTGTAACTCCAACTTCAGGGGACCAAATGCCCTCTTCTGGAGTCTATAGGCACCTGCATTTACACACACACACACACACACACTCACACACACACACTCACACACACATAATGATAAGAGACCAGGCAAGTAAAGAAAGATAAGCAGCCTAACTAGATGTCAAACAGATCTTCAAAGCTCTTTAAAGAACAAAAGAGACAGCAGGGATGTAGCACTGCCTATAATCCCAGCACTTGGGAGGTAGAGGCAAGAAGATCAGCAGTTCAAAACCATCCCTGGCTACATAAGGAGCTCAAGATCCTGTCTCAAAAAACAGACAAATAAAAAGAAAATGGAGCGGAAAAAAGCCATGGTGCTAAAGGAACACGAGACAGGAAGGCAGGGTAGAAGAGGAGGAGAGGGCTTCGGACACCAGTTCTGGAGGCCCCACTAACAAGAGAAAAGCTGTCTTTCCCCTTTGTTAGGATTAAAAGCCACTGGAAGAGTTTAAAATGGAAAATGCCACCATCACACCACATTTACAAGGTCACTCTGCCATCTCCCCAGCACAAGAACTAGGCTTTGGTGCCACCTGTTTACCAGGCCACTGAGGAGTCAGATACTTTTTCTCACCTATAAAACTGAGTACCCACTCTAGGTGTGAGCAACAAGGATGCTGTCACCAGCAGCAGCCTGGGAAGCATGATGGCACAGGGCACAAAGGAAACCCACTCCTCACATTTAACAAAGTCTAATCAGGGTGGGCAGCTTCGTCCTGAACCCATCTCTTTTAAAGAATAAAATGAGAGTCTTGAGAGATTGTTCAATTGGTAAAGAATAAGGCTTGCATCTTAGCCTCAGCATCCATGTTTTTTAAAATGCCTGGCATGGCCTGTGGAGGCAGCTCAGTGGGTAAATGCCCGAGTTTGGATCCCAGGTTCACATTACAGTTGGGCAATGCTATGTAGTGCAGGGAGCACAGAAGACAGTAGCTCCTGGGCGCACCCTGGCTAGCCAGCCTAGCCTACTCGACAAGTTCCAGGACAATGAGACTGCCTCAAAAGATAAAGAAGGATGGGGCCTGAAGACCAACACCCACAGCTGACATAGCTGATGCTTGACTTCTACGTGCATGCACATTCAAAAGTATGCACACAAATATGAACATACACAAAGAACAGTTAATTAACTAAGATGTTAAGAAAAATGAAATTATTAAATTTACAGGTAAATGGATGGGGCTGGAGACAGTTATTCTGAGTGAGGTCACCCAGACTCAGAAGACAAATGTTACATATTTTCTCTCACTTCTGTATATAAGCTTTGAACTTTCAGATATGTGCATTTGGAAAACTCATAGATGTCAGGAATTTAGTAAGGGGCTTTTGGATGATTTCGGGGGAGAGGAGATAGAACAGAGGAGCACAAAGAGTTAAAGATGAGTAATGGAACAGGAAAGATTAAAGTGGGGTGGGGCTGGCAGGGCAGGATGGAGGACGGATATGGACATGGATCGCTAACACTAAATCCATTCTGAAAAAGCCACATGGAAACCCACTAACAAACTTGTGTGTGTGTGTGTGTGTGTGTGTGTGTGTGTGTGTGTGTGTGCTTTATTGGAGTTACCCTATAATGGATCCAGGAGGTGGAGGAGAGACTATACCTGAAGTAAATCTCCTTTTGACTTTTTGACCCATAATGTCCCATAAACACCAAGCATTAGAGGCTATTGCCAGTGCTCTTGGCTACTCTGCTGAACTGGTGGGACCCTGTTGTTTAAGGTGCTACAGACTTGAGTTATAGGAAATGGAGCAACTAAGATGGTACTGACCAGAAGCTTCATATGCACTGGGTAGATTTTATTGTTCTAAAAGGTGCTCTGCACACAACCAGAAGAGAAAAGTCCTCATCACTTTTATCCAGTTTTGAACCCTGCCAGTTACAGTAGTGAGTGGCCTGACGAGATACAGCCACTAGTGCAATAGTGGAACACAAGTTTTGGGAGTCACCAGCCACTTTCTAATTGTTTCTAAGGCCTGCTCCATATAAAATCTATACATGACAGTGTAAGCCTGGCCAAGAACTGTGGCAAGGTAGGCTAGGCCCAGGGGAGACCCAATACTATTATTAAATGGACATAGTATGAACTATAAAATGAGTTCTGATGACTTACTGCTATAAAACCAGTGCATTTCTCAGCCCTTGTCAGAGAACCTTCTCCTTGCAGCAGATGGCAGTGAACACAGAGACCGTCAGCCAGTCACCATGCAGAGCGTAAGAGACAGTGGAACAGAACGCTCAGCTCTAAATGAGACATACAGCTCACAACCCTCCCTTCAAGGGTCAGGGATTTTCATGGTGATGGAGAAAGAGTGTGGATAACTTCAATTAAATGGTGTTTTCTGGACACAACTGGGCAGTTGCACATATGACCTCACAGAATGCTCGAAACCTGTGAAAGCTGAAGCCAGACAAATCCCAAGGTGGAGGGGAGGAGGTGGGCAGAATCTCATCATTGGCTGGAGAGCCTTTGGTGTTTGATAGCTGCCAGGAGAGGAGGAGTTATCTTTCTTTAATACCATTATCCCTGGTAGGGTGATCACACTCTAGGGCATGCTGCCTCCCAAGACTGGGCAACCCTAACTCAACTGGATGGGGTGGAGAATGAAGAAGAAAATTTTGTATTTGGTGGCTAGCGAGGTGAGGGCAGGGGTGAACATGGTCAATATACAATGTATGAAAGTCTTGATGAATTAATAAAATATTATTGAAATATAAATAAATAAAGTTGTGCTAAGAGATGACCAGAAAACACAGAACAAAGATCATGGGTACTGTGGTGGTTTGAATAAGACTGGTCCCATAGCCCCATACATTTGAATCCTTAGGGAGCGGCACTATTTGAAAGGATTAAGAGGTGTGGCCTTATTGGAGTAGGTGTGGCCTTGTTGGGGTAGGTGTGTCACTGGAGTTGGGCTTTGAGGTTTCAAAAGCTCATGCCAGGCCAAGAGTCTCTCTCTTCCTGATGCCTGTGGATCCAGATGTAGAACTCTCAACTTCTCCAGCACCATGTGTCTTGTGTCCCGCCATGCTAATAATGAACTAAACCTCTGAACCTGTAAGCCAGCCCCAATTAAATGCTTTCTTTTAAAAAAATTGCCATGGTTGTGGTGTTTCTTCATAGCAACAGAACACTGACTAAGACAGGTTTATGCAGAACATCAGGAAGCCATGTATGACAGGAAGCAGAATAACACAAGTCCTAAGCGGGGGACCTAAACCTCCCATATATGTACAGAAATGAAGCCCCTCCTGAGGTCACATAGTAACTAAAAGAAGGGACTAGACTGAACCCAGGCTAGCCTGCCCCCTAAGGCTGCCTAGTGTGTCTACAAAGCATTTTGCTGGCAGGAGCTGGGTGGGCGGCTGTCGGCAAGCACAGAAGTCTCTGCCAGGGCTTGCAAAAAAAGAGCAGCTTTTCCTTCCGGGCTGTTGCATTTAAGGCAGAGGGGCAGGACAGGGACAGCCACCAGACTCCAGTGAGGGACCTGTGCCAGGCACTCTGCCAGGCTCTCCTGTAGAGAGAAGAAAGGTGTACCCTTCGCAAATGTCAAAGGGTGACTGATTCCCTGAAAAGTGGCCACTCCTGGCTGAACTCTCCCTATTTAGCCAGTTTCCAAGACCCAGTGGAAGCTGCTCAGAAGATGCCACTGAACTACCTGAAGGGCTGGCAATCTCCCTTGGTCTCTGTGCCCTCATCTGCTATGTCCAGAAATCAGACGGAGAGAGGACTCACATTTCTCAAGCTCACCATAAAGCCTCAGGCTGGAGACCTGCTATGCAATACAGTGAACCCCAAGAGGCCATGCACATAAGCTTCTCGTCCCCCTTTCTCCCACATTCTTGCTCTTCTGTTCTCTTTCCTCCTGGCTAATCTTGCTCTGTTCCCCTCAGCAGACCAACAACCCTGTTTCTAAGAACTGCTGGGAACTGACATCTACAGCCAGGTCATGCCTCCTCCACAGTCACACCCAAAGAGTTAGCCAGTGAGGGGAGGACATTTGGTGTCACTAGGAGAGAGTCTGCATAATAGAAGCCAATTGCAACTGTCTTTTAAGGAATTTCTGCTTCCTAGCTAACCGTATACACAGTAGATCTACTCCAGGGTGGTTTTAAGTCACATTCATTCTGCACAGAACAGCTGGTTCACATGTCTAACTTCTAGAGAAAATACTACCCCAGGCTGCTGTCTGAGGGTCCCTGAGCTTTAGCCAGTCAGAGAAAAGGAGACAAGGATAAAATGGGCACTGCTTCCTCCAAGAAATGGGTGACAAGATTTAAGGAGCACAGAGGTGGGTCCTACCCCCTCACAAGTCTAGAGTACTCAAACTAGGCACTATCACATCCCCAGACTCCAACCCTGGCCTCTGAGGTCCCTGCTTCCTAACTTCCCAGGCTGTACAAACAGCCCACTTGTATGTCCCATCTCATCTTCCTCATGGCCACCCTTGACACACTCTATTCCCAGGACACTGGCCTGGGCTCCTCCTCCATTCATGCTCTGTCGGCTCTGTACGGGGTCATTACCTGCTTCCTCAAGCTCTACCTCCATGGCCATTGTCCTGGTGAAGGGGTGTCCTCCAGTACAGAAGCAACCTTCTATTTGGACCCTTAGCTCCAGGTCTCCAACTACCCCCACTCCGGGCCTAGTCTACATTCCACTTCTAGAAGAGCAGCCACCTTGTCTCCAGGATCTCTATTCCCTCGCTTCTAAGTGGCCAGCTCGTCTAACCTAGTCTTGTTTTAAGACAGAGTCTCATGTAGCCCAGGCTATCCTTGAACTTGCCTACCTAGCTAAGGCTGACCTTGAACTCTTGGTCCTCCTGGCTTCACTTCCCTCGTGCTAAGTTCACAGGCACTTGTCACTACTGCCAGCACCCACCAGTTCAAATTGTAGAGGGAAAAGTTATGGATACTGGGTATATAGAATCCTTTTTAGACATAAAATATTCTTTAGGCTTTCTTTACAAAGACATGGAGGCATGAAGCAGGTTGGAAATGTGGACGGACTAGTTGCAGGAACTGGCTGGAATGCAATTTGGCCAGGTGGAACCAAGCTGAGAATCATGGTGATGGGGCAGGGCCGAAGTGACAGGGCAGGACCACATTCTTGGGAAAGATAAGCGTACAGAGTTTTCACCTGATCCTGACTCACGTAGGTTGGGTTCCTTTGGAATGTTCCACTATTTTTATGTTATACCACCCTAGCAACCCACCCTCACCCCCTTCCCATTCCTTGGTTTGTGGTTTTTCCCTATAAAAACTCCTTTCAAACTGGCAGTCGGGGTCAATTCAGCTCCTGCGTGGGCATGCGAATTGACCGGCAGCTAGTTGTCACGCCCTAATAAATGACCTCGCAATTGCTCTGGTACATGGTGTCTCGAGCAGATTACTGGGTGGTCGTGACTTTCTGAGACTTGAGAGAGGGTCTCCCCTCTGCGGAGGTCTTCAAAATCTCATCAAGATCATCAGCCTCTAGAGCCCACAGAGTAAGAATCCGACTGCTACTGAGTCTCCCCACTGACTGGCTCTTCCAGAAGAGAATTTACTGCCACAAATATATGAAAGACCTCCTCCAACAAGCTACATGTGGACTGTGGGACTGTGTAAGGATATTCTGGGTCATGGCTAGGCAGTTGCCTAGAACCCCGAGACTTTGCGTGAGAACTGGCAGGAGTTCGGCGCGCCCCAGAACCTAGGGTCCTGAAAAGCAGTCTAGTCTCCATAGAATTACATTGTTCAGTCACGTAGGCCAGACAGCCCCTCCCAAAGTAGAGGGCGTGACTAGAGGCCTCAGGCCCTAGGGATTTACATACTAATGAAGGCCAGAGGGCGGAGTAAATTAAGCATGCCTCCCCAGATCCTTCCCCCTTTCTCCCTCCCTATTTAACTCAGGACTGGCCTGAGTTTTATGGGGGTACACCCAGATCCATCCACCATCCGCCATGATAATAAACTTTTTGGAACCAAAGACTTCTTCGTGTCATTGGGGCCTGCGCAGACAAAGCCTCCAGGCTGCTGGAACATTGGACGTTCCTCCTGCATGTGGGGCCTGCATCGTGGAAACCCACTGGGACTCAGCAGCTGTGGCCAATATTTTTTCCCACAGTGGATCCTCCAGGAGCCCAAGCCAGACACACTGCTTGTCCTCAGGCCTGAAACCTTCCAGCACACATTTTAAGTGCCACATTAAATACCCTGTGCTTTGGGGACCCTAACTGCATAACATATCAGAGCTTCTATTGCATCACTGTTACACCCCAGACGAGCCTTGAAGAAGTCTCCTGAAGTCCCTGATGTTGGGTGAGTCCGCATGGACACATTCAAGTAGAATGCAGAGGTCTGTCACCTTCCTCCTGTCCTTGGACCTCTGCCTTCTCCATGGACACATCTCTACCACTATGTCACCTACCCCAGTGCAGGCTGAATGGTGGGGTCTAAATCAGAAGGGACTCAAAACAAAATGGGGATGGGATAAGGGTATCACATGGTCCAGGCTGGCCTTGAACTCGATATGAATCAGAGGATGACTTTGGACTCCTGATCCTCATGCATACATCTCTCTAGTGCTAGAATTGAAAGCTTGCACTTGCGCCCGGTTTTGTGCATTTCTTGAAACAGACCAAAGCTGTGCACATTCTGGGTAAGTATTCTACTCACTGAAGCCAAAGATTTCAATTCCTATCACTGGAAACACACACTGTCCTGCATCCCAGGCATGGTCTCAGTACTGAGCATGCCCAGATCCATCATACTCATGTCATTATTACTGTTCCTGCTCTTATTCAGTCACTGTGCCTACAGATAAGGGGGCCTGCGACCAATCATACAGTACTGAACACAGCACAGTCCTCGTGGCATCCATAGAGGCCTGGCTTCTGGTCCTCTCCTCAGGGAATGTCATGGGTCAATTCTACAAAGCCCTGGGGACATCTAGAATCACAGTACACAAAACACCCACGACACTATTCCCTGGCATCTTAAGGGTCAAACTCAGGACTTGAACAATAGTATAGCAAAATTAAAGTACCACATTGGTAATTTAGTAATGCTTTTCATTCCAAGGCATATACGCTCAGGGTCTTAAAAATAAGCAATCAGAGGAAAAGATTCAGGCTTAGTAACGCAGACTTCCAAAAGGTGTAACTTTTAGTTTTCTGTTCTTTTCCCTTTGATTCTCTATTCTGACTTTACATAGTCTACAGTGTAGACAATCTGCATCCTACCTAGGACAGCAATCAAAAAAGAAAAAAAAAAAGTGGCATAAAAACAGGGGAGAAAAAAAAAAAGAGAGGAAGAGCCTAGCCCAGCTTGGAGGGAAGGGTCCTCAGAGTCAACACCCGAGCCAGCCTCAAAGCATGGCTGGGTCACCCAAGGGAGAGATGATAGAGAAAGTATTCTGGCTGAAAGAGCCAAACCACAGGCAGGGATGAGATATGGAACTCCTAACCCTGGAAGGCACCTGGGAGCTAACACAAGACAGGTGGGTCAGCCAGGTAAACTGAGAAGATGAGGAAGGGCCATCCGACCAGCAACCCTGCAGAGCTCTGGGTAGAAAAAGGTATCAAACAGGCATGGAGAAAGGTTACAGAGGACAGGGGCAAGAGAGGATGCAACTCCAGATCTGGTGATGACAGGATGGAGTGTTTGAAAAGACAGATGGCTGTTTGTCATGGCATAATTCACAGAAGCCAAAGGGAGAAGCAATCCAACGAACAAATGAACAGATGAACAAATCAAGGAAGTATCTGTTCACGCAATGGAATACTATGCAGCCTTTAAAGAAAAAAATCCTGATATATGCTGCAGCATGGATAGAGACCTAAGTGGAGTAAACCACACACACACACATATACCATATATACACACACATACACATACCTTTACACATACCTATAAACATACCTATACACACACATAAACACACACATACATACACACGCACACATACACTATACCATATATACACATACATACACACACATACACATATCTTTACACATACCTATAAACACACACATAAAAACACACACATACACATACCTATACACACACATACACACATATACACACATATATACACACACATACACACA
>NW_021604564.1:17040658-17143368 GCF_004785775.1 Grammomys surdaster | reverse complement strand
ACACATATACATACATGCACTCATACACATACACACACATACACACACAACTATACACACACATACATACACATGCATACATAAACACACATACACACATATACACTTATACACAAACATACACACACATATACACATACATACACACACATACACACACGTACACATACCTATACACATACACACACATACACACATACACACACACATACCTATACACATACACACATACACACACATACACATATAAACACATATGTACACACATACACACACATAATACACATATACACATACATGCACTCATACACATACACACACATGCACACACACATATACACACAACTATATACACACATACATACACATGCATACATAAACACACATACACACATATACGCATACACAAACATACACACATATACACGTACATACACACATACACACACTCATACACACATATACTGCTGTTACATGAGTTACATGAAGTAACTAGAATAGTCAAAATTGTAGAGGCAGAAGCAGCGTGGTAGAATGTGAAAGCAGAAGGGGACTCACTGGGGAGAAGGAGATGAGCAGGCTGGAGGGAGATAAGAAAGCAATAATGAGGTGAATAGGATTGAAATTCATTATATATGCCATGAAAATGTCACAATAAAACCCATTATCATGGAGAATTAATGTAGGCCAATGAAGGACATTCGTTAAAAAGTATGTGTCTGTATGTGTTTGCATGTGAGTTTGTGTTTGTATATGCCAGTATGTATGCATGTATGTGTGTTCACTGGTGTTCATGTGTGTGGGTATGCATCCACGTGCACATGTGTGGGTTTCACGTGGTGGGGGCAGTACGTGTGCATTGTATCCAGACAGGGAGGTCAGAGGTTAGCTGTCTTCCATAATCATTCCTCTCCTCATCTTTCGAAACAAGATCTCTCTCTCTCTGAACACAAACCTGGACAATTTAGTAGACTGGCTGACCAGCAAGCCCCAGGAATCCTCCTGTCTCCCCAGCACTGAAATGACAGACACATGCCACCAAACCCAGCCTTCTACATGAGGTCTGGGGACCCAAACTCAGGTTCTCTCATTTGCATGGTGTTACTGCACTAACTGTGCCATCTCCTCAGCCCCTGAGATACGGCTTTTAGAACACAAAATAACTGAGCTCTCATGCCATTTCTTTTTCAGAAGATCCTGGTTAGGAAGCAAAAACTCCCATTTCTAAAAGTTCCAGGCAACGCCTGACTCTGTGGCGGGTGTTTGGTGACACTTGGTGAACAAGTTCAGGAAGATTACCAAACTACCAAACCCCTAACACTCGAAGCTTTCCCTCGAGTAGATGTGCTCTGGAACCTTCCCTGATTAGCTAAGTCAGTCCTGATACCAGGCCCTTCTCCACTAGACTTTACAAAGATTCCTGGGGGCACAGAGAATCACCCATGATGTCACCATCTAAGAACCTTGGGAAGTGGAAGAGAAGTTTCTTCTTCACAAACTGCTACTGGAAGGGAGACGTGAGCTGCCGAATGGCTCCTCTCAGCGCTGTTGCTCCTGGATGCCTGGGAGGCTGAAGAAGACTTCCAGAACAAATGCTGAGCTGGTAAGTGAGGGTGTGTCCTGGATCAACAGGCAAGCAGCAGGGAAAGGGGGGAGCCAGAAGATAAATACCCTCCCCCTCTTCTGCACCTCATGTGGAGACTGGAGGTGCATTCCACAGCTTCCCTCCCTGAGACTTGTTACCAGCTGCAGGCTGCTTAAGCCAGGGCTTTCCTCCCTTATTGCTGCTATCCTTTTGCCTTCCCTGAGACAGCTTGCCAACATAAGCTGCCTGTTCTGAAGCCTGCTCTTTGCAGTGATCCAAGATAAGGCCAGGGTGACCGTTAACATTCACTGTCAACTTGACAAGACCCAGAATCACCTAGGAGACAAACCTCTCCATGGCTCTTGGTTGGGTTCAATTCGGTGGGGAGACACTATCCTGGGCACTGGGTTCTAGCCTGAAAAACAGAAAAGCAACTAAACACCAGCATTCACATCCCTGTTTCCTGCCTGTGGATGCAAGGTGATGAGCTTCCTCCTATTTCTGTGACCATGACTAGTCCCACTACCTCAAAGGACTGAGCCCTCAACCGCAAACCACAACATGGGCTTTTGTTGTGGAGTCACAACAACAACAAAAGATGGCTAAGACAACAAGGGATGGACAAGCGGTTCACTCTGCAATCAGAGGAGAGTAGTGTGCCTTGAACAGAACCTCCTGCTTCGTCCAAGACTTCACACCAAGTAAATGCTTCAAAAATAAGAATTAAAGGGAGGAAATGAACATGAAGAAAGCCATTGTGGAAGAGATGGTACCTAAGTGCAGGTGCCTGTATACACCACAGACTATGCAGTATAAGCCCTCAGAGACAGGATGGAATCTGAAGTCGATGAGAAAGAGCCTTGGTAAATGATCACCACGGGAAAGTGGTATTAGACAAGGAAGTGACTGCTGCGCAGCGAGAAGCCATAGGCTGGCCTCACTAGACTACAAACAGAAAAGTACAAAGTACACACCATGAAGGAACAACTCGACCTCAGAGAGAGCCATGTTGGGTGTGTGAAGACAAAGAATAGATGGGGGACCCAACACAATGCACACCCCCTTCACCTCAGAAAACTTTCAACAGAGTTTCTGACGTCCAGCTCCACTAGGAAGAACATTACAGGCTTCATGAGATGAACCAAGACAAGGAGAGTTGAACTGAACACACTGAGGCTGGAGACTAGACCTGGGCAAAACCAAAAATGTAGGGGAACAAACACATCTTTATCATCTGTTCTGTACTAGATGGAGGGAACTGGGAAGCACTGAGTCTCACCCTGTCCAGCTCACTGCAGCCTGCAAAGCTCCGACTGTGCGTAGGGCCTGGAGCCTCCATGATACAAAGGCTTGGACTGTTGTCCTCCAATCTTGTTTTGCAGCACCTACTTTCCATTATTAGATTCAAACTGCCAAGGGCACAACTGGACGAGAGGGATTATTATTTCTTACCCACGGTCAGATGGCCCAGTGGAGTTGATCAGAGACCTCACAGTAGAGGGAGTATGTGGTAGAGATGCTTCCTGCCCCATGCAGACAGTAGATGAAAGAAATAGGAAGGACCCAAGAACAAGACACTCAACAAGGTCTCACCCCAATAATTCACTTCCTTTCTTAGATCTAATGTCCCTAAGTCTTCAGAATCTCTCAAAATAGCAAGACTGTAAGCTAAGGAATAATAACATGTGACCCTGGAAAGGATATTTCATAGCCAAACCATAACACACACATGAAATCACGTTACCTAAAAGTAGCTTTACAAGAGCCAATTAAATGGAGGACCTAAATTCAAGCCATGGCTTATGTGGGTGCAGCTCTCTCTCGGTCTCTCTCTCTCTCTCTCTCTCTCTCTCTCTCTCTCTCTCACACACACACACACACACACACACACACACACACATGTTAATCAATCAAATCACTTCATTTAAAAATAAAAATCGATTTCTAAGCCTGGGCTGGTGGCGTAGACCTGTGACCCAGCTATTTAGGAGACTGAGATACAAAACCCCAAGTTAAAGGTCAGCCCAGGGTTCAGAAGAATTTCAAGTAAGTTGTCTCAGCAACTTAGTGAGAGCCTATTTCAAATTATAAAAAGATATAGGGGACATAAAAAGATATATGGGGATATAGCTCACTGGCAGAGTACTTGTCTAATATGTATAAGGGCCTACACCAAGATCAGGTTCAATGTTAGGGTATGAGGTTACCATGGACAAAGCCATGAGTTAAACCCCAGCTCCCACTACTGTGGGGTCTCTGCTCACTTAAGTACACGGAGCCAACTGACCACAAGCAAAATAAGCAAAAAAAAAAAAAAAAAAATTTGTATATGTATAATTTATTTTATATATACTGAATACATATTCATTATATTTTTTAAGTACCTTTTCAGGGCTCTTTCTACTCTCTCCTTGGTTCTGAAGTTACATCTTATTTGCTGCTATGATTTGAGTCTAACCCCATTGCCCCACCTCACCCTGTGCCCCAGGTGGTAGTACTGTTAAGAGATGGGGTGGTAGAACATTTGGTGTTGTCTGCCCAGAAGAAATGGGTCACTGGGAGTTCTATTTGCTTCTGATGTTGACCTGAGCCTTCTCCTTTCTTGGGCGGCCACACACAACTCCACCACTCCCTCCTCTCTAACATGGACTGCACAGTGAGCCAACGTAAATCTTGCCTCTCAATGGCTGCTCCTGTAGGGATTTTATCTTAGCAACTAGGAAACTACCACCCCCTGCCAAATCAGTCTTTTTGTTTTGCAATACATTATAGGCAAACAAGAAGGAAATATTTTTGCTTTGTGTATTGGACTCCCCTAGCTTAGAATATACACCTGTTTTATCTTCTGTCATCTTTAGCTATGAGCCTTTTCAAAACAATCTGAAAGGAGGATGGCTACCTTCACCCCCACCCCAGTGTAACTGGTTTTGACCTTACCTTCAGAGCCTCACAGCACTTATGAATGAAAGTTTTTGCTATATTTGACACCATACAACCGTGTTTCTCACTTGTATGAGCTGGCACTAAGTGAAGTGCTCAAAAAACACTGGATCCGAAATGAACTGCAGAAGTCCCCCAAGAAAACACTTCTCATTATCAGACACCGTGCTTTAAATGATCTGTTATAAATCCTCGTCATCTTCCCTGAGATATAGATAATGAAACAGGATATGATTCATAGCCTGTAGACAGAACCAGCCCCCCCCCTTCCCAAGGAACATGGCACCGTGCATGAAATCATCACTTACACGGACAAGAAGCTTCTAGACCACTGTCTGGCACACAGAAAACCAGCTCCTCTCTGTGGAAACTGGTTAATAATCCACTTGCCCTCACACCTGCCCTCCAGTACCAATCTACCATCAAAGCTGGAGAAGCAACCAGTCCACCATAGAGACAGCCATTTTATGTGTCCAGAGATGTTAAGCCACCGCCCGGTGTCTGTAGTCTGTCCACAGCTTAAGGCAGACCCTAGCCGTGTCCCACTCTTGGGTTTGTTTGTTTGTTTTTTTCCGTGTAACCTACCCCACAGGGTCCACACAACCTGAAAACAGTCTTTCCAAGAATGTTGTAGGGAACGGGATGCAATGGCCATGCTGACAGTCGCCATGAGTAATGTGTTCAAAATGTGCCAACTATTAAATGTAATCTTTCCTTCCACTCTACCTGGGTCTTTTTTAAAGATATGAAAAATAAATAATTAACAAATTAGTTAGGTTTGACCCCCATGTCATCTGGAATAGTAAGAGAAAAACTAAACAGTCCCAGAGAAGATGATAACAGCAGACCCACAATGGATATCAAAAGAAATAAGCCGCACAAACCATCCCAAGTCAACCAAGCCCAAACTAAAAAATAAATAAATAAAAGGAAACTTCTGAGATTTTGCCTCTCATTTAGGGTCGATTTTCCAAATAACTCTCTATACTCTACGAACAAAATGTGTTAAACAACCTCTGTGAAACCTGTCTCTCCCTCCGACCCATGCACTTCGCGATGCCCCAAGATCTGCTGGGTGACATATGAGATCCAAAGTGGAAGGATAAAAATAGCCTGGTCCTCAAAAAGGCAGATAGCCGCCAGACAGCTGAGTCACTTTGAAGCCCATTTTGACTACTGAAGGGGGCATATTTCACCCTGCTTCTGCTTCGCTGGCTTTCACACCCTCGCAACCCACCAGGTGGGAAACCTCTACCAGCCTCCCTGCTGGAAGGCCAGGATGCCTCTTAACTTCCCCTCCTGCGGGGTCGCGAATCGGGAGTGAACTTTTAATAATTCACATAGCGCACGTCAGCCCAGTGACTCACTTAGAAGAGAAAGATTTGAGTAAGGCTTTAGGGAGCCATCATATGCCAGCGGCAGACCCCTTATTTATGCTGCCCTATTGGGGCTACTGGACCTGACAATGGCCAGAAAGAAATGGAATGGGAAATGGAGATAGAGAGGCCATCAGCATTGTCCCGCAGTGGGAAACCCTGGGCCACGGACTAGGGGACTCTCCTACCACGTCCCCACCCTCTGTCACCCGCGAGAGCAGATCAGAACCCTGGTCTAACTCTTGCTTGCTTTTCTCGATGCTGGGGCTGTGGGCAGAATGCTGACGACCGGGGCCCTGGCAGCCCAGCCGCACGCTCGCAGAGCGAAGGGCCCAGGGGACCCAGTCTTCGACAGCCGCAGCCCAGGGACGCTCACTTGGTGCCGGGGAGCCTAAGCAGAAGGAGAAGCAGCTGGAGGAGAAAAAGTCCCGGGCCCGCAGCTCATCGGATTCCCTGCCCTGCGCGCCACCCCGTTTCCCAGGCCGGCTGCGCGACTGCGCCGTGTGTCTTCCTTACCGGGGAGTCGTAGGAGAAAGCGCACTCGTTCTTGTAGACGCGGTCCCCCGACCTGGGCACGCGGATCGTTGGCATGTGAGGGACCAGCAGCTCGCCCAGGTCCCCTGCAGCCATCTTCCCGCCGCCGCCCGGCACGCTGAACAGGGCGCCCCGGCGCTGCATGGCCGCGGAGTGCAGCGGGCCTGGGGAGGAGCGCGGCGCAGCGGGAGAGCAGGACCGGTACGGGCGGCCGCGCGGGCTGAGGATCGCCTCAGGCTGGGGAGGCTCGGCCCCTGCCCTGGCCGGCCGGCGGGCGGGAGCTGCTATTTTTAATCCAATCCGGCCCAGCTGCAGCGTCAGGCGGGGCGAGCGCCAGCCGCAGCGCCGGGGAGGGGGATGCCGCGCGGGCGGGGACGCAGGAGTGGGAACCGGGCAGGCCCGGAGGTCCCCAAGCACGCCTCCCGATCCGCCGTGGGCCTCCACCTCGGGGATGTAATCCCCAACTGCCCAGAATCAGGTCCTGAGAAGGCCGCACAAAAAAATAAAAATAAATAAAAAGCGGTGCGCAGCGCGACCTCCCCATAGATCGGAAAGGGGTGGGTGGGACTCGGGTGTCGCCTTGCTCTCAGGTTCTTGCTCCTCACTTTTTTTAAACATGGAAAGCTCTCCAAAGGACACTAGAATCCATCGGGCCTGGAGAGGAAAGAGGTATGTTTCCCTTATATGTTGCAAGGGTAGGGGCTGTGGGGATTCTACCCCCTGCCCCCACACACACTCCGTAAGACAAGGATGTCTATTTTTCTCCGGCTTTACAATGTCTTCGTATGACTCAAGGTCCCCTGTCGAACATTCGGTGGCCTGATTTGAGGATCCATGCGCAGACCTACAAAGTCCTGCCCTTGCTTGTGGATTCTTCAAAATAAAATAATGGATTCTTCAAAATAAAATAATGGGTGGGAGGCTTAATAATGTGCAAATAGAGCATGTCCGTGGTGTATTCTCTCATTTCTATCATCTCCCTTAAAAAGAAGAAATAAATAAAAACTCATGGAATGAGATGGAAACAGGCTCAGGAGCTCAAAATTAGCCTTGGCTTAGCTACATGAGATGCTGTCTTTAAAAAAAAAAAATACCCACCCATCCTACAGTGAGGTTTAACTCTATTTTTTAAAGCACAGGTATTACGTTGAGGTTTCCTAACTATATGCATCATACTAACAGAGCATAGCTCTTCATGATACCCAGAAGCAGCAAATCCAAAGCATTCTGTAAGACTCTCCAGGTAAGACTAGTCTTAATGTCGTTGTTGCTGTTACTAAATTTCTCTGCCTCATATTAATTCGGAGCAAAGAATTAGGCACGTGTCTTGGCTTCCTCCCTATCTAGTAGGATCTCTGCCTGTTCACAAACAGGTTACAGAAAGAAAGTTGATTTAAAATGTTCAAAGCTTAATATTCAGTCTTGAATTAAACGAAAATCAAATCAGTGAGATTTGTTTCTCATCTGGTAGCTGATAAAAGATTTATTAAATTAGTCCAGGCTTGAGAAACATCCTCATACACGTTGTTGGTGGGAACAAAGACTGCAAACCTCTGAGAGGGTGTTTACTTTTATTTTTGCCATTGTTGTTTAAAACAGAGTATCACTTTGTATCCTAAACTGATCTTGACTCCTGGAGATCCCCCTGCCTCAGTCCAACCCATCACCCCCATTTGGTTCCCCACTGCTAGGATTTCAGGCCTGTGCATTCTGGAAGGAAATTTAGTAACACTGATGTTAATTTTATATGTATATATTGTTTTCCAAAGGGGTATCCTGGGAGATACCTACAGCACATTTAAATTCCATCCGATAGGCTACTTGTTGGAGCATGGTTTGTAATAAGAGACTAGGAACAAAGAAAAAATCCATCAGTGGGCAGCAGTTACTGTAGAGAACCCCTAAAACAACGAGGTCACCCTGCACTGTCACCAGCCACAGTGCTAGATGAAAACAGAAAGTAATTCTGTGTGTGAAAGCCAGGAATGTGCATGGGGCTGGCCACCTACAGTGTCCTGATGGCTTTCCTTCCAGTCCTTGAGAGGTTCCTGTATACACCTGTGTGCGCAGTTTTTGGCCCCCCTATATGGCTTTAAAAATGTGCAAGCTATATAATTGTCAAGATTGTTGAAACAGAAAGTCTGCAGCCATGGGAATTCCTTACCATCCTTTACTTTTCTATGTGGTTCTAATAGTTTTGTTTCCCTTCGCTTGTCTAATTGAACCCAAGAGCTTGCATTATTGGGAAAACAATAATTCAAATACTCTGCCTCTATCCCCACTCCTTTTAAAACTGTATACTGAGATGGAATCTAGTTGTGTTGTCAAGACTGGCCTTGAACTTGCCACTCTCCTGCCTCTGTGTTCCCAGTAGCTGAGATTATAGCCTTGAGCCCCATACTCTACCTTCTTACTAGATTCAGTGAAATTGCTTAACAAGTAAAAGTGTATGCTGCTTAAGCTTAAGGATCCAAGTTCAATGCCCAGAACCCACATAAAGGTAGAAACAGAACTGACTCTGTAAAGTTGTCTTCTGACTGCTACATACTCAAAGTGGCAACACACACACTAATAACAAGAGTGAACTAAGATTGCATCATAAAAAACATCTCAGGTTCAATAGCCAGTTCAGAAGTTGAAGGCCACTGCTGGATCACTGCAAGGCATATCAACCCTTCTCATAGAACAACACAGACTAAAGTGATAGGCCATGAACCAATAGTGTTGCACGCCTGGCATCCCAGTAGTTGTGGGGATTGAAGATACCATGAATTCAAGGCCAGCATTGGCAACACAGTGAATTCCAGGCCTATCTGAGCTCCAAAGAGGATCCATCTCAAAAGAAAACAAATGACCAGAAGAGATATTTATAGAAAACACCAAAGCTAAAGAGGCTTATTGCAGCAAGAGCAACTAGTCTGGGGTCTGCAACAACTTCAAGTCCCACCTATGGCCTTCCAGAGAGCTAATGGGTGTGCACCAAGAGTGCAAAGATAAACACACATGCAATTGCATATATGTAAATATTATATATGGATACAGATACGTGTAAAACCTCTCTGCATAGCAGAATGCCAGTGGCATGCTAGGTAACATCTCTAATCACAATGAAGGAAGTGGACATCAACTGAACGGAGAGAGATAATTGTGTACACCCATCTACACAAAGGTGCAAGTCTTAAAATGCTCATTATGAACATTACCTCAATAGTTTTACAGCATCTTGGTTAACAAGCAATGCTTATGCAATACCATTAAAAGTCAGTTAAATAAACATATATTTGCGATGTGACTAGAAAAACATAAGGTTTAAATGGTTCTGTTTGAGAGCTGGTCATAGGATTTGGTTTCTATATGTTTCCAACAAGGTTATATGTATTGTACAATATAAAACATTATCAAAACAAAAATCTGAGTAGAAGAAACTTCACTGAATTAAGAAAATGTCCTTATCAAAACATTTCAAGTCTGGACACAGTGGCACATGCAGGTTGTCCCATCTACTTGGGGATCTGAGTGAAGAGGTTGTCTGGGTCCAAGCAGTCAAGACCAGGCTGTGCAACACACTGAGCTTATCCAAGGAAGGACGAAAGGAAGTAAGGGAGGGAGGGAGGAAGGGAGGGAGGGAGGGAGGGAGGGAGGACAGACATTAGAGGAAAATCTGTCTCAATTATTGCAAACTTTAAACTTAGTTTTTCAAATTCTAGATATGAACTCATAACAGGACTCTGTTTATTTCTAGGCCAGTTTCTGAACATAGGTCTTAATCAATGCACAGATTGAAGGAGAAATAATGAATAAATACTTCTAACAGATCCAATGTCTCCACATTTCAGACTGACTTTTGCCACATCAGGCCATTCTGCTTCTGGCAAGTTTCTTTCAAGATGTCCTGCTGGAGCTCAGCTAAGCAGGCAGCACTCTAGGGCCCTCCTCTGCCCTTCAGCCTCCACCTCACCACAGTCCTTCTGAAGACAGCAAGGGACTGTTTCCTAAGGAGAGATAAGTAGTTCCAGCCTTGGTTCAAAACTCTCCCCTCTCCTATCATCTCGGTCCTTTCAAAATGTACTTGTTTCATGAAGTCTTTTCTGACAGCTCCAACAACTCTCAGAGATCTGTCATTACAAATTATAGCAGACTCAGCAGTGAAGAAAGTATACTGTTTTTGTAGGGGACCCAAGTTCATTTCCCAGCACCCAGCCCAGGTTCATAACAACCTGTAATTCTATCTCCAGAGGGGTTCAGCACTTCTGACCTCCACAAACATCATCGTGTACACACACAAGTGTGCAAGCATGCATGAACATGCATATAATTAAAATAATAAATCTCAGTGGTGGAGGGTGTGTGCTTAGCATATGCGGAGCCCTGGATTTGATCCTGAGCACACCAAAATGAATGGCTACAAAAATTACAAGCCCTGTTGCCTGTCATCAGAAACTCCATTATGTTGTGTCTGTCACCGTTGCTCGGGTTAACTTAGGTTTCATATCTACATCTGTGAGCTCTGTGTTGGTGCAATGTTGACTGCCCAGAATGGTACCTGACAAGTGACTGACTCACCTTAGTGACACTGTAACAAATGCTCTCTGCAGTCAGCTTTGTTCATTTTTTTTGCTACACAAATGTTATTTCAAGAACTGACAGAGGTTACATCAAGTGTGACATGAATATTAGTTATAATGACTAATGCCAAGAGGGAAAATCAAGGAAATCTACAGTGTAAAAAGATATCATAATTATGTCAATTAACAGAATAGCTCTTGACCTCAAAGGCTCGCCTGTAATGTAAGGGATCTCAAAGAGCCACTTATTGTGACACCTGGGGATAGTGAACCATAAGATCTTCAGTCCTGTGACAGACCTCCGTTAGAAGTGCTGTTGATTAACTGCAAAACAATGTGTACCGATAGAAGAAAATTATGATGTTTTCTTCTTGAGGCTATTCTACAAAGCCATGACACATACATAGATTATCCAGGGGCTGGGGAGATAACTCGGTGAGTAAGAACTTTTCTATGCAGATATTAAGACTTGAGTTCAAATCCCCAGCACCCAAGTAAAGAAAAAAAAAGAGCTGGATATGATTGCTGTCGGTTGTCCACTATAACTAAATTGTCGTATTTTATTGCTGAAGATACAACACCCTTGGCTGCAGAACATAGAAAAATCAGGCTGAAAGTGACCTGGAACATAGCCTTCCCTAGCTAGCATTCATAGTGCTGAATGTGCTATACAGGCCACTAAAGTAGAAAAGACATCAATGGTCCTAGCCATCAGTGGAGACTGAATGCCACAATACCAAACTGACAAGCAAAACATGGTCACTGGTATAAATGTGGCATGAATATTATGGGGGAAAGTATCCACTTTCTAATCAAATTTGAGGCCTGCGCCAGAGAAGAGAATTCATAACTGATACTGTAAACATAGTCAAAAGCATGTGCATTCTAGACAGCAGGGACCCTGTTAATGTTGTTTTGATAAATGGACACGATGTCAAACTACCTTCTAAATATTTATATTAGTAGTGCAGCCCTCAATCTTGGCCAAAGAAGCTTCTTTCTGCAGTAAGTACCAGTTAATGCAGACTCATAACTGGTCAATTTGACCAGAATAAGTGACCATTGTGTGCTTGGCCCTATCAACAACAGCAAGCAAGAGGACACAGAAAGAATGGAAGAGCCAGGTGGTAGAGAGGAGTGCTGTGGAGAACTATCTTGTGGGAATGACATAGCCATTGCACTCATGAACACACTGCAACTGTAGTTACCTGCACAAGACATGTATAAGATCAAGCCAGCAAGATCAATCAATGTTCCAGCAAGCAACACTAAATAGATCCAGTGGGTTAGAGAAAAACAAAAACAAAAAAATGACAGTCCATCACCAATGGAAGCCAAGGCAAGAACTGAAGCAGAGTCCATAGAAGAATGCTGTTTACTTGCTTATTCCCCTGTGTTCTGTAGCTTAGAAACACTTAATCCTTTGGGGGAGTTTCTTAAGCCAGAAGGTGAACAACTCAAAATAACTTCAGGAAGTCCCTGAAATTCATCAGATTCTCTCCCTTCCAAGAGTACAGTAAACTATGCTGAAACTCACTCCTGTGGATCTTCCTGCTCTCATGGATCATAGCCCCATAAGTCTATAAGGACAGTGAAAGCAAAGACAATGAGGAGGTTGGGGGTTGGAAGCCCTGTGAGTACGTACAGTGCATAACCACATCGTGTCCAGCTATCACGAGGCAGATCAACTTTACTTAGGGTGGATTCAAGGCTTATAAAGTTTTGGAGGACTGAGGGTAGGAACATCCAGGCTGGGCAAAGGTCATTGGCTGGGAGCTTAGGGTACCTGGAATGCCTCATTAGCACTAAGAAGCATTTCAGGAATCTCAGGTGCTGGCTGAATAGGTTCTTATCTGAAGAAAGGAAATTGATCCTGTAATCTAATTAAGGCTATGTGACATTCCCCAGGTAGAGGCATAAGTGGGGGGCTTAGAATTCTCCAGACAAGGTCAGAAAAGGAAAAGCCCCAGCTAATGAAGGGAGTCTCCCATATTGTATTAAGCCCAGAGGCTATCCAGTCGTGGTGAACTTCAACCTTAATTAACAGTTTCCCCACAACTCCCATACAAGCCAAATGCAGAGACCGGACCAGCTGCTGGGAAGAAGCAGACACCAGCCAAGCTACCTGGAGGAGGTTTAGAACATCTGAATCACCTAATAATATTCTGCTATACTCAGAGATCAGTGCCACATCCAGCCGTCACCAGAGGCTTCCTCCCGCAGCGGATGGGAACAGGTGCAGAAACCGACTGCCAGACATTACACAGAAAGAATCTAGATAGGATGCTCCCACCAAATCCCTCCCTTCCGAGCTCAGGAAGTGCAGCAGAAGAGAAGGCAGAAAGGTATAAGAGCCAGAGGGGATGAAGGACACCAGAAGAACAAGGCCTTCTGAACCATGTGATCTCACAGAGATTGAAGCAGCAAGCACAGGGTATGGATGGGTCTGTTCCAGGTCCTCTGCCTGTATATATAATACAGCTTTTAACTTAGTATCTATATGGGACTCCTGAATGTGTGAACGGGTAGGTCTCTGATTCTTGTGCCTGCTCTGGGGCTCTTCTCATTCTTCCGGGATGGCTTGTCCAGCCTCGCTATGATGGTTTTTGCTTTATCTTATTATATTTCATTTTGTCAGGTTTGGTTGTTATCTCTTAGAACCCTGTTCTTTTCTAATGAGAAACAGAAAGGGAGTGGATCAGGAGGGATGGAGATGTGGAGAGAAACTGGGACAGGAGATATTATATGAGAAAATCATCTATTTTCAATAAAAGAGAAACATGGAAGGGAAGAAAAAAGAAGAACATGTGAATTACTTGGCAGGGACACCCTCCAACCTGCTGAGCTGCCTTCAAGTCACATGTGCAGTGAGCTGCAGTGTCCCAGCTTTGTGAACTGTCATCCACGCTAGTGTGGGCTTTCATGGTGCAACTCTCTTTGAGTCATTTCTGCTCCTGTAAGTGGTCCCTCACCCATACACCAGTAAGTAAGACCAATAAAACTCATTGACCACAAAGTTGGATTTCAATGGTTTTCGTACATTGGTTTATACTGGGATGGCTATCTGGAGTGATGTTCATGTAGCAACTCGCCAAGAAAAGTCACACAGTGCCGTGGCTTGCTCAACCCACTTTCTTATACAACCCAGGAGTACCTGCCCAGGGGTAGCACTGTGCACAGGGGTAGCACTGCCCACATTGGGCTGGGCCCTCCTGTGTCAATTATTAACAAAGAAAATGCCCCCACAGAGTTGTCTACAGGCCAATCTGATGGAGGCAATTCCTCAATTGATGTTTCCTCATCCCAGATGGCTCTAGTGTACATCATGTTGACAAACACTAACCAGCACATCATCTACTTTTCATGAATCCCAGGGAAGTGTTCATTTGTTGCTGGGTTATTGATCATGTCAGTCTTTCTTCTGCTGGATCTTACTTGACCCTTTCACCATGCATATAAAGTAATCTGGTTTCTGCTGTTAAATTCATAAAACATTTGTCTAACTAGATGGTAGACTTGTGTCACAATGAGCTAACTCCAGAGGGCAGCTCTCAACATCAGAGTGAGGTAAGCCCTTATTCAGCTTTCCAGGAGACCTGCTACCTGCTCATGATGTGTAATGTTTTCCACAGTCCTTCAGGAGCCTGGCTCACAGGATAATTATATTGATGGGCAGATCATCTCTCAAGGCAATCCAACAACACAGTCCTTCTAGTGCCCACACTTCCACGATGGTGGAAAAACCACTATGAACATAGTCATAAACACCAACCTCCGATGCTGTGTTTCAGAGCCCAGCAAGTTGAATAAAGAAAGATCTTTACATGTGGCATGTACTAACTCCAGAGGAATCACAGGAAGTTCATTGAAGACTATGCTACCTTCTTGGTGTTAGGAAGCAAAGATGGAAAACTTAACCTTCTCTTTCTAGATTACTATGATGCTTAGTCTTCATGATTAACTTGACTGCATGTCTGTTTGGGTTCTGTTTTGTTCGGGTTTTGTTTTGTTTTTGTTTGTGTGTTTGCTGTGTTTTGTTTTGTTTTGTTTTGTTTTGTTTTGTTTTGTTTTGAGACTAGGCCTCACTCTATAGCTCAGGCTGTTTTTGAATTCCTGGCAGTTCTCCTCCACTTTGCCTCCCAAAGGCTGTCATTATAGACAGAAGTCAGTGAACCACTAGACGAGCTCATTGAGACTCACTTCTGGGAGTGCCCAGGAGAACATTTCCAGAAAGGATTAGCTGAAGGGAAAGATTTATCTGAATCTGGGCAGTACCATTCCCCAGAGATGGTCACTCCCAATCCCCCACACACATGTCCTACTAGGGGAAAGCAGCTGAGCACCAACCTTCCCTTTTCTCTTTTTCCTAGCCATCATTAAGTCAACCAAGTCACCCCATAATGCCCTCACTACCATGACTGAACTTCTGGGAACTGTGAGCCAAACAAAATAAGTCTTTCCTCCCTTAACAGCTTAGGTTGTTTCTGTCTGATACTATGGTCACAGGGACACAAAGGTAACCAATAATCACTAAACCCTCTCCCGAAATTTCACCCCATGGTATGCAGGGGCTAGCTGCAGCCTGTCTCTGTTAGGCCTAAGGCTGCTTTCCTGCTTCCAGTTGAATAGACACATCAGATATCTCATGGCCTAAAGAGCAAATGTATTTACCATACAATCCTTTACAGAAAAGGTTTGCTAAACCCTAGTCAAGGTCTCTGAAGATTCAGAATTGGATATTTGACATGACCCATAGTAAGGGAGTAAGTTGGTTATCTTACTTACCCTCAGGTTTAGCTTAGTGAAAAACCAGTAGCTGAAACCAACTGCAAGAGATACTTTAACTTGCTTCAGGGAGATCATCTTTGAAACTAACCAGAGTGAACACCATAGTGTTCAGTATTGGGAGGTAGATCATCGTAATAGTTTTCCAATCTAAAGCCAAAAACAGACCAGGAGCTTGGTAAGGACAACTATGTCCACTCCTAGGTCTTTAGTAATGATGTAAATTTCAATACTGAAGTTTTCATCATAGTTGTAGTCTGTTTGGGAATGGACTACCAGTTCATCTTCCTAGCCCTTTCTACTATGGTCATTCTGGTTCCATGGGTCAGGGATCCAGTGTGTGGAGACCCTGGGCAATAGATTCCAAAGATACCTTCAGAAATGTAGCTACTACCTGCATGATAAGTTGACTGTCTTACTGGGCCCAGCAAAGAGATGTGCTAGCCCCCAATAAGCTGTCCCTGGCCAAGAGGACAACATGCTCCAGTTTTGCTCAAAGCCAATGTCCAGAGGTCTCTAAAAGTCCTGAAACATATAACTCCTTGTGAAGTGACTGCAGAGGAGAGTGGAATGTAAAAAGTATTTTAATCCATCAACATGGCTGCTCCGACCATATCCAATGACCGTCTAGGTTTATGTGATCTGGCTAGAATGCAGGCACACCCTTAGTACACACTGTTATGGTTTGACACTGCCCCAACCCCCAGAATAGCTGTAGCCATTTTGTTCCATGCCTTCTAGCTATTTCATATTGTTGCTGTAACATGCCTGCCAGTCGTTGACACATAGAAGCGACTTGGCCCAAGGACATGCTGACCACGTACCCTGTTTTGTTCTGTATGAGGTTTGCTAATCTTAAGAAATTCCACTTTTTTGGAGCATGTGATGGCTGCATTTTGCCTTTTTTACTGGCCTGCTCAGTTGGTGTGTTCACAGGTAATATCTGCTGGAAGATGGGCTATAATGGAGAGCAGAGAAAGGGAGATTAGAAGGGGACAGTCTGTGAGATCCATAGGAGATGTAGGCAGGAGGAAGAGAAGCTTCAGCTAGTGATCTGCTGCAGTATTAGGGACTACACTGAGGGATTGGGTCTAGGGGAACACACAGAGAGGGGGAAGGTTGGCAGGGTGCCTGCCTGCTTTGCTGGCTGGAGTGGGCTGTGGTTGATCAGGAGATACCTTTTGTCATTAGGGGCTGTGGCACAGTGACTAGTCACGGGAGGAAGGTGAGTGGGGATGACCTGTGTGATCCACAGGAGATATTGTGGGGGAGGGGAAGTGGTGGTGGAGGGAGGCTGCAGCTGATGAGCTATTGCAGTATTGCAATACTAGGGATGAGACACTGGTGGCGCACGCCTCTAATCCCAGCACTTGGGAGGCAGAGGCAGGCGGATTTCTGAGTTCGAGGCCAGCCTGGTCTACAGAGTGAGTTCCAGGACAGCCAGGACTACACAGAGAAATCCTGTCTCGAAAAAAACAAAAAACAAAAAAAAATCCTATAATAAATATGTTATACCATCAAAAAAAAAAAAAAAAGGAAATTCTACAAAGCTTTCCATAGGACCCATAAAATCAAAGGTCAATATGAACTGTTATGTCTAAAATGGATTGAGCCAGAACTGACCACCAGGCAGCCCTTCCTTCACCTTTGTATGAGATCACTGTGGGTTTTGTGGCTGACACTAAAGAATGCTACAATAAGCCAAAAAGTTATGATTATAATACTCTTGCTCTGTTATCTCAATGTTCTGAAATTCCCCTGTTCACCACCCATCCACCACCCTCCTTACCTTACTTGGGACCATTCAGCTTAAAGGTTAGCTGATAACTCTTTGCCTATTAAGCCAACTGCTCCTTTCTTTGCCCTTTAAAGTATTGAACCTGGGTTTTCCTGTTGGGAGCCGACACCTAGCCGAAAGCGGCTATCATCTTTGCAGCCATCTCAGGCCATATACCCTGACAAGAGACTTGTTTTCAACAGCCCACAACAACTGAGCACACTCTGATAAACATCTTGTTTTTCTCACATATCTTGTTTTGCTGTTTAGTGCCCCCAGCTGCAAGGCGCACGTGGTCTCCTCACAGCTAGCTAGGTGCACGTGATATCCACGCTGCAAGGCACATGACGTAGTGCCTTCAGCTGTGCTTGTCCACGAGGGCAAGGCACGTGGTAAAGGGTATAAATACCCAGGATTTCCTTCCAATGAACAAGACTTGAAGAGACTTGATCAGACTCCCTGTCTTGTCTCCATTCTTCGCGTCTCGGTCCCCACTCTCTCTCTTGCTAGGCCCTGACCCGCGGACCGGAGCAGCAGAACGGGCCGTTACAAAGTGGCCCCCAGAATGTGAGGCAGCTCGGGCGGCTACATTTTCCTATTAAAAGCCTGCTATGAGAATAGACTAGGACAGCAGTCCTTTTGCTGATCCTGAACATTCAGTATTAAGGTGTTCATTCAATAAACTATTCTTGCGTAACTGAGATTAATGTACATATGGTTTGTGTAGCCCTGAATCCCAACAACACCTTTAATCTCAAATAATGAAGGTGAAGTTAGTTTGTAGAAGGAAGCATGAATGTTTGAAAATAATGTCTGATTGAGAGGCAGACAAAGTGATAAATCAGAGAAAGATTTGACAAAATAGGGTATCTCCAATTCTCACAAAAACAGAGAGGAAAGAGAGCCAGCATAAGAGGGAGCAGCCCAGAGGGAAAGAGGATGGAGGCACTTTTACTGGGACAGTTGTGCAGACACAGGTTGCAGAAAGAGAACAAGTTAGACAGACAAGCCATAGAATGAGAAGGAGTCAGAAGATTAGAACATATTGCCAAAATTAGTAAGAGGCCAAGCAGAGTGATTCAGTGAGAAGCCAAGAGAAGCTAATTTGAATCAGTCAACTTGGAGAGGAGTTTGAGCCAAAACAGCTGAATTAAACCAGCCAACAGAGTTCAGCAAAAAGTCTCAGAAGCTGAAAACATTCTAGACCTAGATTAGATTGTACCGAGGCTAGAAGCCTCCAGGACGAGATCTAGGTTAGCAGGTGGAGGCAGAAAGCCTTGGAGATAACAATCACAATAGGAGAATAAAAGTTCTATTCACAGTGGGGAAACGTCCGGTGTCCATATGTGATGATACTAAACCTCCTTTCTCCCAGGAACCTGGCTCCATCTTCTACTAAGGATCTCTGGGGCTTTCAAGTTCTACATGGATATAACTACCAACTACTGAGTGTGGTGGCTTGCCTTAGGCCTCTGCTTGCTGGTCATGGAGTTGTTGAGAGCAGAATGTGAGGTTAATGGAATGCCCACTGCCTTCACTCTTGTGCATCCCGTGATGAACCACTGTCAGAGCTGGTTGAATTAGCCACATCTGAGATCCATTACTTACATTGGACCTCTCCCTGATGTGATAAGCACACTGGATTTGCTTCTGGTTGTGAATCACTACCACCAGGATGTCCACCTAGGCCTCTGTCATCACCACAGGCATAAGAAAGTCTGCCGCACCATTAATTCCTGTCATTAGCATTCTGAGCCAGGAGGAGCAATTAGTGAATTGCCTTGAAAAGAATCCAGGCCCTGCTGGAAACATACTGGATGGACTGAACTCAGCAGTTCTGTCTCTTGAGTCCCTGCTCCCCTGCCATGCCAAGAGATTTCTAACCCTTGTCATCATGTAGCCCAAGCCAGCATCTGGTCCAGGCTTTGCACCAGACACCCAATGCTTAACCAGTAAACTAGCCCATCTGTAAGTACATCATGATCAACCAAAGTTTCTGGACCTAAACTTATTGTTTGCACTTCAATGTCAAACATTTTCAAAATCCAGACCTACAAAAACAGTCCATTTTGTAGAATGTGTTGATTCTTACAATTTTCAGAATAACTTCAGGATTGTCCCCACACACACTGAATTGTCACATAAATAGTTATTGGTAGAGAAGAGAGATGTTTTGGATAATGAGGAAATGATAACTGGCTCCAGGAGGGAAATTTTGGGTTAATTACAGAAGGAAAATGCCACTTGTTTGGAAGAACTTTAAAATTGGACATTTGCCAGTCCATGAATACTTAGATGTCTCTATTTTAATCATAATGACACACGGTGTTCTTTCCTCACACACACCATAGACACAAAGGTAAGGCATTCTCTCCCTCTTTCTCTGTCTCTGTTTCTCTGTTTCTGTTTCTTTGTGTGTGTGTCTTTCACACACACACACACACACACACACACACACAGAGTTTCCTCTTCACGGGCCCCCCCTCCTGAGTACTAAGATTACAGGTGTGTGTCACCACATCTGGCTGGAGACGAATCCGATTTTCATGCTTACATAGACAATAGATTCATGCTATTCTTCGAAGTTTGTAAAGATTTGAGCATGTCTGACCCTTGCATCAAATTGCCTATTGCCTTTTAAAAACCACGGTTTCCTCTCCCTCCTCTCCACTGTATGCCTAGGATATTAGATACACTGCTGTGGCTCTGGCATACCCATCTCAGAGGATACAGATGCTGACTTGATTGACTTCACACCTGAGCACTGTAACCTGCAACTTCCTGATTGGAAATCAGAGTGGAAGCCCCCGCCTTCCATCAACTTAGAAAACACCCGTTCAGTTCCCAAGGATGTGCAGGTTGCAGCACAATCTCTGAAACCAACCAGGACCCTATCACAGTAAATGCTAGGATCTAGTTTTGTATAAGCAGCAGGAAGGGTTTGGTGGGAGAGTAATGAATGATTCCATCCCTGAAGGCCACGCAGCAAGACACTCATCAGGACAGCATCTACTTGAGCAGCTTTCTTCCAGGATGCATCATCCATCAGTTGATGCAATGCCTTCCTTCTTCAGACAGCCAACTCAAGATCCAGGTTTCTAGACAACAGTCTACTCTGCTGAGCTTCAGAATATATTGAGCCAGGTCTATGATGGGGAGAGAGTCATTCATCAAAGAAGAAATGGGGTAATTATAAATAAATAAGACAATAAATAATGATGCCTTGAAGACCTGTTGAGGATAGGAGGCGTTTGTAAAGTACCTAGCATCTGGCCTGTTCTTCTACCATAAGGCCAGCTGCTAGTGCTTTATAAATGTTTCATACCCTAGTAACACCTCTAAAATTGAAACGTATTTCTGAGAAACTGTGAGAATCATGGTTTAGTCCTTGTGATACAAGATTTATTAAGATGGTTTCTGCTCTCAGGTGACTTGAAATCCATCTTGGAGGGCAGCATGCACAAATAAAATATCTCCTAAAACTTGTTTTATTATGTAATGACTAATGGATAGTGTGTCTACTAGGGTTTCTGAAAATGTGGAGAAAGTAGAATTTAGAAATGTGGACTGACGGACGGAGAGTCTTGCTATCAGGTTCATTATGAGCAAAAGTTGAAAGCCAGATCACTTATGAGGAGACCAATGAGCCCTGAACAGACTAAGTTAGAGATTCATGCAGATGAAAGCAGTTCCCCCAAAATTATCTGAAGCTCAGCTCCTGGAGAAGGGGAAATGCCTCCTCCAAGGCCCCTGTGTCCTAATGTATAGGACCTCTGAAAATGACCTTACATGCAATCTTCAACTGAAGATATGGAGATGAAAAGACTAGTTTACACTATGAAACAATAACTTCAGATCTCCTCACGTGGGTCCCTGTTCCAGAGGGCTTCTCACAAAGATCTCCGGCCTGGCCCGGTGCCAAGGGGATAGAGTGTGAGCAGGGAGGGGGAATCGCCTCTGCTGCCTCCGCTGCTGCCTCTGCCTGTGTCTCTGCTGTTAGTGCTCAGTTGTTCCCAGGCGCTGCATCTGTCTCTCTGCTCTGTGCCGGTACAGACTGGGCCAGTAAGAAGCTGGCTAGCTAGCAAGGAGAGGAGGGTCCTGAAGGCACTTCAGGAAAGCAGATCTCTTCCCAAGTGTTACACCTCTTGCAACAGAAACTCTCAGACAACGGGATGATTCTCACACACCTTTACTTCTCCCAAATAGGGCACTTATATACAGTTTTGGGGTGGGTTATCTGGCAGCAGATAACGCCTATTGGCTTGGTCTGAGAGCTTAGAGATACCTCATCTACATGTGGGAGAGCCTGAGGCACTGGGGCAGTGGGCTGTGATCTGTGACCATGGAGCCAAGGTCTTGGTACTGGTTTCAGATCAGCCTACAGAACTGGAGGGAATAGACTTCTATTATTCTAAACCACCATGTCTGTAGACTTCTGTTGCTCTAAACTGCCATGTCTGTAGACATCCACTGTTCTAAACCATGTCTGTATACCTCCATTGATCTAAACCACTATGTCTGTGGCCACTTGTCACAGCCTCAGGAAACTAATCTACGACTACTTATCTTGTTGGATGTGATAAGACAGGTCTATAATCTCACATTCAGAATACTGAGAAGGGAGGATGACAAGTTTGAGGCTATCCTGGACTAGAAGGCAAACTACAGAACATAGAACATAATAGATCTCTGGCTGCACTCTGCAGAGGCATCATCCATAAAATGTTCATGTAGAAAGTATTGCCTGTATTAAACCATCTTCACATCCTGTTCCAAGCCCTCCTTATTCTCATCACCCCCTCTGTTATTGCTTTTAAACTCACACATGGAGGAGTTTTCCTGAAAAGCTGAAGTTACAAAAGGTTATGCAAGAGAGAACTTCAGAGCACAAAGGGAAGTCACAGTAGACTCATGGATTTCCAACATAACCATGACACTTATTATATGACCTGCATTTGTTTCTGGTGTCACATAGACAGTCTCATCCAAAGCAAGTAGTTTGCAAGAACAGTTTAGACACTTGAATAGCTCTTAATTCTTCCCAAATAGTTCTACTAACTGGAAACCAATTATTCAAACATATGAGCCTATGTGTGTGTGTGGGGGGGGAGGAACATTCTCATTTAAACCACAACAGCTGGTAAATGGATGGATCTGAAAATAATAATATTGAGTGAAATAGCCCAAACCCAGGAAGACAAATACTTCTCTCTCATGTTCTCTCTCATATGTGGATGCTAGCTTTAAATCTTTAGATATGTGTGTGGGGCAGTGTGACTTTGTGACTTTGGACTAGAGAAATGGCTTACTGCTATAAGTGGTACTTAATGGGCCATCCTACCAAGAGCTTGAGAGACCAGAGTGCGGACAGCAATGCAGATTGTAAAAGCCCAGCTCAAGAAGTTTTAGAGAGGGACAATTTTAGCAACTAGGTTAGAGACTATTATTATGATATTTTGGCAAAGAATATAATTACTTTATGCCTTTATGTTACAAATTTTCCTAAGGCTAAATTTAAAAGTAGTGAAATTATTTCTTTGGTGGACATTTCAAGACAGCCCGATATTGACTCTGTCACGTTGTTATCAATAATCACTCTTATGCAGGTCTACCATTTAAAAAATAAAGAGCGACAAGTGCAAAAAGAAATAAAACATGTACAGTTTGAAGGAAAAAAGATCACTGGGAAGTTTAATGCTGGAGGCAAAGCTTGTGCAGAAAGAGATAAAGAGATCAAAATGAGTCCTGATGGCAACACCCTGCCCAGCTAAGCATTCAATTTGTGAAAACAAACAAACAAAAAACCCAAGGAATTCTTTGCTTCCCAAAAAAACAATTATAAATAAAACCTGCCACCAATGTGATCCACTAGATCCAGGCTCCTTCCCAAGTGGGAAGCCAAACTTAGTACCGTTGTGCTCACAGTTTTAGCTTTAGAGTCCTGAAGGAAACACAAAACAATTGTGGAATCCATCTCTAAGGTTATGAGACCAGCTGACGTCAGGCATGTAGTGGTAGGGGGGTGGGAGTTATCTCTACATGGAGGCAATGAGAAGTCATTGTGTGAGGCTGTGAAAGTGAAGCCTGGATTGAGCTGAAGATTCTACGTTGTTGGAGATACCAGAGCCATGGGATATTTGTCAAGGAGAGGAGCTCACAGGGCATGGAATGAGAATGGCCCCTGGGGGCTACTGTTTGAATACTTGGGCCCCTGTTTGGGAAGGATTAGGAGGTGTGGTCCTGTTGAAGGAAGTGTGTCACCAGAGCCAGTCACCTTTCCCAGTTAGGTCTCTCTGCTTCCTATTTGCAGATCAAGATATAAATTCTCAGCTCTTCATGAAAGCAAGTTTTGCTCCACCATCATGGACTCTAACCTTCTGAAACCATAAGCCCAATTAAATGTTCTATTCTATAAGTTTCCTTGGCAATGATGTTTTATCACAGCAATAAAAACTAACTTAGACACCTGCTAATTACATAGTTTCATTTTTATTTACAGCTGAATATTCCAGAGTCTATATTTACCACATTTCCATTATCTACCAGTCCACTGATGGACATGTGAAAACAGAGCTATGATGGTATGCAACAGCCAGGTGCATGGTAGTGACAGCACCCAGAGAGGATCAAAATGGAAACAACCATTACTCTCCACACAGCTCTCAGACAGAATCCCAAAGAAAGTCAAGAAAGGCTCAACTAAAAAAGTGTCTGCTTGTGTCCTATACATTCTTTTATTCATGTTCTAATACTCTAAATTATCAAAACAGTACCATTTGCGAAAAGTCTATTGAGACATGCAGTGCTTCTGTATTTTCCATTCTCAATAGCAGACAAGAAAACTAGTGCTCAGGAAAGAGACAATAGCAGTCATCATGTAGCAGCAAAACATCCAAAACTCTTTTACTTAATTTTTTCTCATGATTGCCCCTCCCCTCCTTGTTACCTTATCCCAGTCCACACTTTTGGGAGAAGACCCCTGCCCCACAAGAGGCCACATTGAAACCCAGAACCCCAGGTATGTGTCACTGCCAGCCCCTGCCTCCACCACTGCAGCCTGCCCCCAAGAACTCCTCTCCTTCTCACCACACACTGGGCCATACCTCTGGTGGAAGCACCTTGTTGTAACTTTAATTATAAACCCAAATCAGCAATAGTGGCACTACCTAGTAGAGAGTCAGGCCTCATCCTTGGCTCGAGACCAGGAGAAGTTCTCAGCTGGCTGTGCCTCTCTCAGGAAAGCAAAAATCAGTGAAGACTAGAGACCCACAAGCATTATACAGCTAGCTCTACAAGCAAGCCTAGCTCAGCTTCCAAGTCCTATTTAAACCCTCCAAAAATCACAGGTCTTGCCTCAGCATGTATCTTGCCTCAGCACATGTGTCTGTCTCAGCTGACATCATGCTCCCAATCAGCCTAAGTCCCCAGAAGTGGCAAGAAACTGCAACACACCACCAGAAGCTTTTGGGGTATGTTTCTCTCTGTGGAGTCTTGACAAATGCTCATATGATGTGAGGGTGTGGGGGCAGGCAACACCCCAGTGCCCTTTGCCCAGGGCTTCCCATGGCGTGGAGAGTCAGAGTGTTGCTGCTGACAGAGTGGCCACAAAGGTGATGAGGAATCAGTGAGGGGAGGAGAGAGGCAGGGACAATGGTCAGGGAAATCTCACAGCTCTGACCGACTACCACTCAGGTGCTTCTTTATACAAGTTTCACAGGACAAAGACAAACTAATGATTATCCAAGTGGTACAGATTATGTGTTTGATTTCTTACTACATGTCCAGGGTTATAAGTTCACTTACAATTAGAAAACACAAACAGAACAAATTTTATTCTTATTACTAGCCATATAACTCCAATTTAAAGAATCTAAACAATATCTCCTCCAAAGCAAACACATTTATTATATGACAGCCTGCTTCTAGTCTGGGAGAGTTTGTAGTTTTAAAGCACTCTAGACAAACAGAAAATACCTGAAACAGTCTTTTTGTGAACACCAAATACTAACACCTAACTTCTTTTACTATATGTTTCATCATCTACTCTATAAAGTAGGAAAAGGTTATTTTAATCAATCAATCTTATTTACTGAACTTTATTCCTCCAGGGGTGGGGGGCACTCTCTCTCTCTGATCCCCTATCTTTAAACACTCTAAGCATATTGTAAAAGGAGGATTTGAATCTGCAACCTATTCTGGCCAGTTAGAGTTTGTCAATTGTCTCCGTTTACCCTCCACCAATTATACTCACTTTGTTCAGGGGCAGATACCCCAAGAAGGTTTCTGGAATGGCCTCATCTAGCTATGTGCTTTTGTGTGCTTAATGATCTCCAGGGCATAAGGAAGACTTCCAAAGAGTGGCCTGATAAAGTTAATTTCAGGATTTTCCTAAAAAGACTCAGACATAATTTTCTCAGGAAAAGAAATAAAATAATTATAATGCAGAAAGTCCCCAAGAATGCAACACACAGAGACCAAAGCCACAAAAGTCAGAGATAGAAGGACAGTGATTACAGCAATCTGTTCAATTTGCTGGAACTGTGTCAAGCAGCTGTGTCGGCTTCATGACTCTCAAAGTTTCCAGTGGGTATGGCTGTGCCAGCCCTTCTTGATGACACCTTGGATATATATGGTCTAGGTGGTTTATGAGGGTTCAGACCAACTGGGAGATCAGTAACCTTCCTGACTACATTTGAATCAGGGATCCAGAGGTTCTTGGGCTTTGGGATGCCAAGGAGTCTGGCAATTGCTAAGGCCTGTCTAAAGGCTTTCACTAGCATCCAGTGATTTTGTTTTTTGTCTTTTTCATCTCTCCCATGCCTTAAACTCCACCACTAAGACTTCTGCCTATGGAATCAGGGTTTGTTTCTCTAGACATTTAACTTTGGTTCTAATATCATGGAAACTCTGAAAGAAGTAGGCCATAAGTAGTTGTTTTCCACCTGGGATCTCAGGATCCAGATTGGCATAAGAGGGCCTCTGTAAAGTGGTCTAGGAATTGAGACAGATTTTCATGTTTCTCTTGGTTGATCTCTTGGATTTCTTTTTATAATTTACTGATCTCAGTGATTTCAGAGTGGCCTTGTGGGGGTAGGCCAGGAAGCAAGCTATAAATTGATCTTTAGCTAAAATCTCCCTAGGGTATTATGGTTCCAGTCAGGATCCTAGCCAGGGATCACCTCCGCTCCGTCAGTTTTTCCTATCAAGAGTAATGGAGTTAGAGTGATAGGTCGTCCCAGATGAGAAACCTGAGTGGCGGACAGTCAGACTTTAGAGGATGAGAGTCTATATCCTCAGCTGGACAGAAAGTTTACTGAGGTGGAGGTGTGGGCCTGGCTAATTTGTGGGGATAGACTACAAAGGAGAAGATTGTCGATGTATTACATAAGCTTGGATTTAAGAGGAGACAGAGAGAATAAGTCAGAGGTTAAAGCCTGGCCAAATAGATGTGGAATGTCCCAGAAATGCCAGGGTAGAATGATCCAAGTGAGTTGGGTATAAGTTGGGTGAGAGTCTGGGTCCACACAGCAATAAAGGCAAAGATATTTTGCCACTGAGGGCTGAGAATTATGGATAAGAAGGAAGAGGTCTAAGACAGAGAAATGGGAGGCCTCTATGGGGATGGTGAAGAGCAGAGTACAAGGTTTGGGTACCATGGGATGAATAGGAACCACAGCTGAGCTGATAACACAGAGATCCTGAAACAAGCAGTAGGTTTTAGTGGGTTTTTCCCCGTGTATATGTGAGTGCTAGAAGGGAAAACATGGAGCGTAGAAGATTTCTCTTAAAAGGTTGGAGATAAGAGGTTTAGGTCCCCTGAGGCTTTGGTGAGAGAGTGGGTATTGAGCCTGGGTGATATATTTGGTGGGATTTTGTAATTTAATGATGAGAGGGGGTGATCTTTGGCCATCATAACTAGGAGGAGTTGCTTCCATGTGGTCACTTTTAATTAAGATGGGAGTGAACATTGAGGCAAAAATACTCAATAAAATATTTGCAAACCTAATACATCCACCATGATCAAGTAGGCTTCATTCCAGAGATACAAGGATGGTTTAACATACAAAAAAGTCAGTCAATGTGGTACCCATCACATAAATAAACTGGAAAGAAAAGTACATGTGATCATCTTATTAGATGCTGAAAAAGGGCTTTAACAAAATTCAACACCCCTTCACAATAAAATTTTTGGAGAGATTAGGAATAAAAGGACATACTTAAACATAATAAAGGTAATTTACAGCAAGCCTATAGCCAATATCAAATTAAATAGAGAGAAACTGAAAGCAATCTCTCTAAAACCAGAAACAAGGCAATGCTGTCCACTCTTTCTATATGTATTTAATATACTGATTTAAGTTCTAACTGGAGCAATAAGACGACTGAAGGAGATCAACAGGATACAACTTTAAAAGGAAGACATCAATACATCATTATTTGCAGATGATAGGACAATATACACAAAAAAAACCAAACATTCTATACCAAGGATGACCTACACTGAAGTGGCTGGATACAAGATTAACTCAAAAAACTAGCCTTTGTATACAAAAATGTCAAACAGACTGAGAAAGAAATCAGGGGGACATCATTTTTAAGAACCCCAAATAATATAAAATATCTTGTGGTGACTCTAATCAAACAAGTAAAAAACCTGTATGACAAAAACTTCAGAGACTGGAAGAAAGAGGGTGAAGAAGATATCAGAAAATGGAAAGACCTCCCATGCTCATGGGTCAGTAGGATTAACATAGTAAAAACGATCATCCTTCCATAAGCAATCTACAGATTCAATGCAATCTCCATCAAAATTCCAACACAATTCTTTAAAGACTTTGTAAGAACAATACTCAACTTCATATAGAGGAAAACAAAAAACTTAGGATAGCTAAAACAGTCTATACAATAAAAGGTATCACCATCCCTGATTTCAAGCTATACTATAGAGCTATAGTAATAAAAATGCATGGTATTAGCATAAAAACAGACAGGTTGATTAATGGAATTGGATTAAAGACTCAGATATAAATCTACATACATACCAATGACATCTGATTTTTGATAAAGCCAAAAATATACATTGGAAATAAGAAAGTATCTTCAACAAGTGGTGCTGGTCTACCTGGATGTCTGCATGTAGAAGAGTGCAAACAGATCTGGATCTACCACTCTACACAGAACTCATGTCCAAATAGATCAAAGATCTCAATATAAACCAGATACTCTGAATCTGATAGAAGAGAAAATGGGGGATAGCTTTGAATGTATTGGCACAGGAGACAACTTCTTGAATAGAAAGAACACTGATAGCACAGGCAGTAAGAACAACAATCAATAAACAAAACCTCATAAAACTGAAAAGCTTTTGTAAGGCAAAGAACACCATCAACAGGACATAATATCAGCCTACTGAATGGGAAAAAATTTTCACCAATTCCACATTTGACAGAGGGCTAATATCCAAAATATATAAAGAACTCAAGAAACTAACTATAAACAAACCAAATAATCCAATTTTTAAAGTCCCAGCATTTTTGAGTCAGGGGCATGTGTTCAAGGCCAACATGGCCTGTAGAATGACTTCCAGGAGAGCCACAGTTACACAGAGGAACCCTGTCTTGAACACCCTCCCCTCCAAAAAATAGGTCAGTAATAGATCTAAATAGAGAATTCTCAACAGAGGGATCTCAAATGGCTTAACAACACTTAAATGATCAACACCCTTAGCCAGCAGGGAAATGCAAATCAAAACTACTTTGAGACTCCATCTTATGCCTGTCAGAATGGCTAAGATCAATAACACTAGTGGCAGCTCATGCTGGTGAGGATATGGAGCAAGGGGAGCACTCCTCAATTTCTGGTGGGAGTGCACACTTGTACAGCCACTTTGGAAATCAATATGGAAGTGCCTCAGAAAATTGGGAATCAATCTACTTCAAGACTCAGCTATACCACTCGCTCCTGGCCATATACCCAAAGGATTTGCTCAACTACAGTCATAGCTGTTTTCTTCATAATAGCCAGAAACAGATTTCCCTCAACCAAAGAATGGATAAAGAAAACATGGTACAGTTACACAATTGAATATTACTCAATTGTTAAAAACAATGATACCATAACATTTGCAGGAAAACGGAAGGAAATAGAAAAAAATCATCCTGAGGTAACCCAGACTCAAAAGACAAACATGTATGAACTCACTTGTAAGTGGACATTAGGTGTAAAGTAAAGGATAACCATGCTACAATCCACACACCCAGAGAGGCCAAGTAAAAAGAAGGGCTCAAGGTAAGACACATAGATCTCCCTGGGAAAGGGAAATAGAATAGACTTTGCAAGTGGACTGGGGTGGTGAGGTATGGGAACAGGAGGGTTCAGCTGGTGGGGGTGAGTCTGAGAGAGATGACTGAAACTGAGTGTACACATGGAGGTGATAAAGAAACCTAGTGTAGTAGAAACTCCCTGGAATCTATAGGGTCCTGAGAGACCCTATCAAAGTCTCCTAGTAATGGGGGACACAAAGCCGGGACCAGCCATCTTCTCTAAAGAGGCAAAATTCCTAGCAATGGGATTGGGACATCAACTCAGCCCCAGTACCTTGGACCTACCATGTGCCCTGCTTGCAGGATGTGTGGGGATGAGGGTGGAAAGAACTTGTGGGAGTGACCAACTAATGTCTAATCCAGTTTGAGACCTATGCCACAAGAGAGACCCTACACCTGATGTTGTGTGGATGACCAGGAACCAGAGGCTGGTTAGCTCAGGGACCCAGGGTAGCTCCAAATACAACTGGCAAAAAAAAAAAAAAAAAAAAATCAATGAAATTAGTCCTGATGATACTCTGCTATACTCTTAGATTGGTGCCTAGCCCAACTGTCATCAGAGAGGCAACAATGCATCATTCAGCAAGTGATAGGAGCAGATTCAGAGACTCACAGCCAAATAATAGACAAAACCAGGGGACCCCTACAGAATAGTGTAAGAAACGGTTCTAGTAGCCAACAGGGTAGAAGACACCATGAGAATGTGATCCACAGAACTAAGTAAGCAGGGATCACAGGGGCTCCCAGAGACTGAAGTGCTAGTCACGGAGCCTAGATGCATCTGAGTGAGTCCTCTGTGTGTATATTATGCTTGTGTTGCTTGGTGTTCTTGTGGGGCTCCTAACAGTGGGAATGAGGGCTGTCTTTGACTTTTCTGCCTGAGCTTTGGACCCTTTTACTTCTATTGGGCAGCAGTTATGAAATATAATGCAGCGGCAGGTGGAGGTAAAGGTATACCTGGGGAGCCCGTGCCAAGGTATCCCCCTGAGAAATCATACCATGTGACAGACCTGATATAAGAAAAGTTTATTTGAAGGAAGAGAGGGAAGTGAGGACCTGGAGAAGGGTAGAGACAGACAGACAGGAGCAGAGCCATGACAGCAGAGAAAGGGAGACAGAGAAGGACAGAAAGAGAAGAGGGGCTGGCTGGGAACACGTGGAGACAGAGAGTGTAAGGAGGGGAGGGAGACAGAGAGGAGGGGCTGGGATAGTAAGCAGTCCTTTTCTATGTTACTGTTGCTGCCATGCATGCCTGGCTCATACCAGGTGGCAGGCAATGGTGACAGGTAATGGTACAAGCTATTGCTAGGTCCCTGGGAGGGGCCTGGTGGAATCGCCTATAATCCACATTCCTCTCTTTTTGTTTAATTAAAAATGAGGAACTAGGAAGGAGTAATGGTGGAGGAGGAGTGAGGTTGTCCTGTTGTTTAGAGTACTTTCTGCTGACTTTGGAGCGACATTTTGTCTTTGGGGACCTTAAGAGAATGGGGATACTGGTCAGGCCCTGGGACAGCAGGCTGTTTCACTGCTGTCTGGGATCTGTGGAACCATCTGTGGCTAGGAAAGTGCAGTCCCAGTTGGAGGACTAGATTGGTGCACCTGTGAGTTGCTTCTCTGTAGCTGTCCTGGATGCAGATTTTGAGTAAACACCTGAACTTGGCAAGATGCTGAAGCATACATACCTTTTAGAAAATAAAGTTAAGTAGATTAAGCAGAAAAACATTTTTTTTCTTAGGTGTACATTTGGAACCTTTAGGCCCATGGTATTGGTAGGTGGGGGAAAGGAGTTCCAAAACCAGGGAGTGGGGAGGAATCCCACCCTCTGAAATAGGCGACTGGTGGGAAACTATGGCTGTTGATTGACACCGGTGTCTATCCAGATAGAGTCTGTTTGACCCATGAGAATGATTCTGAATGGGTTTCCTGAGGTTTACAAGAATCTTTTTAAGTTTACAATAATAATTTGTTAAAAGCATGAACACTCTTTAAGGTGAGCTCAGCGAAGACAAAAGCCTTCTGGGAAGTACGAGGGGTAAGAAGGACTTCTACCTTCTATTCTGAAGATTGGATGTACATAAATTTAGCATAATGAGAAACATCTTTAAGTCTATACTTAAAAGATAACCAAAGGAAACTTAAAATCTTGAACTTGTGGCTATGATAGCTAATTGTACAGTTTTACCAGTGTTAGACTAATAATTTATAAAAACCATTCATCAACGTTAGACCTCTGAACTTTCAAAGTCCTAATGTAACCATAGCATATCAAGGAGAGGAAATCCGAAACACTTTTGCTCCTTTTATAGATCTTAAATCACTGTCTTATCATCATTTAACCTTTCGTGTGCATCTGCCAACCTTAAAACACCTTCCTAGACCCTACGAGCCTTTCTTAGGAGAGAGGTGGGGCTAGGGAAGAAAGTGGTCCTTTTACATTCTGCTGTACCCATTCTGCTATACCTGGCTCATATCTGGTAGAAGTCAGCAATGGCAACAGATGATGAAGCAGGCTGTTTCCAGGTCCCTGGGAAGAGTATGGCAGAATCGCCTGTGAGCCAACAGAAACCTTTCCCAGCCTTGATATCAGGGTGTGTACCTAATCTTATGTTATGCTGTATTCAGTTAATATCCCTGGAAGGCCTTTTTTTTTTTTTAATAAATAAGGGAAATGGAGAGAGGAGTGGAGAATTGGGATTTGTAGACAGAGGAGAAACTGTGGTTGGGATGTAATGCATGTAAAAACTTAAAATTAATTTTTTCACACAATATGTTTTGATTATATTCTTTTCCCTCTCCTAACTCCTCCCAGGTTTTTACCACCTCCCTACCCACCCCTGTGGGTCCCCTGTTCCAGAGGGTATCCCACGACGATCTCCCGGCTGGGGACAGGGTGAGAGCCGGGAGGGTCCGCTACTGGCCTGGTGTAGGAGGTCCAGGCCAAAGGGCACAGAGTACTAGCAAGGAGGGGAGATTGCCTGCCTCCGCTGCTGCCTCTGCTCTGGCCTCTGCTCGCCGCCCGGTCACCCCCAGGTGCTGCACCTGTCTCTCTGTGCTGAATGGCCCCTGGCCGGGCCGATAAGAAGTTGGCTAGCTGGCAAGGAGGCAGCTTGGTGTCCCAGGCAGGTTCCAGGAGAGCAGATCTCTCACCAAATGTTAAAGCTCTTGTGACAGAAACTCTCGGACACCAGGATGGTTCTTGCACACCTTTTACTTCCCCTGAATAGAGCCCTTATATACAGTTTCGGGGTGGGCTAGGGTCTGGCAGCAGATAACACCTATTGGCTTGGTCTGAGAGCTTGGAGGCACCTCATCTACATGTGGGAGACCTTGAGGCACTGTTCCTCATGACTGATGGCCACAGACTTCTCTGTTGGAGGGTCTGTGGAGGGCTGAAGCTAAATGAAAAGAACCAGGGCCCGGGAGCAGAGCCAAACAACTGCTATCCAATAAAGATCTGGGGTTCAAGATCTATGCTCAACCAAGCACCAAGCTGCTTCTCACACCCCACCGCCCCACAACTCCAACATGGAGCTCTCACTCTCTCTGCAAAACAACAAAACAAAAAACCCAAAAAAACAAACACAAACAAACAAAAACAGTAAGACAAAAAAAATAGCCAAACAAAATGAAACAAAGACCCACAAATAAACAGGGAGTCTGTTCTGGGTTTGCCAAGTACTCCTGGGCGTGAGGCCTGCCTTGGAGTGTGTTTCATATACATTTCATTGGAGAAAACAGATCTCCCCTTTCCTGCAGGCATCGACTGCAGAGGGCTTCTAGGTCAGCTGTTGGGATAATATTTTTGTGCATTGTGTAAAGGTTGTCTTTCAAACATTGATTTCTGCACTAGCAGAGGGTTGAGTGCTGCTGGCCTTTGGTATTGTTATATTTATGGATCAACACCTGCCTCGGTATTTTGTAAACATACACCTCTCTCACTTTCTGATTAGTTTAATAAAGATCTGACTGACAATAGCAGAAGAGGAAAGGTGGGACTTTCAGGCAGAGGAAGGATCTCTGGGGAAGAATCAGAGGCAGGAATCACCAGGTGACATGATGAGAGAGCAGGTACCCAGAAAGAAGGTGGCTCATGTCTTTAATCCCAGCACTTGGGAGGCAGAGGCAGGTGGATTTCTGAGTTCGAGGCCAGCCTGGTCTACAGAGTGAGTTCCAGGACAGCAAGGGCTACACAGAGAAACCCTGTCTTGAAAAAAAAAAAAAAGAAAGAAAGAAAGAAAAAAGAAAAAAAAAGACTGTGTTCCTGTAGCAGAGTAATAACAGTGGGTTTTTTGGTTTTTTATATATTTTAGATACTAACACTTTAGCAGATTTATAATTGGTAAACATTTTTTTCCACTTTGTAAGCTACTTCTTTGTTATTGATGGTGTTCTTTTCTGTGTAGAAGTTCTTTAGCTTCATAAGGCCCTCTTTATTAATTGTTGATCTTAGTGTTATACTCAAGTCACAGGGACTCCAAAGACCACCGAGGAGTCAATTCCCAAGCAAACACATAAGAGCTTTTATTATGAGCTTGAAGTGAGATCCTTGAGTCTCAGGGTTGCAGGGTATTCATTGTAGTTATAGCAAGCTTGGGGAATTTCCATACTGGCTAGCAAGTTAATATTTTAAAAACTGCATTTCTGACATAATCTACAAGAACCAAAGATGGGGTCAAAATCACCTGACAAACCAGGATGGTTAGGTTATCTACTTTCTGCAGGATGTCTTAAGTTAGCTATATGTACCTTGACCCTGCTGTTGTAGTCTGACTGGCTGTTGCTAGGGGCTGGGAGGTTGCCATACAATGTTTGCTCAAGTGGACTTTGTGGTTTTCCTGCCCCTGGGGCTTCTCAAAAACAGAGTTGGTTGGGCCTTATATAAGCACCTGTGCTAACTGTTCCATTCAGAAAGTCCTCTCCTGTGCCAATGAGTTCAAACCTATCCCCTGCTTTCTTGATATTTTGGACCTTTTTTGAGGTCTTTGATCTCTCTGGAGTTGAGTTTTGTGCAAGGATCTGTTTGCATTCTTCTCCATGCAGCTATCCAGTTTGTTGACGATACTGTCTTTTCTCTCATGTGTACTTTTGCTTCTGTTAAAAATTAGATGTCCAGGCCGGGCAGTGGTGGCGCACGCCTTTAACCCCAGCACTTGGGAGGCAGAGGCAGGCGAATTTCTGAGTTCGAGGCCAGCCTGGTCTACAGAGTGAGTTCCAGGACAGCCAGGACTACACAGAGAAACCCTGTCTTGAAAAACCAAAAAGAAAAAAGAAAAATTAGATGTCCATAGGTGTGTGGACTTTTATCTGTGTCTTCAATTCAATTCCATTGATCACTGTGTCCATTTTTATCCCAACAGCATGCCATTGTTATTACTATAACTCTGATACAACTTGAGACTGGGGGTGATGATACCTCTAGCAGTTCTTTTATTGTTCAGTGTTGTTCTAGCTATCCTGGGTGTTCTGTGCCTTCATATGAAGCTGAAAATTATCTTTTTCAATTTGTCTGAAGAATTGTGTTAGAATTTTTGATGGGGATTGCATCAAATCTGTAGCTTGCTTGTGGTAGAATGGAAATGTTTTCACAGTATAACCGCTATGTTGATCCACGAGTGTGGTATATTTTTTTTTTGATGTCTTCTTCAATTTTTGTTTCTTCACTGTCTTCAAGTTTTTACTATACTACTCTTTCTTTTACTTAGAGTTACTTCAAGATCTTTTCACTGTTTGAGGCTATTGTGAAAGGTGCTGTTTCCCTGATCTCTTTTTCAGTCTGTTTGCCATTTGTACATAAGCAAGCTGATTTTTTAATATTACTGTAGGCTGTTACTTTACTGACCGTGTTTATTATCAGCAATAGATGTTTCCTGGTGGAATTCTTAGGGTCTTTCATGTATAAAATCATATTATTTGTAAATTAAAATACTTTGACATCTTCCTTTCCTATTTGCTTCCCCATAATCTCCTCCAGTTGTCTTATTGATCTAGCTAAGCTTTCAAACAGTATACTAAGTAGGTATAGAGAAAGCAGACATCCTTATCTTAGTCCTAACGTTAGTGGAAATACTTGTGTTTCTTGCCATTTGGGTTGATGTTGTCTGTGAGCTTGCTGTAAATTGCCTTTATTATGGTGAAGTATGTCCCTTTGTATACCTAATCTCTCCAGGGCTTTTTATCGTGAATGGATGTTGGATTGTAACAACGTCTTTTCTAAATCTAATGATATGACCCTGTGCTTTTGTCATTCAGGTTGCTTATGTGGGGCATGTCATTTATTGATATTCATATGTTGAGCCATCCCTGCATCTCTAAGATGAAGCCTACTTGATCATGGTGGATTATCTTTTTGATGTGTTCTTTGATTTGGTTTTCAAGTATTTATTAAGAATTTTTGCATCTATGTCCATAATGTTAAACTGATCTGTAATTTCTTTTATCTTTGTTGGGTCTCTGTGTGGTATACAGGGTAATTGTGGCCTCTTGAAAAGATTTAGGCAATATTTTTTCAGTTTCTACTTTGTGGGATAATTTAAGAAGTATTAGTATTAAATCTTCTTTGAAGGTCTGGAAGAATTCAATACTGAATTCAGTGGCCAGGGGTCTTATCTTTTCTTTTGATTGGGAGCTTTTTAATTAATACTTTTATTTCAATAGGAGATTATAGGTCTGTTTAAATTGTTTATTTCATCCTCACTTAATTTCGGTAAGTTGTATATATGAAGAAATTCAGCCATTTCTTTTAGGCTTTCCAATTTAGTGGAATACAGATTTCTTATGTATATCCTTATATATCTCTAAATTTCCTTGGTATTTTTCATAATGTCTCCCCTTTTATCTGTAATTTTATTAACATGGGTCTTCTCTCTGTGTCTTTTGATTAATTTGTCTAAAGCTTTACTGATTTTTTTTCTTACATTCTCAAAGAATCAACTTTCCATTGCATTGTTTTTTGTATTGTTCTTTGTTTCTATTTCTTTCATTAATTTCAGCCCCAAGTTTGATTATTACTTCCCATCTTTTTTTTTTTTTTGGCCATTATTTCTTGTCTTTCTAGATCTTTCAAGTATGCTGTTAAGTTATTAATATGCGATTTCTCCAGGTTTTAGTGGTGATGGTGGTGGTTTGGGTTTTTTGGTTTGGTTTGGTTTTGTAGTTGGTGGTGGTGGTGATGGTAGTTTGGGGTTTGGGCGGTTGAGGGTTTTTTTGTTTGTTTGGGGGATTTTTTGGTTGTTTTGTTTTGTTTTGTTTTGTTTTGTTTTGTTTTGTTTTAAGACAGAGCTTAGCTGTCCTGGAACTATCTATATAGACTAGGCTGGAACTCACAGAGATGCACCTGCCTCTACCTCTCAAACACTGGAATTAAAGTCATGCATGCACTGTCACCATCTGGCTTTTTTTTAATGTAAGTAGATGATGCTAATAACTTGCCTCTTAGAACTGCTTTCATTGTATCCCACAAGTTTGAGTTTGGTATGTTTTTGTTTCCATTCAGTTCTAAAAAGTTGTCAATTTCCTACTTGACCCAATTTTCTTTCAGTAGTGAGTTGCTCAGTTTCCATAATTTTGTATACTTTCTGTTGTTTATAACTAGCTTCACTCTATGGTGGTCAAATAGGATGCAGGGTGTTTTTCCAATTTTCTTAAATCTGTTAAGATTTGCTTTGTGTCCTCATATGTGGTCAAATTCATAGAAAGTCTCATGAGTTGCTGAGAAGGAAGTGTGTTCTTTAGTGTTTGTGTGAAATGTTCTGTACAGGCTGGCAAGTCAAGAATAGGTAAGATTCTGCACAGAGCTTTACCAAACTAAGACATAAGTGCATTGCTTTGGATAATGCATATTCCATGATGGGTAAAGAAGGCATTCTTGTCAGACCGACCTACGAAAGGCTCAAGTCTTGTCAATGAAATAAAAAAGGGGGAGAGGTGGAGAGTCTTTAGGGCTACTTGGCATGATTCTGAAATGGGCCAAGCACAAGGAAATGGGCTGATTGGCAGGAATATGACATTGGCCAAGGACAAGGAAGTAAGCTTCAGGCAGGAATCTGACATTAGGCTAAAACAAAGAAGTAATTTCAGGTAGGAATCTAAATCTTAGGCTAGAACAAAGAAGTAATTTCAGACAGGAATCTAAATTTTAGGCTAGAACAAGGAAGTAGGCTTCAGACATGAAAATGACTGTGGGCTAGGACAGGGAAGTAGGCTCAGGTATATTGGTCATCCCAATAAGCCCTTAGAAACAGTGATCATGGAAGTGTTCGAGTAATTGTGTTTTATGCCTTGCTTGTTCTTTGACTATTTGAGTTTATTGTCTTGCTTGTTCCTTGACTATTTGCATCTATTGTATTGCTAGTCCCTCAACCTAGAACTGACCTTAAGACCTACATGTAATTAAAATAATATAAAAGCAAAAGGGGGGTGGGATGGGGGTTCTAGGAAGGGGAAATGGGAAAAGGAGATGACATTTGAAATGTAAATAAATAAAATATCCAATAAAACAAAAACTAAAACTAAAACAAAAAGAAAGAAATGTTCTGTACATGTATGCTAGAGCCATTTGAGTTATGACATTTAACTCCAGCATTTCTCTGTTCGTCTAGATGACCTGTCTATTGGCAAGAGTAGAGTATTGAAGTCATCCACTATGAATGGTTCCCAGTTGGTGGCACTGTTTAGAAGGGATTAGGAGAGTTCCTCTCTGGTTGGAGAAGTTGTGTCACTGAGGGTAAGATTGAGGATTCCTTCTCCTTCTCTCCCTCTCCCTCTCCCTCTCCCTCTCCCTCTCCCTCTCCCTCTCCCTCTCCCTCTCCCTCTCCTCTTTCTCCCTCTCCTTCCTCCTCCCCCCACTCTCTCCCTCCTCTCCAACCCCCATCATCAGATGTAAACTCTCCAGTCTACCTGTCTGCCTGCTACCACATTCCCTGCCATGATGGTCATGAACACACCCTCTGAAACTGTAAACTCCCATTAAATGTTACTTTCTATGAGTTTTCTTGGTCATGATGTCTTTTCATGGAAACAGAAAAATAACTGAGACACTTTCCTTGAGTCAATGTATGATTTTAGCAGTAGCAGGGTTTCTTTTATGAATTTGTGTTTGTTGTTTTGTGTATGGTACATAAATGTTTAAAATTATAACATCTTCTTGGATTTTTTTCTTTAATGAATGTGTAATGTCCTTTCCTATCTCTTCTGATTAGTTTTGGTTTAAAGTCCATTTTGTCATACATTAAAAACTGCTCAATTCTTGGGTCCATTTGCTTGGAATATCTTTTACATCTTTTTACCCTGAAATGGTGTCTGTCCTTGATGGTGAGATGTGTTTACTGGATGTCACAGAAAGATGAATTCTGTTTTCTAATCCAATCTGTTAGTCTTTGTCATCTTATTGGGGAATTGATGTCATTGAGTTATTAATGAGCACTGTTTATTGATTTCTATTATTTAGTTGTGGTTGTGTGGAGTTTCCCCCCCTCTTTTGCTTAATTGTTCTGGGATTTTTATTCATTGCATCCTCTTGGGTGTAGATAGCCTTTTTAGACTGAAGTTTCTAGTATCTTCTATAGAGCTGTATTGGTGGATAGAAATTGCTTAAATTCCCTGTGACATGTGTTTCTTTTTCCATTCATTGTAATTGATGGTTTTGCTGGATATAGTAGTCTGGGTTGGCAACTGTTTAGAAGAAATTAGGAGAGTTTCTCTAATCTTTTAAAGTTTATAGAACATCACCCCTGGCCCTTTTGTATTGCAGAGTTGTTGAGGTCTGTTCTATTGCTATGTATTGTAATGCTAAATTCTGTACTTAAGACCTAGGAAATATGAGTGAATTCTTATGTTTAAAAGCTTTTGTTGTGCAAACTTTGTTCCTTATTTTTAAAGTATTGGTTAAATAAAATTGGCTACAGTCAATTACTGGAGGGATTAGAGGTAGGTGGGGTTTGAGTTACCTGGTTGGGAATGGAGGAGAGAGGGAGAGACCACAAGGAGAGGAGAAGGCACTGTGAGAGAAGATGTACCATGAGCACATAACCAGGGGAAACAGCAAGTATTTGGGAAATGCTGCTGGGAAGGTAGTCAGACCAGCAGTTAGAAAAGTAGATTAATAGTTACCACCCAGTAATTGTCAAAGACAAATAAAATAACCATAGTCAGAGTCTTGGTTATTTGTAAGTTAGTCTGGGATAAGCTTAAATTTGTTATATTACACAGAGTCTCCCCTAAAAAGTCAGACATTGCTCTAATGGCCCCACTTTTTATATATGACTAGTACTATTTCCCTTGCAGTTTTAAATATTCTTTCTACGTTCTGTACATTTAGTGTTTTGTTAATTATATGTTTGTCTTAGTTAGGGTCCTATTGCTTTGAAGAGATACCATGACCAAGGCAACTCTTATAAGGACAACATTTAATTGAGGCTCACTTACAGGTTCAGAGGTTCAGTCCATTATCATCAAGGTAGGAGCATGGCAGTGTCCAGACAGGAGATGCTGAGAGTTCCACATCTTCATCTAAAGGCCTCTAGGAGAAGGCTGACTTCCAAGCAGCTAGGATGAAGGTTTTAAAGCTCACACCCACAGTGGCATATCTACTGCAACAAGGCCACACCTCCATATAGTGCCTCTCCCTGGGCTAGGCATACTCAAACCATCATACCCTCTAACTTCTTAAATGGCACATTTTTATCACTGAAAAGTGTATTGTTGCTAGGAATAGTGGAGCACCACTCTTAGGAGGCACAGTTGGGCAGATCTCTGTGAATTCAAGGCCAGCCTGGTCTACAGAGTGGGTTCTAGGAGAGACAGAGCTACATAGTGGGACTCTGTCTCAAAACAACAACAAAAAGTATACTGTTCAATCTCCATATTTCTAATTTATTTCATTATTACCCGATAAGATACAAGAAATTATTTCATTTTTTATTTGTTAAGACTTTTATATAAAATACAATCTATTTTAGGGAAAGTTCTATCAGCTGTTAAGAAGACTATGTATTTCCAAGTGTTTGGTGGTATCTTTTGATAAATAATAATGTTTTTAACTGTTTTCAGGAATTCTCTTGAAAAATATGAAATGTGTATATGCGTGTGTGTGTGTGTGTGTGTGTGTGTGCATGCATGTACACACATGTCATGGCTCATATGTGAAGGTGAGAGGACCACTTGGGAAGCCAGTTCTCTCAAACCATGTTGGGTATGGGGACTGAACTCAGGCATTAGGCTTCTCAGTGCCTTCATACACCAAGACTTCTTGGTATCCCCTCTTTGTTAATGCTTTTCAATGTATGATCTATCTATGAAGAGAATAAGATGAAGTCACTCATTATTTTTATAATCAGACCTACCTATCCCCGTTTTTAAATTAAAGCTTTATTTTAATTATATGTATAACATGGTGCCCAGGGCCCATCCCTGGTGGTTCTTTCTTCTTGGCTCTCTCTTGAGGTAAGCTAAGGGGTAAGAGCATTGGTTGGGGCAAGCCTTGGTCTAGTGAGATATTTAGGATGGCCCCATGAACAAAGGTCACTTAGCTGGTCACTTAGCTGGCTGTCGAGTATATGAGCGATAGTCATTACCTTGATCATCTTTTTCTCATAGATTTAACCCCATTAATAAATCTACCAGTTCAAAACATGTTCATCACTTTTGATCAGCTCCCCCCATCCTCTGGGTCATGAGCCATGGAGGGATGTTACTTACTTGCTTACTTTCCCTGGCATGCTCAGCTTGCTTTCTTATAGAACCCAGGACCATCAGCCCAGGGATGGCGCCACTCACAAGGGACTGGGCCCTCCCCTCTTGATCACTAATTGAGAAAATGCCTTACAGCTGGATCTCATGGAGGCATTTTCTCAACTGCAGCTCCTTTCTCTGTGATAACTCCAGCGTGTTAGACGCTGATGTGGATGTCAGAAAGTCCATGCTGACAGGAGCCTGACATAGCTGTCTCCTTAGAGGTCTGCAAGAGCCTGACATATTCAGAGGCAGATGCTCACAGCTAACAATTTAACTGATCATGGGGTTCCCAGTGGAGGAGTTAGAGTGAAGACTGAAGGAGTTGAAAGGGTTTGCGACCCCATGAGGAGATCAACAATACCAACCAACCAGAGCTCCCAGGGTCTAAACCACCAGCCTGGGAGCACTTAGGGAGGGATCCACGGCTCCAGCTGTATATGCAAGGGAGGATGGTCCTATTTTCACTCATGATAAGAGATGTGGGGGTCTCTGCAGTCTCATGACACAGAGTGGTCTCTTCCTTCCTTCCTTCCTGTTTTATTTTGTTTTGTTTTTTGTTTTTTGAGACAGGCTATCTCTATGTAGCCCTGGTTGTTCTGCAACTCACTCTGTAGAGCAGGCTAGCCTCAACGATCAGCCTATCTTGTTTCACAGCTTTTGTAGGATCTGAAAGTGTCTTGTACTACTATTTATTTGCTTAGCTTCTCGTCCTTTATGTAAGCACTATGTTGGTTTGAATCCAAGTTGGTCTTGGTCATTGTTAGCTGTGGGATTGCGAAAGGGTATTCTGGTTCATGGCTGGGCAGGTGCCTAGAACCCTGAGACTCTGTGTGAGTACTAGCAGGAGTTCGGCGTACTCCCAGAATCCAGGGTCCTGAAAAGCAGTCTAGTCCCCAGAGATTTATAGCCCCTTCCAAAGTAAGCAGGAAGAGGGTGTGACTAGAGGCCTCAGGGCCTAGGGATTTACATACTAATGAAGGCCAGAGGGCAGAGCAAATTAAGCAAGCTTCCCCAGATCCTCCCCAGATCCTCCCCCAATCCTCCCCCTTTCTCCCTTCCTATTTAACTCAGGACTGGCCATCCAAATCCATCCACCATCCACCATGACAATAAACCCTTTTGGAACCAAGGACTTCCTCATGTTATTGGGGCCTGCCCCCACCAAAGCCTCCAGGCCACTGGAACCATAGACGTTCCTCCTGCATGTGGGACCAAGCCCCAGCAAGGAAACCCACTGGGACTCCACAGCTGCTGCCTGTAATTTTCCCCACAGTTAGCCAGTATTCCATTACGATAACGAAGTACCTAAGATAATCAATTTTAAAAGACAGATTTATTTTCACTCATGATAAGAGATGTGGGGTCTCTGCAGCCTTCACAGCAGACCGATAATTTGAGGAGGCAAGAAGGCAGTTCAGCACAACATGACTTAGCAGGCAGTATTGCTTTAAACTTCAGAAGTCTGACCCAGAGTGGTTTACTGTAGGCCTCTTTAAGCTCAGCATGATCTTAACTATTCTTGCGATGATTATCTCAATCCTGAATTCATAACAAAGCACACCTGGACTGGCTGGTTGTGCATCCACTTGACACACGCTGGAGTTATCACAGAGAAAGGAGCTGCAGTTGAGAAAATGCCTCCATGAGATCCAGCTGTAAGGCATTTTCTCAATTAGTGATCAAGAGGGGAGGGCCCAGTCCCTTGTGAGTGGCGCCATCCCTGGGCTGATGGTCCTGGGTTCTATAAGAAAGTAAGCTGAGCATGCCAGGGAAAGTAAGCAAGTAAGTAACATCCCTCCATGGTCTCCTGCTTCCTGACCTGCTTGAGTTCCAGTCCTGACTTCTTTTGTGGTCAACAGCAATATGGAAAGTATACACTGAATAAACCCTTTTAGCCCCATCTTGCTTCTTGGTCATGATGTTTGTACAGGAATAGAAACCCTAAGACAATACTCAAATCACTTTAAGGAGCAAATTAAACTAATACAGATCAGAAGTAACTAAATTGAAACTCTTCTTTAAAGTATACATGACACCTTCCATAAAGATAGTTCTATACACTGACTGAGAAAGACAAGCTTACAAAATACTCAAGGGAGCAAATATGGAGACAAAGTGTAGGACAGAAACTGAAGAAGGGGCCGTCTGCAGACCATTCCTGGGTATCCATTCCATGTGCAGTCACCAAAGGTAGACGCTGATGTGGATGTCAAGAAGTGCATGCTGACAGGAGCCTGACATAGCTGTCTCCTTAGAGGTCTGCAAGAGTCTGACATATTCAGAGGCAGATGCTCACAACTAGCCATTGAACTGATCATGGGGTTCCCAACGGAGGAGTTAAAGTGAAGACTGAAGGAGTTGAAAGGGTTTGCGACCCCATGAGGAAAGCAACAATACCAACCAATCAGAACCCCCAGGGTCTAAACCACCAGCCTGGGAGCACTTAGGGAGGGATCCACGGCTCCAGCTATATATGCAAGGGAGGATGGTCCTGTCAGGTATAGGTAGGAGAGTAGATCCTTGGTCCCATGAAGGCTGGATGCTGTGTGGGTGGGAACTTGAGGGTGGGGAGGTGGGAGTGAGGGGGGTAGGTGGGGGCACATCCTCATAGAAGCAGGAGGAGGGGGGATAGGTAGGGGGTTCCTGGGCAGGAGGCGGGGGAAGTGGGATAAGGGGAGAATATCTAAAATGTAAATAAAATATCCAATAAAAAGAAAAAAAAAAAAAAAAGAAGGGTCTGGAGGAGGATCCAGTACTGAAAAGTCTCCAGCTGCACAGACTGTGCAAAGGCTAGAAAGCATGTCCACTGCAGCCTCTTTTTGGGAAACAGGTTTTGCATTTCTTCCCTTGAAGGAAAAACTGTGTGTGTTTAACATCCTGCGTCCCCCTAGTGTATGTCTGTGAGCACATAGACTCCCCAGGCCCCATGTCCTGTTGCTTCTGGGCCTATCATAATCATGGGGTTGTCCGGTGGAAGCAGTTGTTCCCCTTATGGCAACAGGAAAATAAAAGAGAGGAAGAGGAGTGTCCCGCTCAGTGAGGCAGGCAAGCATAGGGAATAGCAGAGCATCCCAAGACTCTACTTGGTTTGGTATCTTATGGGCCCTCTTCTAACAATACACTTGGTAACCTAAGACCTTCACCCATGTAACACTCTTCTCTGAACAATGGATCTCGCTGTTAGCAATCCAGAACCCCCATCTGCACCAAGCTGCACATACCTACTTAAAATGACTAGAATAAACAATGGGTAAGTTTCACCTTGCCTTAGCAATCATCAAACGGTTTCTACTCAAGTGTATTTCCAATTCATTCATCTAAGAGGATACAAGGATTGATCTAGCTTCTACTGGTTTGGGTGCTTTAAGGCACATTGTCTGCTAAGTGAGCTTTTCAGAAGAATCTCCTATTTACCATCACACACATCTTATGCATAATTTGATATGCATATGGCTAAAATCAGATGCATCATGGGAAGGAACATGAACATTGATTGTGTTATATGTACAAATCTGTCCATCAAAATAAAGAACTAACCAAACTACACCCCGAGTCATTGCAATCGTTTGTCTCTGAACCCCATAGAAAGTAACCACAATGAGTACATCTAGCAAGCTGTCAGTCTCAACCGTGTATCTGACCTGAACTGTCACCTTGCTGTTTTGAAACCCTGGGTGTACCCTTAAGTCAAATAAGAGGCGGAGAACCTGGATACAGCCAGCCCAGACCTGGACGCTGGTAATGTGTTTGGCAAGCCAGCCAGGAGGCGAGAAACATTATTCCACCTTACAGATGAAATCTCACTGGAGTCCTTTTCCATGCCAATGTCTATGGCTGACAGTTGGCCCAACTAGCCAGCTTGTCAGAGAGCTGTCAGTCTATTTAAGTGTGCCATGTCAGTTCATGGGAATTGTTTTTTGTATTGTTTTGTGTCCTGAGAAGGAACTTGCATGACAATCATTAATGCCCTAAAAATAGACTATGTGCTGTTCTTGACATATGTCTGATTTTAAAGTCTCTCTCCCTCTCTCTCTCTCCCTTCCTCTCTCTCTCTATGTGTGTGTGTGTGTGTGTGTGTGTGTGCGCGCGTGCACGCCCACGTGCATGCACATATGTGTAAATATAAACATTTGGAGGAATTATTTTTCAAAATATATGTGTGTTTGAGTATATGATATGGCGCACACATAAAAGCTAGAAAACACTTTCAGGAGTCAGCTATCTCCTTCTGCGGTAAGATCCACAGATCAAACACAATCTGCTAGCACTTATCCTCTGAGATGTTTTGCCAGCCCAGGCATGATTTTGTTTTTAAGGTTGTTTTTTTTTTAACATTTGTGTGTGTGTGTGTGTGTGTGTGTGTGTGTGTGTGTGTGTGTATGTGTGTATGCACAAGTCACAGCATACATATGGAGGTCAGAAGACAATTTGCAGTTTGTTTTCTTCCACCACAAACCTGGGAGTGCTCATAAGTAAGCCTGAACTTGATCTGTCTGTCTAATCTATCATCTAATCTATTTTTACAGAGCTGAGAACTGGATGAAGGGCCTCACTATATCTTATTTTTTCAAAGTCTATCACTGGACCTGGAGCTTGATCACTGGCTAGAAGCTAGACTGGCTGATCAGTGTGCCACCAGGATCCTCTTGGCTCTGCCTCTCCACCAGTGCTGGGATTACAGACACTCCTCCAGCCTACTACTGATGCATGCCAGTGTTTAGATATGAAATAACAAGACCTACCTCACTGAACAACATTTGTACATCCAAAGGAGAGGCACTTACAAAACAGGCATGTCTCAGGCGCAGACAAGGTGCTTCCTTCCTAAGCCTAGCTGCTTTCTTACTGGTGCTGTGACTTATTTAACCTTTCAAAGCCTATTATCTTAAGTTTAAGGAAGCATAATTTGTGTGTGTGTGTATGTGTGTGTGTGTGTGTATAAGCATAGCTGTAAAGAGTTAAAATATTAAGTTCCTACCTGTTACACATTAGACTTAACAATTAATAGGATTGTGTTCTGTGCCAAGCCTTCTTCATATTAGAAGAACATAAGGAATGATATATTCCTCGTATCAGTAGAATGACAAAGGGAAATCTACAACTGGGAGGTGGTGGTGAGCTGAGGGGATTAGAGGGAGTGGAAACTATGCTCAGGATGAGAGAAAAAAGAAGAAACCACAGTCCACAAAAGAGAATGATATCTACAGATTCAACACGTCATGACCTGCTCCTTCTTTCCTATTCCTCCTACAAAATGGTTTGCATAAGCAGGGCTCAGATACCTTATGTCCTTCTCTCAATCTGTAGGCAGAATTGTGAGACTGTGTAGGGAAGCCTCAGGACAAAACTTTGGGGTAGTGGGGTGTGGCTGCCCCCCTTCTGGGAAAACATGGAGCTAGAAGCACTCCAGAATCTTGGAGGAGGTCAGGTGCAGGCAGCCTGACAGCGGGCCTATGGCCTTTCATTTCATCTATTCCTTTAGGTAGCAACAAACACCTGCCTATTGGGCCAAGGACAATACCTGGAAAACTGGTTCCAGGTTCTGCCTTTCCTCTCACGGTGTCTGGATGCTGCAGGCACACCTGATCAGAAAGGTGAAGTCTGGAATGGGTGGGGTCTGCAGTCAACCTCTTCTTTCTAGGGTATCAGTCACCAAGTCGAAAGGGGGTGAAGCGTAAACAGGGACAAATAGGGCTCACGGTACTTCAGACTGGTCAGGAATGCCAGAAGTGTTACAGCTCTTAGAAACGGAGTGAAGGAGTAAAGGGGTTGCAGCAGCCCATGTGGAGGGTACCCAGGGTCCTGGGCCCTGCAGCTGCTGTGGCAGAGATGGGAGCCCCTGACAGGCAGATGGGCCCAAAAGTCCAATGAGTGCTTCAGGGAGAGAGAGAAATTTCTCCCTCAAATGTTACAACACAGTAAAAATAGCCAATCTCAAAAGATCCTTAAAATAGCTTGTGTGCTTTATTCCATGTGGATAGGACTATATGAACCTTGGGATTTGGGGGGATTCTATTGGCTGATGCTAAGAGGCTGGTGATCATCTATTTGCCGGAGGAAGAATTCCGGGTGCTACGTCATGTGACTACTTGCTACCACCTGGTTGGGGTCTCTGGGTTACACACTCCAAGGCAGGTACGGAAACAGGGAAGGAGCTCATTCTATTCCTGCCAGTCTCAAGTTTTGAGATTTCCAGGGGTTTGAACTTGCTGTACCTTGGCGGTCTCGTGCTTATTCCTCTTGCAGCAAGGTCCACATGTCCGCATGCCCGACAGAAAACCATGACCTTGAACCTGCACAATCTGAGTTCACTTCACTGTCATGAAGAATGAGGAGCCGATGCAAAGAAAGGCTGTACTGAGTGAAAGATAACAAACACTGGAAATGAAAACTATTTCTGTAAACACTGAACACATCTGAAGTCTCTAGTCCTCACCTAAAAAGAGAGTAAGAGGACTTGATAGGAAACAGCCATGTTGGAAAGGAGTGAAAGAGCCAACGTTTGGAGCCATGCAAGCAGACAGTAAGGGCTTGACAAATGACAGGCATGAGTTAGCTTTGACTCAACCTCATGCAGTGCGGAGACCAGGGCTTCATGTGTGCCAACTCCTCAGCCCTACATCAGCATTCTAAAAGGATCTAAAAGTAAAAGCACAGCTGGAGAGTGCAGATGTGGCTCTGAGGTGACTATGTACTTAGCCAACTGAAGGTCCTAGGTTCAAACACTAGCACCAGTAAGAAAGCAGCCAGTCTTAGGAAGGAAGCACCTTCAGTGTTTACAAACAGTACTGTAAGGAAGTTTAGTTACTGTGTCTCAAGTGTTTGTGTCTGTGTTTGTGGTTTTAAAAAAGAATGACATGCAGCCCAAAAGTCACGAAACTACAGTATAAACTCTAAGACTAGTTTACTAAAATTTATTTATTCTGGTGCTGATAATTTTATATGGTTGGTTCAGTATTTCTTATGACCTTAAAATTCCAAGTAGTCCCAAATAACCCCCATCTGCAATGACAGACAACTGCAGTTCCTGAATATTCACAAGCCCTCCGCACCTTCTACCTACCAGACAAAGGCACTAACAGCTTTTCAATACTGTCACTTTAGGAATTGACAAATTCTCAGACCTCCAGCTTTTATTACTACCCTGTAAATCTCAACAGATGAAGCTGAAAGGCTACTTAGAACACATCACCTGAACCACATAAGAAACAGCCACAGAAGCTTGTGTGCATCAGAGTAAAAATACAGAGTATTTATTCATTTCTTCCCACCAGAGGAACACACTGTTCTTATACAAATGAATCATCAGTTGTCAGGAGTTGCTTTTGGAGAATGATCAATGAACTCCTTTTCAAGGGTTGGAAAGTGATACCAGGGTCCATCACCCCGGGAACGCATCAGTCTTCGAACTTCCAGCTCCTTTAACCTGTAACAAAGGGAATAATAACAGTGTGAATATGGACACATAAGCAGGTGCAACCACTATAGCAGTCAGCAGAGGTTCTTCAAATAACAAAATAGAACCACCATAGGACAAAGATGCCTTCACAACTCTACAGTTGCACTGCTCATGGGTCTAAGTTGGTACACTAGACATGTAGTTGACTATCCATGTTCCTGTGCATAATAGCCAAGATATAGAAGCAGCCTAGCTGTCCATCAACAGATGAATGAATAAAGAAAAGGTGGTACATGTACACAATGGAACACCATTCAGTCACAAAGAAAAATGAAATCATGCCATATGCAGAAAAATGCATTAATCTGGAAGGCACTGTGTCCTCTGCTATGTGGAATCCAGATCTCACAATACTGATATACAGATATACACAGGACACAAAAACAGATGGAGAACTACTGGGGGCAGAAAGGGACCAGTAGGAGGAAGGAGGACAAGAAGAGATCAGCAGGAAGGAGGAAAGGGTAGGAGAAGGTAAAGGCAAGTAAAGATGAGTAACGTACATCTTTATGAAGATGCCATCAGGAAAGCCATTATTTCATACACTAAAAAAATTAATGAAAGGGAAAACAATCACACAGTCCCAACGACAGAGTTAATCACTGTACACATGACAGTCTGGTCCAGCCAGGCACATGGAAGCAGACATCTGCTGTACATACAACTCGGGACTGGCGACTTTTACCATCTTGCTTATGTAGTCAAAGCATCACTTACATTGAACAATTGTCTCCACAGGCCCTGCTCTGTGGCTTAGTGACAAGCGTGCTCTGTCATCCCACCTTTTCAGTGCTAAAACAGCTGGCTACAGAATGACTACTAATGTGCCCATATGCAAGGGTCCCATGCTGTGAGGTGACATGCTGCTGTCTGCCTGGACTGCTGCTATCTTGTTAGGAAAGGGACTTTCTCTATAGGAAGTGGAGTCCCCCTCACCAGCATCACACTGAGTGACCTACATTAGATATTCAGTTGTTAAAAACTGAAGAGAAAAATCAGAGCCAAAAATACCATCAACCCACAGCCCCACACAACTGGCATCATACGTCTCTACTCTGGGTGATCTGTACAGCACAAAGATGCCTTCGCAACTCCACAGCGAAGGCTAACCTTTCTCCACAGGACCCTTGACCTTGCAAAGTACATGTACTAATCTTTCTATGACCAGAAATGTACAACTACATAATTCAATTCCTAAGCATTAGCCAGCTTTCTAACCTTGCTTATGAGATTATATACCTTTGTAACTGTGACTTAAAGAGTGTATTTATTCAACTTTTCAGAAAGGACTAAACACTTCCTTTTTCTACTCTTTTAAATAGAACTACACAAAATGTATAACTATCATAATTAAAGAGAAAGAATTCATCGATCTGAGAGAGTAGGGGACAGGGAGGAACTGGAGTGGGGAGAGGTAGAAACAATGTAAGTAATAGCACTCGTGTAGAAAGTTCTTATAGAAATAAAAAATTAGCCGGGTGGTGGTGGCGCACGCCTTTAATCCTAGCACTTGGGAGGCAGAGGCAGGTGGATTTCTGAGTTCGAGAGATCGAGGCTAGCCTGGTCTACAGAGTGAGTTCCAGGACAGCCAGGGCTATACAGAGAAACCCGGTCTTGAAAAACCAACCAAACAAAAAAATAAATAAATAAAAAAATAAAATAAAAAATTAAATATGAAAACAAATAATATCAACAACAAACAAGACACAGCCTATAGAAGGAGCTAAGGTGGGAGGAGTAAGGAGAGGAAGAGGAAAAGGAAGAGGAGGAGCTAGGGAGAGCAGAGATGTAGGCAGAGATGTAGGAGGATGAAGAGCCACGCAGGTATGGAGAGCAGTCCTGGGTAACAACTGATATTTAGGTTAGCTAATTGGGAAACAACTCTAATTGTATGGGCATATTGTTATTGAGCATTACCAAACATATAAAGCCTTTGATTAATATTTAAGCATTAGAGTCTCATTTCCTACCGGGGCCGTGTGGATGGCAGGATGGTCTGGGCACTGCCCAGCCTTGTAGAGATTGGCAGAGCCATCTCCCACGCTGGTGTCTCATTGGCGCCAGGGCTGGTGTTTCTGGCTGGCCATTTCTAGCTGCGGCACACACATGGCCTCTAGCCGGAACACCGTGGCTGAGCTAGGCAGAGCCTCCGTGGCTTGACCAGCAGCCGTTTTAAATAATTACCTCAACACAGCCAGAAAACCACAAAACCAAGGCTGAGGAAATGGCACAGTCAGTTTTGCTGGCCTTGACAGATATGAGTTCCGTCCCCAAACCCATGTAAAACCATCACATTCCAATGCTGAGGAGGTGGAAATGGATCTTGAAGCTTGCTAGCCAACAGCAAGCCTAGTTACTTAACAAGCTCCAGGTCAGTGAGAGACCCTGTCTCAAAATTTAAAAAACAAAACAGATGAATAGAGAGAGACTGAGGAACAATACCTGAGATTATTCTCTGGCTTCCATAGGCATACACACACCTGTATGTACACACACACACATCTGCACACAGACACACACCAAACAAACAAACCAAAACTAATAAGCACACTGTGGACCGAGAGAAACACAGTAGTCAAGACATACTCTTCTCAGGAAGTACGTTAACTGAAGGTTCAGGGCTAAGCAAGGTTCCTAAGAGGGCTGTATCTGCACTCATGTAACTTAATACTGATGACATTTTCTCTAGAAACAGGTACACAGAGTTACATATGGTTTCTAGTAGTTATAAGGGTAGTCTCTAATGATATGGGATGGAAGGAAATCGGGTTGTGGAGTGGGCTGTTGTGTGCACAGAGAAGCTTATTTAAGAATTTCTTTCCAGGTCGGGAGAGATGGTTCAGCAGTTAAGTGTACTTGCTGTATTCATGTCTGGTGGCTCACAGGCCTGTAACTCTAGCTTCAGGAGATCTGATGCCCTCTTGGCCTCTGTGGGCCTATACCCACAAGACAGATACATACACAGAGACATATACTCATAACCATTTGAAAGAAAAAAGGGAATGGGAAGAGAGAGAGAGGGAGAGAGAGAGAGAGAGGGAGAGAGAGAGAGAGAGAGAGAGAGAGAGAGAGAGAGAGAGAGAAGACGAGCACATTTCTTTCAGTATGAGCTATCACCTCCCCAGTCAGCAACAAAGTCCCCCCTTCTCCCAGGGGAGCCCCTCCATGTTTCACAGACATCCAGGTTCTGAATCTTCTTCCCACCCCATCCTCCTACCGTAAGTCAGCCTTTTCAGATTCGATCTGGAGGATAGCCAGGGTTTTTTCATAGTTCTTTTCAGGTCCATCATAGAAATTCCGGGCAATCCATCTTGATATTGGATGCTGAGAGAAAAGTTGTTTCAAATCAGTTACCTTCTGAAGGACTCTTCACTTTTCTGGTTGACTACTGTTTCAGATAACTAAAGCACTTACATGCCAACAACTCTGATGAGTTTTAAGTCACTCTGAGCACTGGGAACACGCTATTGTTGCCCACTTTTGACATAAGCACCTAAATGGCAGCGTCTGAGCGGTGTACCTTGGTTCTGAGCCTGTGTACGCCCTGCACTGAGGGACCACAGCTCAAGAGTGAGGTAGGAGACAAACCAAATTCTACTGATCCAAATCCAAAGATTTTTCTACTAGGTGTAGGAATCATATTTTATGATTACTTAATTTAACCTATAAAGCTTAACATGTTTTTAATGAAAAAAGTACCCTGAATTGTTATTTATTAAAAATACCGTGGGCTATAAAGATGGCTCTGCAGTTCAGATGACTCGTTGCTCTTGCAGAGGATCTGGATTCAGTTCTCAGCACCCACACAGTGGCTCGTGATCATTGATAATTCCAGTTCCAAGGCATCTGATACCCTCCTCTGGTCTCCACACATGTGGAGTAGCAAGCACACGTGAAGCACATTCATACACTTAAGCAAAACACCCAATCATATAAATAAATAAACCTAAAAGGGAATTAAGTTTTTAAAATGTATTATCTACTTGATGTGAAAAGCTGAATATATAAAGTATATCATAATTGCCTAATTAAGACATTTACCACAACATTAGCAGGATACCCAATAAAAATGTTAATATGTTGGGCAAACCTTGTAATACTCCCAGTGTTCTGGGATGTAGCCTTCTGGGATTTCTGCAAGTTCAGCTTCACCTAGAAGAGAAAATGTTCACAATGCTGTGTTACCACTGACAGCCAATGTCCCCAGCTCCACACCAGGTCTTCCACCCCACATTCAGAAGCCAGCTTCTCCATGATTCCTCTAGTGCTAAACTCACTGGGGAAGACCAGTCCCTCATGAGGGGTACTAGCCATCTTCAAGGTGTAAGATGGGACCTCAAGCATCTCAGCAGTTTCCCATTTTGTTCTTAGGTAACAAGACATAATGAAGGGCACACTGTTTTCTATTTTATTTTCTGTTCCCCTGTAAATCTACCAGACAAAATATTCTAAGATTCAAAAAAGTTCAGCATTTTAGAATCCTGTTCAGAAGACCTTGTGTGCATCCAATGCTTCTAGACCCTAAAATGAATTTTAATCCTCTGTCAGAGCCTGTCTTTCTGTGTGTCTGTGTGTGTCTCTCTGCCTCTCTCATTCTCTCTTCTAAACTCTACTGTTACTCTATTTTCCTCATTTAGTTTGTCAAAGCTGATTTTGGAAAAGGAGATATGGTGGTTTGAATAAGAATGGCCCCATAGGCTCATATATTTGAATGCTTAGTCACCACAGAGCAGAACTGTTTGAAAGGATTAGAAGGATTTATAGCTTCACTGGAGTAGGCGTAGTCTTGTTGGAGGAAGTGTGTCAACTGGGATGGACTTTGAGGTTTCTAAAGCCCCACCTCCTCTCTCTCTCTCTGCTTACAGACCAGGAGGTAGCTCTTGGCTACTGCTCTAGCACCATATGCACTGCCATGCTCCCACGATGATAATGGGCTAATCCTCTGAAAGCTCCCAATTAAATGCTTTCTTTTATAAGAGCTGCCTTGGTTAAGAGCTGCCTTGGTTATGGTGTCTCTTCACAATGAAAGATCGGGAACTAAGCCAGGGAAAAGGAAGATGAGGCTTTGAGAAGCCACCTCCTCTGTAGAAATGTCCTCCATAGGCTCACATACTATTTTAAAGGTCCCAGAGCTTTTAGGAGGTGGGAATGGAGGGAGAAAGTAGTAAGCAGAAGCAGCCTTTAAAAACGTCAAGCTCATCACCCTGTTTCCAGCAAAGCTTCTTTTATTCCTGGTACCCCTCCCACTTTTCATGGTAGACCAATGTCTCTCTCAAACCATGACAAAACAAACCTTTCTTCCTAAGAAGGTCTGTGTCTGGTGTTTGTTCACAACAATGCAAAAGTAAATAATGTAAATGCTCATTTCCTTTTTTAAAATGTGTGTATTTGTTTACAGATGCTATCATTTCATGGAGTGAGGGCTGGATGAGGGACTTACCAATAAATATGTTCACCAGTGTTATGCCAATTACAACTGGAATCCCAGTCAACAAAAGGTAGAATTTCTGTGAGGAAAAACATAAAGGTTTCTCTCATGGTCTTTCCTTCTTCTCCCCCGCCAAAAATTATCCTCATTTGACTTCCTTCTATCCTTACTGAGCAAACATGACAATTTTGGAATCAGAATCAAATCACTGATTTCTGTCACATTCCTCTGATTTAGTTTTTAGACACAACTATTTAGTAGAGTACAATATTTGTACAATGACTTTTGACTTCTTGGTTAAAGCAATGCGATAAAGAGAATTCTGAATTAAGAACAAATGTGAAAACAATAGTGTTTCAGCCACTGGATGTCACTGGAGTTGGTCCTGGTATGAAAAGAGGACACTCACTATGTGTGATAGCACACACTGGGAATCCAACATTCCATAGGTAGAGGCAGGAGGATCAGGAGTTTGAAGTCAGCCTTGGTCACATAGCAAGTTTGAGACCAGGCTGGGATAACAGGAGCTCCTCTGTTAAATTAAAAAAAAAAAAAAAAAAAGAGGGCTAAGGAGAGGCAGTATGCACAGTGGGGAGGAGAAGAGGGATGAGAGACAGTGCACACAGTGGGGAGGAGGGGGGAGGGCTAAGGAGAGGCAGTATGCACAGTGGGGAGGAGGAGGAGGGATGAGAGACAGTGCACACAGTGGGGAGGGGAGGGGATGAGACTGTACACAGTGAGGAGGAGGGGAAGCATCTCAGGGGGAAACAGCAGAGTCCAGACAAGCCTCCTTTTTAGATCATGAGATATAGATAAGCAGCATTCTAAACAAGTAGTACTATTTATGCTCCTGCTGAATTAAGAATATTGCCTTGAAATCAACATTCCCAGGTAGCATTAAAATATATATACGTATATCACATCCCAAAACAGAGCTGCTGCAGTAGAAGTCTTTCAGTGAGTCTTTTGCTAAAACTATCTTAGTTTGTTTTTTTTTTTCAAAACCTATCTTAGTGATACATATGACCCTGACAGTGGCTCAGTTTTTAAGGTCTGTTACTCTGCCGTTTTTTCATGGTACTGGGAGAGGACCACAGGGCCTGACACAGACATGCACTGTCCACCGAATCCTGCAGATTTATTTTTACATTTGAAGAGGAAACACACACTAGACTTCAAACTGCATGAGCCTGAGCAGAAGAAATGGCTGGCACTTGACTTGCAGGCCCAGTGAGTCCATGCTTTGAAAGAACAGTTCCAGCTAAAACTTACAAAGGTCAGTAGCAAATCAAACCTTACAACAATCTCAGTATCCTCTGGGGGAAAACAAACAATAATTTAAAAATGAAAGACATCTCCTAATTTCCTCCTAGACATACTATAGTTAAGAGCATTTCAACTCACCAATAATCTCAAGAAGCGAGCATCATAGTATAAAGAAGGCTTGATGACAAACAGTCTCTTGCCATGGTCCCCACTGTGCCGCACAGGAGCTAAAAATGAACAGGGTTCATGCGGGGGGTGGGGGGCGAGAAGACCACCAGATATACATGAGTAAATATACATCAGAGTGGGTAGGACGAGTTTTAGAGACTGACGGGCTGTTCTCAAGTATAGCTGCTGCTTTTATCTTACTTTTTGATAGTATGTGTGTTGAAGCCAGCCCTTACACATGCAGGTAAGTGTATAGCTACATAGCTCCTCACTTTAATCCACTGTAAGAGCAGCGAGCAATCACTTCAGTGTACCTTAGAGGCAGGCGGGGAGGGCAGAGGCTCCTGACCAGCTGCTCACCCCTGCTTCCTCTACAGAAAACAAACATGCTAAAGCTCCCTAAAAACAAAGGTCAACACAGCCTCCTAACACAGAAGGTGAAGGCAGAAAGCTGCTGAAACACAGATGGACAGGACAAGCAGTATCTACATCAATCTCTAGCAGGAATTTGACCATTACAGACTACAGTGAGTAAAACTCAGTGCCTTGTATATGCTAGCCAGGCATTCTACCACCAGACAATACCCCCATCCCTCACATCCAGCAATCAAGAGGCAGAGGCAGGTTGAATCTAGCCTGATCTACATAGGGACAAGCTCCAAGACAGCCAGGGCTACATAACGAGAGGATATCTAATAGAACAAGGCAAAGATCCCCAAGAAATGCCTCCTATCTCCCCGGTTTTCTTTCACCTGAATCAAGCCTATGCCATGGGTTCTTTGCCTGTCTGTCTCACATCTCACCCTTCGGAGCTATGTAGCATCTCCTTACATAGCTCTTTTCTGATTTCCCCAAATAGTGTTGGTCTCCTGCTTTTCCCTTGAGCAACGCTTGATAACTTCCTTTAATGCAAAGAATACTAACCCTAATAATCTGTTAATGCTCATGAGGTCAGGGGACAAGATATGCAGCTCAGTCAGTCTCTCCAGTAAGCTTCAGTGTCTGACATGTGGCAGGTGTTGTGGGAACATTGGTGTTGGTGTTTCAAACAATCCAAAACTGGTCATTCATTTTCTTTCTCTAAATTCTCAGTTAAAAGTACCATTTTAATTACCTGGGCCAAAAAGCTAAGTCTACTTCCTTGCATCTGCCAATCTCTCATCACTTATCAATGACAAACTCACTGATAATGATTCGAAGAAGGGCTAGTGAGGTGGGCTGGAAAGGAAGAGTATTTGTTGCCAGGTTTGACCCCCAGATCCCACAGTGGAAAGTGAGAGCTGATCCCCAAAAGCTGTCTTCTGGCCTCTATATGCACAGGCACTTTAGCTGTGTCATGGCCCTTCTCCACCCCAACTGGGTCCTGGTCACCTCCTTCCCCCTTCTCTGAACACTCAGGCATACCAGAAAGCCTACACACTACTTCTGCCAGTTTCCCATGTTAAGGTGATTCTCATATTCATTTTACATTGTATACTTCTCGTCTGAGTTCACAGCACTGTGTTCACTGTTGATCTACTCTCCTCTACCCTGAGAAATATTTGTGTATATTAGCTTTAGAACGGAAAGGGAGTCAGTGTTTTCTGCCCACGGCAAGCTGGAGGGTTTGCTGCTTTGGGCCTGCGGCAAAGCGTGATGGAAGTATGTGTTGGAACAAACTGCACACCTTCTAGTGGCTGGAAAGCAGAGAAAGAAAGAAGAGGGGCTGGTGCCCTTTAAGGGCCCCCCTTCAATGACCAGAAGATCTTGAATCAGAATTCCACCTCTCAGACACTCAATTACAACGTACCAGCTTCTTGGAAGACAGTGGCAGGAGCACTGAAGGCTCAAAGCCAGCCTGCAATACAGAGTCTATTCAAGATCAGCTTGGGCAACTCAGTGACACTCTGTCTCAAAATTTTAAAGAGTAAAGAAAAAAAGGAGGGCTAGGGATGCAGCTCAGAGGAAAGAACTCACCCAGCTAGAACATGCAAGCACTTGTATTTCATCAGCAGTACCAAAGAAACAAGCAAATAAAATAAAACGGTAAATTTAATGCTGTGTGTATTTTCTAATTCAGGTGCATGGTGCTAAAACTGTTCCCTACTCAAAACACTTCACAACTACTCTGTGAGACATCTCCACAATCAGATGGTCATCTTCCAGAAATGGAAATGAAGATCATGACCAAGTGCCTTCCACTTTAGCTTCCGGTAGGTGTTGACTCAAGGTCATAGAGCTTTTAAACTCTGCAGCCAAGATTTGAATCTTGGCAGTCTAGCTCTAGAAAAAAGAAGATGGAGAAGGGCCCAGCCATCTTGCTGGGATCCCCGAGGATCTGGTGGAAGAGAGGAAACCCTCCAGGGAGCAATGGCAGATGCAGTATACCCGTGAAAGCATGACATAGAAAAACAGTCACTCTTGGAACAAGCAGCTAGTAGGCCTTCCCTGTTCCCTCTGGAAAGGACATGGGCTCCCCGTGGTTTTCTCACTGCAAGAGGAGCCACGGTCTTCTCTCAGTTTAGCTAGACTACATTCAGCCCCTCTCGGGGAGGATTCAAGGATCTCTACTTGTGTATCTGAGGATATTTATAATAAAAAATGATATGCAAAGGATTTGATCAAGAAATGTCAGCACATGGAGTTTGTGGGCAGTTTAAATTCCTGCTGGGTATTTTAAAAGCACTAGTCCTTTCCAGCATGTTCCAGAAGATCCCTATGCATACTGCCTCAATATAGAGTCTGGCAAAATTAAAATTAAGTTGGGAAAAAAGGGGAAAATAGGACAAGATGTTTGGAGACTGCAGAGAATGTTTTTGGCTTTAGGGTAAATTTTTTCGTTTCTCTGTATTGGACAAGGCAAATTGTGTATCTCTAACCAAGAGGATTAAATGAACTGACTACTTGAAATAGTACCTGGCACTTAGCAGATGCCCAATAAACACTGCCACCATTATTGCTAACTTAGTAGAGTGGCACATTATTTTTAATATTAAAATGTATTAAATAAAATGTATTAAATATTAAATTGTAGAATGACAAAATAACATTGAATTTACTCTCCTAGTCTCCGAAGAGAAAAAAAAAAATAGATCGAATACTAAGCATGTAGTATTTTGCTATGTTTACTCTTCTGGAAAGCAGAGGGGTCCAGGGTCAGGATCCTAGGCCCTCACTCTGACTGTCCTGAGACCCTCAGCTCTTTACTCCTCTTAGGCTCCTAAGAGAGCAGTGGCTCTCAACCTTCCTAATGCTGCAACCTTTTAATGCAGTTCTTCACGTTGTGATCCCCCCCAACCATAAAATTATTTTCGTTGCTATTCCACAACTGTTATTTTGCTACTGTTATGAATCTTAATGTAAACATCTGTGTTTTCCTATGGTCTTAAAGGGGTCGCGACCCACCGGTTGAGAACCACTGCAATATATTAAAGCAGGACTTCATTAACATACAGCAGACAGATACAAACTGAGCTGAACTTAACATTACACATTCACTCGCTACAGTCTTTTTAAAAAACAAACATAAAATGTTTTCGTGGACTTCTAAGACGCCGTGAGGTCCACAGACACAGTTACTGCTGTCACCTGGAGCCTTTTTACATTCGTGCCTAGGAACATCATCATTACAGCCTTCGCTTCAGTGCGCTTCTCAGCAACTTCCTATCTACGGGTTAGAACCAGCTGCAGATGTCACCCATCCCGATTCTGCCCTGAGCCCAGCGACGTAGCGCAAGCCTGTAATCTCAGCCCTGGGAACCGGGGCAGGAGGAGACTCGGACCTCCGAGACCCTGTCTCAATAAAGAAGAGCGTGGAGTTGCCCCTGGAGACGCGGGCTGCAGCTCCATGCCTGTCTAGCCTGGCTGCGAGTGAGCAGCGCCCGGCATGGCGTGGCAACGCTCTTCGCAAACGCTGAGCTTAAACAAGGCCATCCGATTTCTGCAGCAGCTCTTCCCACAGCCAGCGCGGCGTCTCCTCTAGAGTCCCAGGCCGACTTTGTCCCCGCTCTCTCCCTCAGAGGTCCCCAAGGTCACCTGGAAACAGCCCTCCCACCTCTCACCCGCATCTCCAAGGCCGGCACCCACCGACAGTCTTCGGAAAGCTCCGTGTGAGAAAACTTCCGACTCCTAGTCTAGTGCCAGCGCGGCGACAAGACAGCGCTGTCAGCGCGGCGACCGAAGCCCGCTGCAGCAGGCTCATGGCCGCCATGGCTACACCGGCCACGGAAGGAAGTGGGGTGGGCAACCGGAGCCGGGAGGGACAATCTACCAGTAAGGGCGAACGCTAGAGGAAGCCATGTTGAGTGAGGGCAGCGACCAGTTCTTGCTAGCTTCATAGGCGGACAAAAGTGACGATATTGTAGGTGGGGCGGGCGAAGAGCGTTGCGTAAACTCTATGGCATACTGCGGATCCGAGTGAGAGCCGTGGGGCGGCCATCTTTAGTAAGGTCAAAGCCTGTTCCTGTTTGCTTCACTCGTCTCACACAGCCAGCGGAAGTGACCTCGTGGACACCGACCCAGTGGGCCTACACTAGAAACATGGCTGCGACCAGTCTAGTGGGTATGTGTAGAAGAGCCTCAGCGTTCCTGAAGTCTGCTTGTTCCCTAGTAAATACCAAGGCCCCTGCTCACTCTGGGTAAGTGACGAGAGAAGAAATGACTGCCTCCGCTTTTGGGCGCTTCTTGCAGAGTACAGCAGAGCTCCGAGACAGGCTACGGCGGAGGCAGAGAGCGTGACCTTGGGGTCGCCTACCCTGGCGCACCCCGTTCTTCCTCCAGCGTTCTGCTGCCGCGGGCGGTGGGAGTTTCAGACGTAGGTTGGGAGAGAGGTTTCCAAGGAATCTTGAGCTGTGGAACGGAAAGGCTTCCCCTGGTGTCTTTGTTCCGTCGGGTTCGGACACAGATTGTTCGCAGATACTAAGTGATGACAGTAGCTAAGGCAACGGTAGCGGTTTCTGCGAGTGTGAGAAAGACAGCTTACTCTTTAATGACATTTGCCAGCAGGGGAACGAGTTTTAGAAATACTTTGAGTGCAGACTAATTGAAGGAAGCAAACCATGTTCAGTTGAATACTCAGCCGTTGTGCATCTATTTTCTATATTATTAACACTGACTTTGGAAATTAGCTTTTTAAAAACTTGTAGGGTTGTAACTTGATCAAGGTGGCAAACTTGAATAAATTATGTCGTCTTTCATTTTTTTTTTCCTTAAAAAATGAACTAATCTGAGGCTGTAGAGATGGCACAGTTTAAGTGCCTGTGCTGTTCTTGCAGAAGACCCAAGTAAGGGCTCATGGTGGCTCACTAACGTCTTTAACTCCAGTTCCTGGTGATCGATCCTATTTCTTCCTTAACCTCTAAAGGCATCAGCCACACACATGGTGCACATATATGTAGGGAAAACATTCAAATACATAAACCTTAAATTTGTTAATGAAATAATTTCATTGTGGTTTTTTTATTTTAAAAAAATGAATACCTGTCACTCAGAAGAGAGGCAAAATATTTTGAAGACGGTAAAATCAGTTGTGTATTCCCAAATGAACACATTGCCATTTTTTCTTTAACTTTGCAAGTATACACTTTATTTACCATTGTTTCCCCCAGAACAATAGAAACATTATTAGAATAAAACAGTAACCATACACTCGTAGCCCATAGTAACCAGTCATTGGCACTTTGTCACACTTTTCAAGATTCCCATATTTATGCTCTTTTTTCTGGACTATTTGACAGAGGTCAAAATTCAAACATAGAACCAAGGACATTGCCTTTAAGTATGACCCTGTGATCACACTCAGGAATACCTGCTATTTAGCATATAATCCAAAATAAAAATAGAAATTGCCCTATTAATTCCTTTTTCTTTCTGTCTCATTGTCTCAGTCCCATTCTTCTCTTCAAGATCCAATGAAAGACCATTAATTGCAATAGTTGCCATTAATCCTATATTTCTTTCTTCCTTTGTCATGATACTGGCCATTTGTGTAGGATTTAGAAATTTTGGTTATTTCTTTTTTCTGTTTTTTGGGTTTTTTTGTTTGTTTTTTGTTTTTTCGAGACAGGGTTTCTCTGTGTAGTCCTGGCTGTCCTGGAACTCACTCTGTAGACCAGGCTGGCCTTGAACTCAGAAATCCGCCTGCCTCTGCCTCCCAAGTGCTGGGATTAAAGGCATGCGCCACCACCACCCGGCTGGTTATTTCATCATAATTAGTTTCAAGTCAAGAGTCATGGATGTAGCTCAGTGGTAGAGCAGAGCACTTACCTAACACACCTGAGGCCCTGAGCCCAATCCTCAGTACACAGGAAAACAAATATAAATTCCAGTCAAATGCTCTTGGTTTGGAAGACAGCACTTGTAAAACATTTCATATTTTTTAAGGTCATCTTATCAGCTCATTAACTATTTTAGAAACATAATTTCTAAATATGTATATAAATATGCATAAGATTTTCATTCACTTATACAGTGTTGCATGTTTATGTAACAACTCTTTAATACCACATTTAATGTCTTTGTGGATATCTTAATCAGTGAGCTCCTGTCTAGTGTGTTAAAAGTTTCTAGATACAGGATTACTGCATTAAAGGAGAAAACATTGTGCCTTTTGAATGTTGCTACATTGACTTTCAGAATGGTTTTGATCTGTTCATAAATTTACTTGCTACAGTGGAGGAAGCCCTCTAAAATATAAAAAAGTTACTCTAAAATATAATTGTGGGGCCAACAAGATGGCTCAGGAAGTAAAAAGTTCTTGTCACTCAAGCCTGTTGACCTCAATTTTATCTGAAGAACCTAAGTAGTAAGAATTGTGTGCAGTGGCAAACATCTCCAATCCCAGCATTCCTGGGCCTAGATAGGAGGTAGAGAAAGGGGAAGCACCCAAAATCTTTCAAACCTGCTAACCCAAGTAATCAGCACAGCAGCATAAAGGAGAAAGACTGTGCCTCAACGAGGTGGAAGAGAACCAACACTGGAGGTTATCTTCTGACCAGTACATGTGTGTCATGGCACATGAATGCACATACTCACACATATGTACTAACAGTAAATAAAAAGATAGATGTATATAATTGTGTACATATGTTGTATGAAATTATGGGGTGGCAATCTGTACAATAAAAATACTTTCTCATGCATTTGAAAAGCTTACTGCTACTGGGGTAAAAATCCTGTATAGAATTTTGACACTATAATAAAGAAATGCTTCTTGCTTATAAAGTCAGAACATTATAAACTTTACTCCTTTGTTCCTTATTTGTGTTCAGTTGCAGGTCTTCTCTTAGTTTGTCACATAAGAACACACCACATGCCACGTCTTTTCTCCAGTGTAAATTACTTCACACCACGTTGTCAAGGAAAGGACTAGAAGAATTTTTTGATGACCCAAAGAATTGGGGGGAAGAAAAAGTCAAATCTGGTGAGATATATAGAATGGTCTGTAGTAATCAATTGAGCCCTTTGTCAGCCTAGGATTTCCTTTTAAAATTCCCTTTGGATTTTAAAGGTCATTCTTGTAACTGAAGTTACAACTTCCTTGGCTGGTTGGTGGACTGCTTAGAAGAGGGGTGCTTTGAACGTGTTAAGTAACATGAGGCTTGAGTTTATTTTAGTTGGCTTTTTTTTTTTTAAGTAACAATTGTAGTGACATTAGGGAAGGAAAATGCATTTGACACAAATACCAGCAGTCTTTGCCAGTCATGTTATTGATATTTTCATGTTGGTATTTAATTGAATTCTAATCATATATAATATAATTCTGTTGCACCTTTTACAGATACAGAAACATTGAACTTTGAGAGTGAGTGCTCAGCCAGGACATAGAGCTAGAAGTGTCATTTAATGTCACACATTTCTCCTTCTCACAGGAGCCTCATGGACCTGCCAGCAGTTGAGGAACAAAAGTAACGAAGATTTACATAAGCTTTGGTGAGTGTTCTGCATATTGAGACATTACAGTTTAACAGCGGGGTCAGAACCTCCCCCACGTGAGAAAGCACTGGTCAAGTGATGTGTTTTCATGGGACAGTGGGTGATAGTGTGAGCTTGTTAAAATGTGGCAGAGGATTGCATTAAGACATATCTCACAGTTCAGAGGTAGTCGGAACTTTAGATTTTTGCTGTAAGTGCTATGATTCAGACCACTACCTTTACACCAGTAGTGTCAGGAAACAAGGTCAGAAATGACCCAGGGACTGGATGGTCACGGTTACACTGTCCTCCCTTTTCTTCCTTCCTCGTTAGCTATTGTTTAATGTAAATGATGACAGAAAGCAGATATTTATAGTCCAGTAGTTGACTTACCTTGTACTTGTTAGGATGAGCCCTGTTAGCTGCAGCTCATAGGAGCCCTAAACCCTAATTAGGAACGAGAGGCTTGGTTTCCCGGGTAATAAAGTAACAATTAAATAAAATTCGGGGTCTTTACTATTAACTCCATGCACGCAGAGAGGATTGAGAAAGAGGGCTGCAGTGCTCGCAGAGATCTGCAGACGTGGAGCCTGGGCTCACTGAGGTCCAAAGCTCTGTTGCCCTCAGTACGCCCCCTGTTTCTTTTCCCACCTCATTTGTTTGGAAGACTGTTTAAAAACTGGGAATGTTGAACAGAAGCAAGGGTACATCCCATTTCAAGCAGGGTTCTTTTTCCCTGTTCTAAACAAACATTCAGAAGATGTCTCTAACTGAAGTCTCACCACTGACCAGATGTTAAGGAGTCATTGTTAAGGCAGTGGTAGTTGTCACAACTCCTGCCTTTCTTTTCACTCCCCGTTACATGACCTGAATAGCATAGCATTTACAAAACCCATCCATACTGCACTTGTTATAGAAAAATAAATTTTAGTAAAGCACTGTTCTTATGAGTTATTGATAAAGGTCAACTTAAGACCGTCTCATCACTCACTGTGCTAAAACCAACATCTGCCACTCCTCCCTCCAGGACTGTCTCCATCTGAGTCTAAGGCTCCCGGTTCCTTTGTCTCGCTTGCACTGCCCTCCACAGTTACTGCAGTAATTCTGAAGCTGAGGTGCTCACGACACCCCTTTATCCAACTTAGCCAGGTCAGTGCTTCAGAGTTCAGCTTCCTTGTCACCTTACATCTTAAAGCCCAAACCAGGAAGTCTTCCCTGGTCACCTTAGCTCTAGAGAAGGTGCCTCATGTTCACACCTTAACTGTTCGAATCCATGTCATCTACCTAACCCAGTAAGCCACATTGGAAGTAGCGTGGCAGGCTAGAGGTAGAATTTACACAGAAGTCTGAGATATGAACCCAGAATTTGCTGTGTGACCCATGGTCATAGTCCCTGACTACTCTGAGCTGTCTTCATTAGAGAGAGGGAACTAGTGCCAACCTCGAGCGTGTGAAGCATGCTCTGCACTTGGGTGTGCAGGAGCTGCACAGTAGTACTCTTCACCTTCCTTCCCCGTGGGATGGAGAGACTGTGCCTGACGCTTTTGTGATCCTCTGGCACTCCGCACAGGACGCATCACTGAGTAAGCTGGAGGGTGGCTCTTGGTGCTGGTACTATGTGAGCTTTCTGAAGGACTTCAGGACTCTCACGGCTTGTAATTTTGAAGTAAGAAAGCACTATTGAATAGCATCACAGCTTTGTGTTTGGTACAGGTATGTCCTTCTGAAGGAAAGAAACATGCTTCTAACTCTAGAGCAGGAGGCCAAGCGACAGAGACTGCCAATGCCAAGTCCAGAGCGGTTAGAAAAGGTAGGCTTGTGCGAGCTAAGACCCTCGCATGGGGTTAAAGCTAAAGGGAAGACAGTCGCGCTCCTTACATTTCTGTCCAACACATTCCAACAGTTTCACATGAGAGCATGTTGTCACAGGTGTTAAGAACCTTTGCTGTCCCCTCATTCTCAGTTGCTACTTACAGATGGGTATTCATTTTTCTCTTGAGCAGCTACCTGGGAGTAAAATTGCCAGGCCATACGCTGTCTCTGGGGAGCTGCTTTCTGAGACAGCCATGTATGGCAGGCTCCTGCCGTGGAGCCCACGTTCAGTCTCCAGTATCCCAGACATAAAGTGGCCATGGCATTCTAGCTCAATCTGGCCATTCTCCAGGAGCTCAGACCACGTTTTATTTGGAGGTTCTGTTGTGTTTCACCCTTAGATTGTTTTAGAGCTCAGCACGTGATTTCTGTCCTGTGTAGCCAGTGAGACCAGAGCCGAGCTTCAGACCAGCTGTGGTACTGAGCTCCCCTCGGCTCACTTGCCTTCCCTGCTCCATTCCATTCATAAGCACTCTCACAGACTGCCTGCAGATGAAAGGCCACATGTGACACAAGTGTGACAGTGTGTCTGCCAAGCCCAAGTGTGCACTTGGCTTGGAAAAGGCAGTGGTAGTTGTCACTTCTCATTAGCTCGCTGCACTTTGAAACTTGAGTGCTAGTGCCATGTGCACTCAGAAGCAAGCATTAAGAAAGGAAAAGACAGGGGCTAGAGAGAGCTGGCTCAGAGGTTGAGAGCACAGACTTTTCTTCAAGAAGTCCTGAGTTCAATTCCCAGCAACCACATGGTGGTTCACAACCATCTGTAATGGGGTCTGATGCCCTCTTCTGGTGTCTGAGGACAGCTATAGTGTACTTATATAAATAAATTTTTTTTTTTTAAAGGAAAAGATAAAACTTCAAGCAGGTTACAGAAAATCATTCTGTAGACACCCCTGAACCCACCTGTCAAAAGGGCTACTTACAAAGTACTATAGAGGGTGGTTTCTAAATAAAAATACAAGTCCCCCTACTTTGTAGATCTTCTTGTTCTTCTGGAATGCAGTTCCAAGTAATGGCTAAAGTTAGCTGTCTTTTTCTCGCCTCAGGTTGTTGATTCCATGGATGCTTTAGATAAAGTTGTCCAGGAGAGAGAAGATGCTTTAAGGCTTCTTCAGACTGGTCAAGAAAAACCCAGACCTGGCGCTTGGAGAAGGGACATCTTTGGACGAATCATCTGGTACATGATTATACTGACTTCTAAGAATGGAGATTGGTGACCTGGTTTCCCCTTTCAATACCTTTAAAACTCCTCTCCTATGGATATATTAGCATCTTATGTAAAGAGAGGTCCCAATCCCCTAGACCACAAAACATGTTTTGTCTTGTAAAACAAATTCCAGACCAGACAACTCATCCTGTGGGTTCTTGTCTTGCGTGAATCATAGATTCTTTCAAGAGTTTCATGAATTATTCTGACAGGAAAATCAGCCTATATAGATTCTAAAACTCCAAAGGCTAATTTCAGATACGCCTCTGCCCACCTTGTGCACTAAGAACCTGGGAAGGTTCTTGAGAGTTCTGAGCAACAAGGCCAGTTTGTTTGTTTCACTGGCATCAGGATAAGCTCTGGGCCAAGTAATGAACAGCTTACCTCCTTCCAGGGAAGGATCTGAGATTTAGCTTAGACACTGAGGAATAAAAGACCCAGGGGATCCAGGACACACTAACTCAGGGACATGGAGTGTCTTAAACATGAGTCAGCAAGTAGAGAAGCTTGAGGTGTCTAGACATCCTCTGAACCCAGCATTGTATACCACCTCACCTGATGCGGAATTTCAACCATCCTGTCAGGAACCATCTAATCCAAGCAGAAAGAAATTGCCAAAACCTCACTTAAAAACTCTTCCAAAGAGGCAGTGGTGGCACACACCTTTAACCTCAGCATTCTGGAGGCAGAGGCAAATGGACCTCTGAGTTCAACACCAGACTGTGGTCTACAAAGTGAGTTCCAGGACAGCCAGGGCTACACAGAGAAACCCTATCTCAAATAAAATTTTCCAAGGATTTAGGGATGTAGCTCTGGTTGAAAATCTCCAGCATGCAATTTTAGCTGCATTTTCTGATAATTTTATTTTAAACTACATTTTTAAAAAAATTATTACTTTTCTTGTTTGTGAGTTTGTATGTGCTGTGGTGTGTATGTGGTCAGAGGGAACTTGCTTAGCTATCTCACTGGCCCTATTATCTAACAATTTTTATTTGGCTTAATTTATTTGCGGCCAATTAGAAAACAGTGAAATATTGAAGTAAAAATTATCAAATATTTCATGTAAAGCAATAACTTAACTTTTTTGGCAGGCACAAATTCAAGCAGTGGCCTATACCTTGGTACCTAAATAAGAGATACAACAGGAAGCGGTTCTTCGCCATGCCTTACGTGGATCAATTTATCAGGTGAGCAATGTCCTCATGAGGAAGCAGCCTCCTTAGTCCAGATGGCGTGCGATCTGAGTTTCCTTTACACCTTGGTCTCTACTACATAAAGAATATGCTTTCATTACTTTAAAAAAGAAATAGCACTAGGTTGAAAAAAGGAGAAAATTGATGCCATATATCTAAAACCTTATGTGCATAAAGTCACTACACCAACAGCGTGGATCCTTTTGAAAGTTGTATGGCTTCTGTATGTCTGAAAACAAGAAAATTCTACAGTACCATGTGGTAGCACTTTGTAGGGCTAGTGGAGAGGGGAGGTGTCTGCCGCATTGTATCTGAGATACTGCTGGGCTGCAGGCTGCTGCCTCAGTGTTTCCTGTGCTGTGACAGAGTCTACATTCAGTTTAGATGAGGCAAGGAGAATGTGGTGCTTCTCTTACAGAACTGTAGTTGACAATAAGCAACAGCTAGGTGATTCTTAAGAAACTAGGTAAGATTCTGCTTTTTTTTTTTAAAGATTTATTTTGTGTATATGAAATACACTGTAGCTGTCTTCAGACACACTAGAAGAAGGTATCAGATCCCATTAGATGGTTATCAGCCACCATGTGGTTGCTGGGAATTGAACTCAAGACCTTTGGAAGAACAGTCAATGCTCTTAACCTCTGAGCCATCTCTCCAGCCCAAAGCTACTTAGAACCCCAAAAGCAGACAAGCCAAGACTGTGTACTTATCATACTGCAGTTAGAAGGGAGGCAGAGAGACACAAGATTGTAGTGTCATACTGAAGGGTGACATGCACCCTTTAGCTGCTCTGCTGGCACACCTGTGACCCAGCACTGAGGAGGCTGAGGAAGACTGTGTACAAGAGCCCTGTTAAGTCCTGTTATAAACAAACAACCTGCCAGGGATTCTTTCTGCTCTCAACAGGCTCTTCACAAATTGGTTTCTACCCCAAAACTTAATCCATAGGAAAAGTAAAAGAGATTTAGACTTAGTTTGCCCATGTGTGTGCACACACACACACTGCCCTAGGTGATGATTGTGTCTAAGTTTGCCCATGTGTGTGCACACACACACTGTCCTAGGTGATGATTGTGTGTGGAGGTTAGGGGACAACGTGCAGGAAGTACTTCTCGCCTATAATCCAGGTTCAAGGAATCAAAAGTGCCTTCACTGCTGATCACATCACCTGCCATTTTAGTTTTTAGACTGAGCATTAAAATGTTTAGTATAGTTATCAACCAACCAACCTTGCATCTTTCTCTCTGAACCAGCCCCGTTCCTTGGTTTTGATTGGGTCTGTATGAGCCAAGCACCTGCTGTAGGCCAGGCCAGCCTAGAGCTCTGCCAGCTGGGATTAAAGGTGCACTAACATACCCAACTTCATTTCTGTCCATAGTGTACCTGTGCAGTGATGCCCCTAACACTGCCTGTTTTTTGAGAACCAGCCTCGGGTTCAGTCTGTCCTTCATTCAGATGGCTCCTGCACTGCATCCAATCTTCCTTCTTCCATGTCTACTCTAGGATAGCCCCTTGCTAAGCGTGATCCTAGCTCTGGTCTATGCCTCATGACTTTCAAGGCTTTTATCAGTTTCAAAACTGTGCAGTACTTCCACATCTCTAGAACAGCACGGCCTGCTCCCCTCACTCTAGTTAGGTACATCCTTCATCAGTGACAATACTCACTGTCTCCTGACACCTTGCTCATCCTACCTCTGGTGAAATCTCTCCACATTTAAGACCTGGTTATGGTGCTACATTGCGTCTGTTCAGTTTCTGCTGGCACAGTACTGAGAGGTTTTACTTCCATCATCTTGTGTGTTTGTGGTGATCACTTTTAAAGCTTCATTTATATACACCAAGTGCTGCCAACATGACTGAGGCTCTCAGAGTTGGCTAGGACATGTTTTGCAAAAGGGAGAATGGTTTTGTCTAAGTTGATGTTACGTTTTTGTTCTAGACTGAGACTCGAGAAACACGTCCGCGCTGAAGCAAGAAAGAGAAGTTTACAGAAAAAGAAAGAAAAAATTCTCCAGGCAAAGTTCCCACATCTCTCTCAAGACCAGAAATCAAGTACTGTCTAAAATGAGAGCCATTCCATTGTTCTTAAAGCCTGTGTCCTGATGTGAATATGTGTTGAGCAGTTTATAAAGAAATGTTCTTGTCAAGTGACATGAGTTGTTCTTCTAAGTAACCCGGCATCTTCATTAGCTCTACAAGTAGTTAGTAGTCCTCCTACCAAAACCAGGCAGTGTAGGTTCAGCTTCCACCGAACAGGTCCTGACGTTTCAGCAGCTTAATGTCACCTGATAGCTTGGTATAAATGGAATGCTTGTTGCCAATTCAATGCCAGCAGCAAAGTCGGTTTGGAAATGCTGTGTTCACCAGTAGTGTGAACCTGTGATGGCGAAGGAGCTGGAGAGGGCTCAGAGCTCAAGAGCACTTGTTGCTCTTCCAGAGAACTCATCACATATATGGAAGCTTAAAACCATCTGCAACTCCATTCGTAGGGAAACAGCACCGTCCTCTGTCTTGTGAGGACCCCAGGCACTAACTAGTGTGGCGCAGATTTACATGCAGCTGATATACCCATGCATAATTTTGTTAGCATGAAAGGGATGTGGACACTGGTAGTGAAACAGCGATTGCTTTCCCCCTTATCAAGGAATGGTAAAAGCAGCACTGACAGCAGCAAGTCACAACAGACAAATCCAGAACCCTTCTAGGACAGTAGTGATTTTTTATTTAGTTTTGTAAGCCTAAGGTAAAAAGCATAGGCAGTAACTTTTACTAGTCAATAAAGAGTAATTCCACCAACTCAAAGGAGAGCTGGAAAGTACTTCCTGAAAGCAAAATATTTAGAGAAAATAGACATTCATACAAAATTATAAAATGCCTGTAATAAGAATAAGTGCATTTCAAGAAAAGCACAAACTCATTTAATTTATAGAGCCAGTTAAAGCCTTAAAAAATTTAAGTGGAAATTGAAATATGCAAACATGTATAAACATTCTACAAAAGATGGTCATCTTTTCCTGAGTGTTCTAAAGCTACAGACGTGAGGTGACGGGCAGCAGGCAGGTGGAGCCCTCAAGGGCATTTTCTTTCTACACACTGCTTCCCTCCTTCTTCATATTCCTGTTTGGAAATCCACATCTGTTGAAAGGTGCCCTGTAGATGGAAAGAAGCACTGCATAATTATGCCTCAGTTTTTATGAGAACGGGGTGCTTTTTACTCATAATGTCCTTAACTCTGCTAAACTATTAAACTCCCTCCACCAAAAATAGTACTGCCCCGTATTCCTTCTGCCTTCCTCTGAGACAGCCCAGACATTGTTTAGGCTGGCCTTACAGGTCTAAAAGAACACCAAGCCCCTCTATCCCTGTTACATCAAAAAGAAATTAGAAAATGGCTGGCAAAGGCACAAGGAAGGCTCGTTAAGGCAGTAGTGGAACCTCTTAGTGGGCACACGCCAGTTACTTCAGGTCCTCTGAGGGGAAAATGGAAACCCTGTATCTCACACACTCCCAATTCAAGGTAGACTCCTGGTTAGACTAAGCACAGTGATCTCACTGGCCCTGATTACACAGCCAGCTCCTGACAGCCTTACCAGAAGTTGGGAAACAACTGAACTCAAGAAGAAATGACTCATCAATAAATGTAGTGCAAGCCTGCCCAGGGCCAAGACGTATTAACAAACAGAACAGCTCCCACTGAAGGGAAAGTCAGTGGCGAGTGACAATGCATCTGATGATGCATCTGATGTATCCGACAGAGCCAACTGCAATGGTGCGGACCTACTGTCCCAGCACTCGAGGCTGAGGCAAGAAGACTCCAAGGTGGAGCCAACCTGAGGTTGCTGGAGTTGGGAGTAGGGTTGGGAGTCATTTTTATAGGTAAATGGTTTTAAGCAGATATTCCTACTAGGTCCCCACTCATCTGTCAGTTTTAAATGCAAAGATCAATGAAGCACTGAAATCATTCTTAATATTTTTACTAACTAGTATTTTCAATGCTATATTTAGGCCAAATGAGAATCTTTTGTTTTTAAGTTAAAATTTCTGCTTATACTGAAAGTTTATACGACTCAAAATTGTAATAGTCAACCATTACCAGAAAACCCAGAGTGATGTTCTAGAGGGAAAAAAAATAATAATTGGGGAGAGTTACTTGTAGTACTAAAGAGATTTTTTTTTTCAGTACAGAATAAATATTAAAAGCATTCTTGAGCCCCAACAAAAAGAACCAGAAACGATGTAATAAATTATTCAGAGAAAAATAGTGCACTGTCGTATGATAAAACGTTCTTTATAAACTGCTGCACACAATCTCATTCTCAACAGCTCCTCTCTCAAACCAGAGTCTGTGTCAGTGGAATCTCTCTACTAACCAAAGATGCTAGGATGGAGCCACCAATCCATGAGCTGAACCTCCGTTCCACCGTTGTGTTGTTGGCAATCAATTTCAACCGCATACTCTACAACAGACAAAGCAGGATATTGGGATAGCCACAACTTCCAACCTGGGAATTCAGTACTGAAAACCCTCTATTGCCACAGTAGAACATGTACTTGGGACACAGATAGGCAGATCTCTTAGTTCCAAGCCAGTGTGTTCTACATAGTGAGTTAGGTCAGATAGGGCTACAACAGCATCCATATCTCATACTCACCCTGTCTTTCTCACACACGTAACACACAGAAAAAAAGTTTCACATGGTGTCAAGTAGCTAAGCTAATAGTTGGCATAAGTTAGGCTACGTTTCAGGAAAGGTCTTAGCGAATATAGGGTAAGAAAATAAACTATATGACTCAGAGAACTGGATAAATACAAGCAACACCACACCAGGTAGGAAGGCACACTGGACTGGAAATCCTGAAACCCATGCTCTAACTTTTGCTGTCAGCAAACATGTTCAATATCCTCAGCATGATACTCCCCTCAAAGTTTTCATTCCTGCAGCAGTAGAGACATTACACAGAGCTTGGAGTATCCTGCACTAACAGCTCTATTAAACATGTTTTATGATGTTCTTTGAGTCACTAACACTTACTTTGTAATCTCATTTACAGACAGAATTTATATGTGTACATAATTTCTTACACAACCGTTAAATATAACAAATTAACAAAGCAACAAAAACTTGAAAACTTGCATAGTACAAGGACAGCACTTAAATTCATGCACATACTTCCGAAGGCACCACCCTAGGTGCTTCATCCATTTTCATTTAAGTGTCCCACCCCCCAACCCCCAGAGGTCCCACCATCGCAACTCTTCCCAATCTAAATGCCAGACCACAGGTGACTTTTGATTCATACTGCCTGTCATCCAAATTCGTACTTCTGCTCAGCAGAGTGGCTCATGTCTACAACCCCAGAACCCAGGCTAAAGTAGGCAGAATGCTGAGTAAACTAGCCTGGTCTACAATGGGACAACATATGCCCCATCTCAAGAAACTAAAACCTTAGTGCCTCTGGCCCTGAACTTGGGATCTTCCTGCCTCAGCCTCCCGGTACCTGGGATAACAGGTTTGTACCATACCTGGGCTCAATACTATATTCATGTCACTTTCTTTATTTAGGGTCTTTTCCCTTCTTCCTTATGAATCTGCCTCTGGGAATCATTTTCAAGGTGTCCAAACAGGCACTCTATACAACATAAATGTAGACTACCTTCACAGTGCATTAACGTGTGGGGACATACAGCCCAGAACCAGAGAAGTGCTAATATGGGTGTCTGTTCTAGAAAGGAACTTTTCTCAAGACAGTTTTCTTAATTTGAATTACTCCCTAAAGGACAAAAGTTTCTAAATTACTCTTGGGGGGGGAGCTTAAGAATTTTAATTATGTATATGTATATGCCTGTGTGAGCCTATGTGCACATGAGTGCAGGTGCCTCAAGCAGCCAGAGAGGGCACTGGAGCCCATGGAACTGTAGTTACAGGGGGTATGACCAGCCCAATGTAGGTTCTAGAACTCAGGTCCCCTACAAGAACAGTTCATGCAGGGAAGGCTGCTTAATGCCAGCCCCTAATTCCTCAGCAGACCTTGGACCATTCAAGCCTGTAGTTCTATTTGTCGGGTTTCTATGAAGTCCAATGGCCAGAACTTCTACTGCAGGTTCTCCTACACCAGTGGTTCTAACCTCCTTGAATCCTTCGGGGAGTTGAATGATGCTTTCACAGGGGTCACATTTAGATATCCTTTGTATCAGGTACTTACATTATGATTCATAATAGCAAAATTATAGCTATGAATTCTGTGGTGGTCACAACATGAGGAATTGTATTAAAGGGTCACAGCATTAGGAAGGCTGAGAACCACTGTCCCAGACTATCATCTCCAACTGTGCAGTATACTGTCAATCATGGAAGTGTATCAACACCCAAATAGCACTTCTAACTATAAACATACAGTGTATGTAACATCAGCAGCCAAAACAGACAGTTTCTACAGAAACACTTAGCACCCTTTACACATATTATATCTGGTATTATTAATACAAATGTAAATTACCCCTCCAGATTTTCTTCTCCTTTAAAAATTAGCACCATATGCCCTGTGAGTGTATATGTGTGTTCATGTATGCACACTTATATGTGAATGTGTATATGGAAAATAATCTGGAGAGAGATAAAAGATACCTAATTTGACCTCTGGCCTCCAGATAGATGTATATGGGTTAATGTACACAGCACACACAAACATTTAAAAGATTCAAGTAACAGAAGAGGAACCAATAAGTGTTATGTAGGACAAATAGATTATTAATAGATAATACTCATATTGTAAAGGCACACAATTCTCTATTAAATTCTAGTCGGTGAGAATGGACTCAACTAAATAACACAAAAACAGAAAAACTTACTGGCGGAGTTTTCTGAGAAAGCTCTCTATTTAACCTGTCAGTGAAACTCTGTATTAGTGTGTTTCCTCCTGCTACGATCACACTGCCATAGAGACCCTAGGAGAGAAACAGAATCATTTCCAGATGTTTCCAACAACCCTATAGTATCGTTAGGTGCTGGGAATTGGATCCAGCTACTAACTTCATTGTTTTTCCATTTATTTATTTTGTGTGTATGTAAGCATGCCACAGCTTATGTGTGGAAATCAGAAGTCACTTTTGAGAGTTGATTCTTTTTCCAGCATGTGGATTCTGGGAATCTAATTCAGGTTATCAGGCTGAATGCAATCTCCTGGCCATCTTGCCAGCCCAGAGCCACTAATGTAAAACAATTACTGTTAAACTCATAATTCTTATTGGCAGACAGCTACTAATATTAGAGGTACATTTTATATTGATATTTATCTTTGTTCATCTGAAAGTCATAATATTTTAAATTAGACAAAACTGTTTTATGATCATGACAGATATTGATACTCTTTGGAAACATTCCTGAACAAAATGCTTTCTCTTTTGTAGGAATATTGCAACTTTTTTAGAACACAGGCTGAACCTCCCAAATAAAAACAACTTCATACTCATAGGGAATGTATTTACTTCTACTTTGCATGTATCTATCAAAATGTCAATGTCAGTCTGCCTGTTTAACTGGCTATGTTCTTCGTTTTAAAACCTACCCCAAGCATCTAAGTCATCTACATTTCAAAACAGAAAATGCAAAAATTGGGCCCCATCTGCTAACATTAAAGAAATAGAAAATGATCTCAATAAAAAGTCCCACTCTGCAAATGTATTTAATTCTCTGCCCTTAAGTGACCTTGCACAAAAAAAAAGAAATACCAACACTTAGAGCAGAGAATTAGCTCGGTGGGCTACAGGTGCTCGGTACGTACATTTTGACATGAGTTTGATCCCTGGAATCCACGTAAAGGTATAATGACACTCAACTCCACAAAATTGTGCCTCCATATACAAAACACACATGCACGCACACACACCAAAAAAAAAAAAAAAAAGAAAGAAAAAGGTAAAAGACACTATCACTCCCACTGTCCTAGAAGTGGTACAGGCTGCTAAGTGACTTGAAGGAAACCGTTCTCACGGTCACCCGACAGCCTCGTGTGAGTATGGTGTTTATACACTCGCATCTATTCACACCATACTTTAAACAAATTAACTCGAAAACCAAGATAGTATGTGGGTTGTAAACTAAGTGGATTATGAAATAAATCTACAGCTTAATAAATTATAATACAGATGACTATATTATGTAATCAAGTCTATATAGTATCGACAGTTCAAAATTTGACATAGCAGAACAAACACAAAAATCATCTAATATAAGTCATGTAGAAGCTGCACATTTAAGCCACATTTTTCTACAAACCACAAGTCAAGAAAAATCACCAATTTCTATGAATCTTGACTTTCTACATTTTAGGAAATCTGGAGTAGCAATGACAGTAACAAGTAGACTGGCACTTACTGGTCTGATGTCAATGTCACACATTCCAACACTGGTTGTGACAACATGACTGACTCCCAGCATTGTGTTCCCAGATAGCCCCTAGAACAAGAATGTAAGTGTTCACATGGAAAATCCCCATTGGCAAGTTTAGTCTTATTTAGGCTTTTTAATCCCATAAATTCTCTACACAGGAAAAGCCACACCAATTCTGAAATTAGCTTTCACACCTTTACATTGGAAGGGTCAAATAATCCTTCAGGAATTTTCAGCCGCTCTGCACCAAAATCACAGTTGTAACCATTGGGGAATTCGTAGTGAACAGTTGGCATCTGTGCAGCCACTCTACAAACATAAACAGTATTTCACAGAAAGCAAAACAACCCTGTTCAAAATTATAATCCACTTAAAACAGCTACCAATCTCTGAGAAATTAGAGTACAAATACCTAAGGGCAGTATTCAAAATATACTTTATGTTTTCAAGCTAACACATTCCACAACCCTTTAATATTTAAACAAACAAAAGTCCTGACTTCTGAAGTACAGTTAGAGAGAAAACATACTGTTCGTCATAGGTGGAGTCTGACACCTGAAGAACGGAAGCTTGAAAATCTTGGATGACACACTGTGGACAGAGAGAAGTTAAGAATCAGGTTGGAATCTGCCTCTGTAATGTGCACCTTATGTGACAGTCTAGAGAATGACATCAGAGCACTTTCTCATGGTTGAATCATTTGAAGAGGGTAACTCTTCTAAAGACTGGGCATCAACATACCTAATTCTATAGTGGGAATTTACAATTTATAGCATAAATTAAATTCAGTTTTACGCAAGTTATTTCAGTTACACTACTTTTGGGACAATAACAAGAGATTAAAAACAACCAGGAACCTGCACCACTCCCCAACCAGTTTCAGAACATCATTCTTTTCCTTAAAAGTAAGCTGATTTATTACCTATCTATCTTTGATTTTTACCTATCTTTTGTTTTTATCTATCTATCCATCTATCTTTGGTATCTATGTATCTATGTATCTATGTATCTATCTATCTATCTATCTATCTTTGGTTTTTTGATTCAGGGTTTCTCTATGTATCCCTGGCTGTCCTAGAACTCACACTGTAGACCAAGCTAACCTCCAACTCAGACATCCAAATGCTTCTACCTCCTAAGCTCTGGGATTGAAGGTGTGTGCCACCACCACCCAGTAACTTGATTTTCTCACCTGAATATGACATGCAGACATGTCATCTCATAGAAATTTCTAGTGACTGCTGTGAAATGAACATGGGCTGCAGGTTGATGTGGGAAAACCTTTTCTGGTATCTATATAGACTCATTAATCCAAGTATTTTCCATGTTCTAACACACACAACTTTGAGTGCAACATGCTCTCAGGATACACTAAGTCAAGTATGTCTTTCATATCCTTTTACTATTAGAAATTAGTATGTATCTATGAGATGGCAATGTACTGACCTCTCACCTACATAGGTCTACACAGTCAGACAGACTTTCCCCAGAGTCTCACTGGCCCATTGCTAGAGCAGTCACACACATTTTCATGTCTGATAAATGCTAGGGAAGAAATCACACCTAAGCTATACTAAGTTCTACACAAACTGAAACCATTTTCTCAACAACAACAGTATAAAATAAAATAAAATAAATAAAATAGCATGCTTGCTTCTATCCTAAAGCCAAAGCCTCCACCACGTCTTCACCCTGCTCTGTAGCAGTTTATGTGTAGGCACTGTTTCAATAGTATGGAAAGTGCTCCCCACCCCTAAGCTATTTGTCAGATACTTAAAAAAAATAATAAATAAATAAATAACATGGCTGTTTCTGCCCAATCCAGAGGCAGCCCAATTGTCCCTCCAGGGTAATAAATCTCTGTGTTGTTAAAACAAAACAAAACAAAACAAATCCCTGGACTCAACACTTTAAGACAGTAAGGATTACTTACATTGCACATGTAATTGTGCCAAGACCTTGTAACCTGGGGCAGTTTCTCTTTTCTTTTCCAGTTGGCTGGAGAGCCTTCTCGAACAGCCTCCTGAGAACATCAAGAGCACATCTAAGAGACTTCACAACACACGAGAGGAGGCAAAGGCAGGCCCATCCCCATCACATGCTGCTTACTTTTGATGCAATCATGTAAGGAGGAATGAGCTCTATGTTCATCTCCTGGAAGAGTTCTCTGCACTGCATGGTAATGAAGTCTCCAGCCAGAGGGGATTTCACAATGCCTGAGAACCAAAGCAAACAAGGCTGAAGGAGCCCACAGTCTCAATTCTTTGGAACTGTGAATATATTTACACAGGAATAGGTTTCTTTTAGTAGATAAAGTAAACTATCATTCCAAAGAGGAAAGCCATGCATTTGAAACATATTACTTGGGAACAGATGTGCTCCAATAAAATTCCTGGTCTGTCTTCACTATCTGTGTCCTCAAGACCCAGAAAGTCACCATGTGCCCCCATTAAGCAGTTACCTTGTTGAAGGACATAGCCATCATGGACTGGAATCGCAGTGGTGTGGGTAGCTCCACTGTCCAAAATCAGCCCAGTAGAACGCCCATTAGCAAATCTAGTTTAAAGCATTAAGGAAAATAAACTATCAACGCTCCTTGGATAGTAGTGATTATGAAAGGCTGCTGGCTCTTGTAATGTTTAAGCCAGTTTATTAACCATATGTTATCATTTACATGTGTCAAAGCATGTCTATGGATAAAAACTGGTGTCAATAATTACTCTGTCTTGAAAAAACCTTACACAGGTAGGAATCCCAGAACGGTTTCTACACAGAACCCTTCTGTAATTAAGCTGCTTAAAATGAGCGTATCGAACCCCTCTACAATTGATCAAAAAGCTTACAATCAATTGAGACATTTTTAACAACATTTATAAAAACTTGACAAGGGAGGCTGTGACACCTCAGGTGGAGAGTTCTGGTGGACCACTGCAGGCATGGCAGCTAGGTGGCAGTTCCTGCCCCTACCCCAGTACGCCAGACAAGCAACTCCAGGTGGATCAATAGCTGGTGACAGAGCAGCTCCTACTTCCCTCAGCTGCATGCTACAGGCCTATATGTAAGCTCACTGAGCTGTTCACCGGTAGCTCAATTACCTGCTGAACATTTATGATGTCCCAAGTCTGGCACATACTCACATTTCAAAAGAGGTAAAGTACAGAGAAATGGGCGGGGAGAAGGACATAACAAAGCTGCCACTGACATTCCTTAAAAGTAGAAGACACACACAAGCCATCTCTACCCTGAAGGGTATCTTGTTTAGAAAAACAGAGGTCAGTTTATCTGCAAAAAGAAAAGCTTGGGATGTCCTGGAAAGATAAGAAAAGCCCATCCACCCAACCTGTTCCTGGCCCCCAGGTTCCTCCAACAAAAACCCGGGGAGAATGTGGACGGACGAGGAACAAGCAGGAAATATAAGAAGCACAAGAACATGGTAAGCCACAACTACAGACAATCAACAGAGCTCCACGTAGGGCAGAGAAGGGTCACAGAGAACCATGCTGACTCAACACAGAATGACTTTACAAAGATTTCACAAGTGCCAGTGACCTGCAGAAAGGGGAGAATCTGCTAGCTACACGTCAGACAAAGGATTACTATTTAGAATACTTATCTAACTCAGAAAACTAGACTAAAAAGAAAAGCAACCCAATCAAAATATAGCCCAATGAAATAAATACATAGCTCTTAAAAGATGAATTACCAATGGCCAATAAACATGAGAAAAGGCTCAACACCTTTAAAGCTATCATGAAAATACAAATTAAAACCACAATGAGATTTCATCTTACCCTAATCAGATTGGCTGTCCACCAAAAGAACAGACAACAGAAGCCAGTGAGACCTCACTGCTGGTGGTCATGGAAATCAGTCCAGCTACTATGAAATCAGTAAAAAGGATCCTCAAAAAATTAAACTTAGTACTCAGGATCCAGTCAGACCTACTAAATCTATGGCAAAAGAAGGAAGTCAGTGCAGCCCAGGCAACGCCTGCACACCATGCTCATCACAGCACTGCTTGTAACAGTCAAGTCACAAAGTCAGCCCAAGGGTCATTCACATCTGGGGAGAGAATGTGGTGCACTCGCACACTGCCGTTCTGCTTAGCTAGAAGGAAGAAATAATGTTGCCTACTCAGAAACTGCAGATCAAATTAGTGACACGGGAAAACAAACACTGCATGCACAGTATCATCTGCAAATCCAAGAATTTCTTAGATACATTAAAAACGCAGGCATCTGAACACGTGTAGCACTCCCAACCCCAGCCCCCACCACAAAACTGGAAGGCACAGTGGGAGACAGGAAAGAGAGGAGAGTGTATCAGGAGGGGCAAGTGAATCTAAGCACAGGAAGTGGGTGAATATGGTCCAGGTCCGTGATATACTTGAAGAAGACTGTCTTTATGAAACCCAACACTGCACACAATGATTACACACCAAGAACAGAGGGAAAAAAGCTTAAAAAATACTCAAAGAAAGATAAAAAGCTAGAAAACACTTCACTAATGTCTTACACACACTGAGAAAAGCTGTCTCACAGTTTAAGGATACGCCGTCAAAACTGCAGTTTTGCAAAGGAAGAATGCAGGGATGCTGTAGTGCTCAAACATCAACTCTGTCAGCTTCTCTCTCTTTGCCCTGGTGTTCCACTGGAGAAGGGAGAAGGACCCAGGTTATTCGCTGACAGTAATTACAGCATTGACTCATTTCATACTACATTACTGAGGCGTGTTGGCAAAGGAAGCAAGGAAGGAAAGAAGGCAGGAACTTAGTTAACAAGTTCCTTTTTAAAAAAGAATCATAAATTAAACTCTATCATTCAACAGGTAAAAGTGTTAGCTACTATGAATTCTAGAAATAAAGACTTTTCAGACAACAGGAAAATTAAGATTTTAAAAACAAAAGTATTTTTAAATATTAAATCTGGTAACCAAAATCCTAAATATGAGTTTTAAAACACCCAATCATTCCACTTGTAACTGGTATTCACAAAGCCAATTATTTCATTTGCTGAAATGTTATAACTATAATCAAAATTAATCTTTCCCCAAATTTCCAAACTCAAAATATAAATTTAATGACTCTTTAAAAGAAAACAAAGGGTCAGCAAGGTGACTCAGCAGATAAATTCTGCCTTGTCCCCAATGCTGACAACCTTAGTTAGAGCCCTGGGATCCACATGGTGGAGAGGTCTAACACCTTCAAGCTGTTGTCTGACCTCTACATGTGTGCCTGGCATAGGAGGACCTACGTGTGTGTATATACACACATGATAAATTAATAGTAAGTGTATTTTTTTCTAAAAAGAAAATCTTCAAATAAGTGGAAAATAAAGGAGGAAAAAGAACACACACTAGAGACACTAATAAAGAGGTCTCACCGGTGCTTCCGACATAAGAACAGGATGCAGGCTGGCTTCGGATTTGACATGCATCTTGTATGTATGATCCAAAATGGCCTGGAAACTATCCCAGTCTTCAACTAGAACGAAAGAGTCAGAGTCTGAAACAAGGCTTAGCTGATGAATGAATGAATGAGCATCGTCTTAAGACAGAGACTGTTTCTATGACTTACAATTAATATCTCAATATACAGAATCTACTTTGTAACACAGCACTTTACCAAAGATGCCAGTATCATTTTCTGTATATAGAATCTCATTTTGGTTCTTCCAGGTGAGCCTCAGATCTGCCCCAAATATAAGTGGGGTATTTAACAGACACCTAATTCTTGCTAGAGGCCAGGTGGGTGATCAGAAAGGGAAAGAGGACACTAAAAAGCAGCTCATAGGCTAAACACAATTATATCTGGAGCTCATTTCCAGCAGACACTTTCTCCTCTTCTATTACTATCCTGTCTCCAGTGCATCCTCCAGCAGATCCTATACTGTCAGTGAGTCTTTCAGAGGGGCAAAGATGAGCGAGCACACTGCGCCTTATTTCATTTCCCTAGGCCAGCTTTCAGGGACTATTTCAGTGTGCTCCAAAGGAAGACAGCATTCTCTGCCTACCTTTCCTGCAACTGACCTAACCTGCACAATGCTACAGCCATATCTGTAAAGCACTTCAAAGCTATTTCCCTCAGAACTCCCATCTTGTCACACAAGCTGGTGTTTTTCTGCTTTTCTCAGTCTTTTTGGCCAGTTGAATTCCTATCCATGGCTCAAGATTCAGCAGCTACCTCCTTTATGAACTCCCTAATTCCATAGTTTCCACACCCACATAGCTCTTAACCCTGTGCACAGCATACAGTTTTCTGTACATATGCCAAACTCTCCTGACTGAGTTTAAGGGAAAGAAACACTTCTTATACATTTTTGTATTCTCACTAACCAAAATATTACTTTATGGAATTAAAACAAATACTTGCTCCTCTTGTAAGAAGTTGCTATTTGTAGCAAATTCATACCCATGCCGTTCTTGAGTGGTGAAATGGCCTCCATGTTCTCCCTGGGCACTCGGAGGGCATTGGTGTCTATGTAGTAGGTGGGCCCACCCTGCTTGCCTTTGTCACCATCTATCTCCATCATCGTGCTTCCGTCATCTCTCTCCAGCACCACACCAATAGCCGTGGGGAAATCAACCTGGGACGTTAAAACATGTGCTCTCATTAGAGGTTGTTTCCCATGTCATTTTTGCTTTGAGTCTCTACTGGAATTTAACTTTGCACAGATGACCCTTGCCTACCCACGTACTTCTCAGCACTGTTCTTACCTTAGGGCAGTCCTCCCCAGCATAGCCGGCCCTCACTGTATACGATCCAATGTCGAAAACAAGAGCGCCAACTTCATCTGAAGAAATTAAAAGAGAATCCCAGTAAGGGAGACAGAGGCAGACAGGTCTCTGAGTTCCAGGCCAGACTCCTCTACAGAGCTAATTCTGGGAGAGCCAGAACTACACAGAAAAACTCTTGTCTCAACAAAGTAAAGGAAATATTTTATGGATATACAACGAGAATATTTAAAATTTTGTAAAAATCCATTACATTCACACATCATTAGCTAGAATCTAGTTTTTACCATTGTTATTTTGAGACAGGGTCTCTCTATGCAATCTTACTTGTCACAGAATTCACAAAATTCCTGTCTCTGACTCTTAGGTGGATTAAAAGTATGTACCACTATGTCTGACTCGAACCTAGTATTAAACACACCTTCAAGATTTATTAAAATATGGCAAATCATACACTGTTTATCAGTGGAGGTTTAATCAGGAAAGACATGGTACACTGACAGCAGGTAGTAGTTTCCTTACTAAAGGGACTAGTTATAAACATCTATAGTTGAGGTACAGAATGACAAACAAAGGGATGTGCCCTTGTAATCTTTGGAACTAAAGAAATAACAAACTGTTAACAACGTAGAGAGAAGGGTTTTTGTGGGGATAACTGTTGGGAGCTGTGGCATCAGCTGAAATGATGCAGAGAGCTACAGCTGCCTATTCAGGGAGGGAGGACCAAGCTCACAGACTCCAACTTCCAGGAAGACTATAAGCCAGCATCCAAATTAGGACACTTTTAACTTGGGTGAGGAGCACCAGCTTTTAATGATTATACTAGAACAAAAAGCACAGGCAAGAAGTAGTTATTCTATCATCACCAAATCAAAGTTCAAAGCTCAAATCAGAGAGCGAGAAAGCCCAGAGGCCATCTCCACAGGCACAGGAAGGGTGCAGATGGCAGCAAAGAGATCAGGTAGCACAAAACAAAAGAAAACAAACAAACAAAAGGAAAAAAAACACCCAAAACATCTGAGTACCATTTCATCAATTACGAAAAATTATGTTTTGTTTCATGAAATGAAGAAACTCAGCAAAAACACGAGAACTGGAGAGCATGGAGAATCAGAGCATAGAGTGTCATTTACTCTATGTTACTTTATTTACTCTATGTTACTTACTCTAGTGTCATCTACAGGCCAAGTAGAAAGCACTTAATGAAGGTGTCACTTAAATTACATGTTCCAGACATTAGGATATAGTTTAGTGGTGAGAAAAAAAGTTGGCAATCTTTTTCAGTCTAATTCAGAGAAAGGTCGCCATTTATATTTTCAAGTACTTCACCCCAAACAGCAGGCCTCCTAGGATAACGGACTTTGGTTTCTCAGTGCTGGTTTGTCAATGGGGGTCCCCCCCCACCTGAAATTGAAAACATCCTACTTACCTACATTACTCAACTGCTAAGGCCTTAAGAAAAGTTCCTCTATTTCTCTAGTTAAAGCTATATATCACCATAGCCACTCTATGTAGTTTAGTGCTGGCTACAAAGAGGCACCCAAAGAATCAGAGCTATTTAGTTTATACATACTCAGTTTGGAGAAATAAATATTTTAAAAGGAGATGCATATGCAACTGCTTGAATGAAAATGTCTCCTATAGACCCTGATATTTAAACACCTGGGCCCCAGTTGGTGCTGTTTGTGGAGAGCCTTGATGTAGGAAGCTGTCACTGGGGACAGGCTTGGAGTGCAAAGTCCCCGCCATTTCCAGTTTGCTCTCTGCTTCATGTTTGAGGTTGGATATGTGAGCCCAGATTCCTGCTCCTGCCACCATGCCTGCTGCAAGCTGCCATGCCTCCCCATACAGGACGCGTACCCCTCTGGAATCATAAGCTAAAGTAAACTCTTCCTTCTAGAAGTTGCCTTGGTCATTTTTTTTTTTTCACCACAGCAACAGAATGGTGACTAATACACTACGTGAAATGGGTAATTTGCTAACTTCTCTGCCCCAGTTTAATCCGTAAAATGTATTTAAGATTTACCTCATAGGATACTATAACTAAACGCCTTCAATGTTTTAATGTATAAAAGTACTTAGAATAATGCTGACATAGAATAAGAACGAGAAATATTAGCTAATTGTAATTATTACTGTCACACTTCTTGCCAGGAAACATTATAGTTCCTAGAGAAACTGCTACAGTTCATTCTTACAAAACCCTACACATCAGTTAAAACGAGTGGGCACAGATTTACTGACTCAACTACAGATACAAATTTGTCGTGTGAGGATACTATTTAACTCACTATGGGTGCGTGTTACCGGCATACGGCAGAGAAAGGAATGCCTTTGCCTCATCCCAGAAGCTATTTGCTCCCAATTTACAAACAAAGTCTTTAAACTTACAGCTGGTTGTTAAACTCTTCCCAATATTTTCTTCTTCGTTAAAGTGGGAGATAGCAACACCATCTCCTGTCAGTATCCACCCCAGAAAAGGGAAAGAGTCTTTAACTAGTTAACTACTCTTTAAAAAAAAAAAAAGTGCTTGGAAGGCTTGATGTTGTTATCGCCTATCTATAAAAGGCTCCAGCCCAACTGGACAGGGAACAGCAGCCTGTACCTCAACGTTCCGCTCATCTAGGGACCAGGCACACCTAGAACGATGTCCAGTCTGTAGCAGCGGCTGCAGGACCCAGAGCAGAAGCCGCAACACCGGACGCGACTCGCACCCAGGGCCCACCCAAAGAGCCCGAAACCTCTGCGAGCTGCCTGGGACTAACGCGCGGCGGAACCGGTACAGCAAGGGGCCCGGCGTTTGCCATCAGAGTCCAGCCGATCCTGGAGCCCCAGGGGTAAGACACGGCAAGGCCCTTCCTTGAGGCCATCTCGGAACAACAGGACAAGCCGGAAACCTATTGCGCGCGGGCCCTGGCTCCGAAGAGAAGAGGCCGGGGCCCATACGGGGACCGGAAGCACCGGCCAAAGACCGGAAGGGCACGCCGAGGACCGGAGGGAAACGGAAGCGACCAGGGACCGGGCCGGTCGTTCCGGCCCGCACGCCCCGAGGCGCCACTGCGCTCACTCACCTCCGCCGTACACGCCGCCGCTCATGGCTACTGTCGGGCGGGGACTGGCCGAAGACTACTGGGCGGAAGATAACAGCGGCGCGACTCCTCTCGCCGAGAACGCCAGCACCGCAAGCCTGCAACTTCCAACGCCGCCCCCTCCGGCAACAAAGCAGCGGCCGCACGCCCGCTGTACAGCCACTCTTGCTGGTTTCTCTTGTCAACCAATGACAAGGGGCCCGTCTTAGTCTTTAGCCAATCAGAATGTAGCGCTGCTGCATCCCCGCGCGGTTTAGCCGTCTTAGCCAATGGAAGGCAGCCGTGGGGGCGGGGAGAGGGAGAAGCGACGGAAGAAGGGAAGGTGTTGGGGTACGGGCAGGAGGGGGCGGAGCTTCGCGAGCCGGTGAAGTGGGTGGGGCTTCTCGAGCGGGCGATAGGGTGGACTGAGCTTTCACAAGCAGACGGGAGAGTGGGTGGAGCTGCTTCGCGGGAGGATCTGAACTATGCTTCGCGCGCGAATAGAGTAGGAGGAGTTTTAGGTGGGCGGGCGAGTGGGAGGAGCTTCGGGCAGGAATGGGCAGGGTTTCCAGAGTGAGTTAATTAGGTACTGGGAATTAAGAGGCTTGCCTTGGGCCATCAACCGCTCTGGTCCTGAAGTATGGCTGCTTCGCAGGAGCCGTGCGAATTTAGACAGAGAAAGGAGAGTGTCTGCAAGGAATCTGGAATTTGAGTTACCTCCTAGAGATCCCTGGCCTTGGATTGTAATGAATTCGGATTTTTTTTTTAAGCAGAAAAAACTTCAACTAACATTTATACTTGAAAAACAAATGTGTACTACACTTTGAATTAATCAGCAAATCAGATATAATAGGATCCAGCAGTTTTAAAAATGGCTATTTATAATTAGAGATAGTATTTTTTTTCAGCTAGATTCAGATAGCATTTAAAAGTCATGACTTCAGTTTCTTTCATGTCTGTGAAAATCATTCACCAAGCAAGCGGAGCGCCATTCAAGGAAGGACCCGTTTGTAAATATATCCCCAATCTGTGTCTACTGTTCTTAGTCTGCATTTCTATCAGTGTTGTCCAGAACACTGTCTTGTCTTCCCAGAATTACGGCAACAATTTGTCCCTCTGCTTCTCTGGGCTTTAGATAGTTTGGTCCATATAGCAAAAGGCCCAAACCAGTTGTGCACTTCCAAAGCTGAAGTGTAATGTATCTCTAACTGGTAGCAGTACTTAAATTGAAGTGTCTAGGGTCTAGGCACATAGTGGCTACTTGTAACCGTAGGAGAGTTGAATAAAATCTCATCCATTTCTAAGCCACCAAGGTGGCAGAAATTGACCTGTCATAGGATCGGGAATAAGACTAGTAAGAAAACACTTTCCTATTCACTTGACATTATGTACTGTGAGCTAATGATGAAGGTTTGGGTTTGGATTTTTTAGACAAGGTCTCACTGTGTAGGCCAGGCTAGTCTTCAAGCTGTAACCCTCCTGCCTCTGCCTCCTGAGTACTGCAATTATAGGCACATGCCACCTTGTGTATTATGACATTTTAAATAATTTTAAAACATTTTTAAGAATGCTATGACACTCCCATGTCAAGAACCTTAGCTATGTTTTTTATTGGAGCATAGTCCAGCTTATTCACAGCTGTGACTGTGGTTATGTGTTTGGTTAAGCTGTAGAGCTTGTTACTGCCAAGTGCCCTGCTGGGAGGGATTGCTTACTTCTCAGACAATGTATGCAGCATCTAACACAGCCTACCTGAGTGCTATGTGCTGTGGTCCCCATGATCAGTGCTCACTACGGATCAGCACCCCAAAATGATTATATTCCCAGTCATGTTTTCATGTTTGACTAAATAAAACTGATGAGTTATAATGGACTGTGAGTCCAAGTCAGGCATTGTGGCACACAATTTTAATCCTAGAATTCAAGAAGTGGAGGCAGGTGGATTTCTGTGAGTTTGAAATTAGCCTGGTCTACATAGTGAGTTCTAGGCCAGTGAGAGCTGCATAGTAGCTACATAGCAAGACCCTGCCTCAAATATATGAATACATGATAAATACATAAATACTATGATTCCAATAATGAAATATTGAAGAGACATTATTTTTGCTTTAATATATAGTAATATAGTTAAACCATTATCATTTAAATACCTAGCAATTCATTTACAAGTTTGATGGATTTACAGATTGATATCCTTTACCAATACCATCCGTAACATCTCTCATGGATATAAGAGAATAAACTCTAGAATTAAAAATACCTCTTTGGGCTTAAGAAGGATCAAGTATTTGTTCCACTAGTCCAGAGTTCAACAGAAATCAGAGCTGTTCGGCAGGGTTGATTACACCGACTTGAGCTCACTGCTCCTAACCCATAGAATTTAGAAATCTAAGAGCAAACAATGTTGAAAAGCTGTGCTTAGGTGTTTTTAATAGAGTAAGAAATAAATCATAGATCATTCATAATTTCAGTTCAGCTCGGTCTCTTGATATACCACTGGAATAAAGACTTCTTTTGATGAACCAATTGGGTGAAGTTTATAGGAAATTAATTTTTTCTTTCACAGTATGCCTGATGTGTCAGGGCTAACCACATGTTAAATACATGAAAACACACATTTAAGCCTTTGAGGATATTTTTATTTTGAAACAAGACTGTGTAACACCCAGGCTGGCCTTAAACTCACCATGTAGCTGAAGATGGCCTTGACTTTCTGATCCTCCTGCCTCCACCTTCGGAGTGCTGCTGTTATAGGCACCACCACACCTACACCTGGCTTTACACTACGCAGAGGATCAGACTCAGGGCTTCATTCATGTCTGAGAAGCACTCCAATACCTTAGCTAATTTTAAAAAAATACAACAAGATGCTAAAATTATTGACCCTAAAGTATTGAATTGCTAGAAGAATCTCTTAAAGGGAAACTGCAGCCCAAGAGAGCACTCTGCAATCATGACATTGCTTCCTTTGAAGTAAGATCTAAAGTGTGGCAGTTTGTGTGTGTGGTCGGTCGGTCAGTCGGTCGTTCAGTCTATCGTTTGCTCAGTTTTGATATTTGGAGATACAGAGTTTCTCTGTGTAGCCCTGTCTGCCTTGGAACTTGCACTATAGATCAGGCTGGCCTCGAACTGACAGATTTGCCTCCCCTGCCCCTGCCCCCGCCCCCGCCCCCGCCCCCGCCCCCGCCCCCGCCCCTGCCCCAAGAACTGGGATTAAAGGCATATGCCACCATTCCCAGCTGTTGTTTGTAGTTTTAAAATTCTTAAATATTAGAAAACTTGGGGTCTGAAGAACTGAATCCATAGTTAAGAGCACTTGTTGCTCTTGTAGAAGACCCAGGTACAATTCCCAGCACCTATATAATAACTCATGGTCATCCAGACTCCAGAGCCTAGGAATCTGACGCACCTTTTTTTCTGATCTCCCCAAACACTGCACATATGTGATGCACAGACATACATGCAGGCAAAACATCCGTACACATAAAATATGTCTTTAAAATTTAGAAAACTACTACATAATACATTAAAAATAAAAATCCTGGGCCTGATGCCCAGCATAGCACTAGGGACGGTGCTATATGGCATGGACACTGTCTGAGGCTGCGCCATGTTTCTGCATGACTATTTCTCCCCTGAAGCCTGCTGTCTACGGTCTATACGAGCCTGGGCCTCCGTCAATGTTACTAATACTACTAGGATTAAAGAGTAAGAAAACCCAAGACTATTGGCCATCTCTTCCCTTCTCACTGGCACCCCGCATCAAAGCTGGAAGCGCCTGGCATGGGAGAACAGCTCAGTGGCAGAGGGCATGACTAGCATGTGAGAGGCTCTGAGATGATTCCTCAGCACTGCAAGGACAAAGCAATCCAGTTGTCTGTATCCACACTTGGAGCATTTCTTCCTAAACCCAGACACTAGGTCAATAAACAATGAAGTCCCACAGTAAAGTCAGCCGACCCAACAGTGGGTGCTCAGAGACTGACTCTGAGTCCAAATCGATAGACATTGTGCTTCCAAAAGCCTGGTACTATCCACGCATAAAGAATTTTCTGTATTCCTACTACAGCTACTAGCTTCGCCTCAAGGGGGAGCTGGTCTCCTGTTCTTGTGGTACCACACCAGATCTCCTCAGGCCTAGCCTATCAAAACACTTTAAGGAATTCAGTGGTCAGTACATAACCATAAGGATCTCTACCTCTGATTTTATTAAATTCACTGTTGAAAAAGCTTCAACTGTTATATACAATGATAGCAAACAAATTTGGAAGACTATTTCCATCCAAAAAAAAAAAATTCTCTTAATAAAGAAAAATAGGTATACCTAGAATTATTCCATACTGTAAAATACATGAAGTGAGTGAGTATAAAAGGCAAATGTCAATGTGGACATTTTCGTGTGGATACATGTGTGAACTGGGAGTGATAGGAAGCACTAGCTTATGTTTACTGACATTTCTGTGCAAGTGCTGCTGACAAAACAGGTAACTGGAATCTGGGCTTCTCAGCCACAGAAACTGGAGTGGTGGTTTGCATAAGAATGGCCTGCAAAGGCTCAGATACTTGAGTGCTTGGTCGGTAGGGAGTGGCACTACTTGACAAGGACTAGGTGGTGTGACCTTGTTGAAGTAGGTGTGGCTTGTTGAAGTAGGTGTGGCTTGTTGAAGTAGGTGTGGCTTCCTGAAAGAAGTTTGTCACTGGGAGTGGTCTTTGGGGTTTCAAAGGCTGACACCAGGCCTAGAGTTTCTTTCTTCTTGTTGCCTTCCCATCTGGTTGTATACTTCTCAGGTACCACATCTGCCTATGTGCCTCCATGCCCCCCACGGTGTGAATAATGGACTAAGCCTGTAAGCGAGCCCCAATTAGATGCTTTCTTTTGTAAGAGTTGTCTTGGTCGTGGTGTCTCTTCACAGCAATAGAATATTGGCTGTGTCAGATTCACACATGAACTGAGTCAGATTCACACATGTCTTGCCATTAGGATAAGAAGACCTCTGCTAACCATTTTGCTAACAGATCAGGGATTACGAAGAAACAAATGATATTTTTGAGGAACCAGCTTGACTCCATTTTCTTTCTTTCTTTTTTCCTCTTTTCTTTCTTTCTTTTTTTTCCCTCCAAGACAAGGTTTCACTGTGTAGCCCTGGCTGTCCTGGAACTCACTCTGTAGACCAGGCTGGCCTTGAACTCAGAAATCTGCCTTTGACTCCATTTTCAAGGCAGAAGTCATAATGCTGTATTATTTTTTTTTTAAGTTTTTATTTACTGTAAGTGCTGAGTTGCTGTTTTTAAAGTCTGTTTTCTGGAGCCATGATCCTGACTTATTTTTGAGGACACCCCGATTCTCCTTAACCTCCCTAACGTTCCCTAATCACATGGTGACCACATGGTGATTTTTTGAGACTTTTTTTTCTATATTTCCTTTTGCCCCATTGTCTTTCTTCTATAAACCTGATTTGAAACTGATTTTACCACTCTCTCTAGCCTAGCTTAAGAGATAGTCTCCGATGGCCAGCTCTTGGGTACACCCCAATAAAATCAAGCTTGCTTTCATTTTGGCTCAAAACTGTGGTAGTGGTCTTACTCTCAGCTGATGGGACTAACAGTTTGGTAATGGTGGGCTCCTTCACAATACACCAGTTGGATCCTGGAATGGAGACAGTGGAATCCTCAAAAGACAGCGCCGGCACTGAAAAACATGTTTGAAATAACATGAACGTTTGTGTATTTGCTCTCTCATCACAAAAACAAAACACCAAAGCCTTTGTTCATTTGCTGCAGCTCCTGGGACACATTAGAAGATAAGCATGGAGAGAGCAAGGTGACTGTTTAATCAATGGATGCTACAAAGCAACACCTTGGACCACTCTGACATACCGCTGATATGAGTCAGTTGTAACGTCGGTTCAGGAGCTGTTCCACATCCCAGAGCTCTATTCCAATCCTGTCCAGGGTCTAGCACAATCCTTTTCGTAGAATCCAAGACCCCAGAGAACAGCTCTGATGCACCTAACTTAGGCTGCGGAGAGTACCTTAAAGTACCACAGATGGGAACTTCAGGATGAAAATATTCATCGAAGCCTGGGCCCTGGCTGTCCTAACTATGTCATTGGCTGCTTATCCCAATGTTTTTCCATGTCTGTGTCCAAACTTCCTCTTCTACAATATTGTGTTAGGAGCCACCCTGAAGACCACAGCAGAACATCACTTAAAACATTATCGCCACATCTAGCCTCACTTGGGGTACTGGGATTATGACTTGAACATATGGGGTCAATTCAGGTGATATCACCACCCATGTAATGTGAGTGCAGGTACCCTCAGAGGATAGAAGAGGGTGTTGGAACTCTAGTGCTAGAATTATAGGCAGTTATGAACTGAATCACATGGGTGCTGGAAACTGAATCTGAGTCCTCTGAAAGAGCAGTATGCACTCTTTACTGTGGTGTCATCTCTCTGGCTCCTCTCAGATAGACTCTGTATCACCCAAAGTGTCCCCTGGCCACTCCCTGAGCCTTTCTGCTGTAGCTTTACACAGCACTATATGATCTCGGCACTCCAATGCCTGCACATCTAAGGAAAATCTGCTTTTCTGAAAATAGCCCAGGCCCCACCTCTTCCTGAAATCCTCCAGATGGATAGAATGGCTCTCTCTTAAGAACTCAAACAGCACTAGAAATGCCTCGAAAATTCTACTTATTTCTGTGTCCATTTCATCTTCTCCAACAAATTATTAAAAAGTTACTTAACAAGTAATTTTGGGGTGCTACATATCTAAAAGGATTACCACATGCAGCTTGGGACAGATCACAGCAGGCCAAGATGGTTCTACGAGGGGAGGTTTATTAAGAGAGTGGGAAGGGGGGAGAGAGAGTAGAGTAGAGAGGATAGAGGCCAGCCATGACCACGTGGAGAGAGGGGGAAAGGAAAGGAGAGGGGAGAGGACAACCTGCAGGTGCTGGGTCGAGAGGGCAAGAGAGAGAGGAGGAGCCAAGCAGCCCTTTTATAGTGGGCAGGGTTACCTGCCTGTTGCCAGGTAACTGTGGGGAGGAGCGTACCTGGCTGTTGCTAGGTGACTGTGGAGGTGGAATTTAACAGATTACTAACAATATCTATTACCAATAGTTGCATTCTAGCACCTGCATGCACGCACACGTGCACACACACACACACACACAGGTTCTGGTAAAGTACCTCATCCAATACAAGTATTCAATTCATATTTCAAATCCTTCTGTACAAACTCAACACAAATACATGCTCTTTGTGGATCATTAAAATGATGTCACTGTGTCCTTGTCTGAATACGTTTCACATGCCAGCCTTGATCTTTTATGTTGTACCACTGCCTCCCATAAACTCAAAACAAATCTGTTGTAAAACCTAACCCTAAGAGCTATTGGCACAGGCTGGTGTCTCTTGGGACCTCGGAGGAGGCAGGGACTGAGACAAGAAGATCCATTGTCTTGCTCTTACAAAGCTGTGAGCTCTTTGGGTAAGACTCATCTTATGCAACAATAAAAAGTACAATCAGCCACCAACGATGGAACCAGGTCCCAGCAGCTTATGGGTCACTCAGAGAGCAGAAAATGCAAGCCACACTTGGCCTCCTCCAGAGTTCTACCAAAGTCCATTCATATGCTGATTAAGCCAGAAGCTGCAATGGCCTCTGCCTTGAGCCCTGTTTGTGGCCACAGTGTCATGCGAATTACTCAAGAGCTTCAGGTCACAGCACCTGCAACAGAAGTTGTCATGGCTCTGCCTCCACTGCCCACTTTCATCCCCGGCTCCTCAAGCTACTGCTATTGCTTGAACTCTTGCTTCTGATCCCAGCGCCATGTCCTCAAACTGTATCCTGGGACTCAATGGGTGGCCAAGGGGAAAGGGTTCTGTAAGCCATTGCCACACATACATCATATCCTCTCTGTATGTTTGTGTTGTGTGTTGTATGTGTGTGTGTTGGGGGGGTGCTGCTTTGCTTTGGTCTTGGTTTTTTGCTTGCTTTGGGGTATGTGCGTGTCTGTGTGATACAATCTGACATAGCCCAGGCTGGTCTCAGAGTTGCTATGTAGTTTAGCATACCTTTGGACTTCTGATCATATTGTTTTCATCTCCTAATAGTTAGTAGCAAAGGTGTGTATCATTACACCTGGCTTATACAGTGTAGCTACTTTTTTTTTAATTTATTATTTTTACACTCCAGATTTTATTCCATGCCCCACTACTGCCCACCCTCCAATTGTTCCACATCCCATACCTCCTCCCCACCCCACTGTCTCCACGAGGATGTCCCCACCACCCAAACCCCAACCCTACCAGACCTCTAAACTCCCTGGGGCCTCCAAGCTCTTGAGGGTTAGGTACATCTTCTTGGATTGAACCCAGACCCAGCAATCCTCTGCTGTATATGTGTTGGGAAGACTCATATTAGCTTGTGTATGAAGCCTGGTTGGTGGTCCAGTGTCTGAGAGATTTCAGGGGTCCAGGTTAATTGAGACTGCTGGTCCTCCTACAGGGTCGCCCTCCTCCTAAGCTTCTTCCAGCTTTTCCCTAATTCAACCACAGGGGTCAGCAGCTTCTGTTCATTGGTTGGGTGCAAATATCTGCATCTGACTCTTTCAGCTGCTTGTTGGGTCTTTTGGAGGGCAGTCATGATAGGTCTCCCTCCCCTTTTTTTGAGTACTCCATAGTCTCAGTAATAGTGTCAGGTCTTGAGACCTCCCCTTGAGCTAGATCCCACTTTGGGCCTGTCGCTGGCCTTCTTTTCCTCAGGCTCCTCTCCATTTCCATCCCTGCAGTTCTTTCAGACAGGAACAAATATGGGTCAGAGTTTTAACTGTGGGATGGCAACCCCCTCCCTCACTTGATGCCCTATCTTCCTGCTGGAGGTGGGCTCTATACGTTCTCTCTCCCTACTGTTGGATATTTCATTTAAGGTCCCTCCCTTTGAGTCCTGAGAGTCTCTCATCTCCCAGGTCTCCCCGATGGTCCCCCCCAACCTCCTACCTCCCCGAGGTTGCCTGTTTTCATTCTTTCTGCTGACCCTCAGGGCTTCAGTCCTTTTCCCCTCACCCAATACCAGATCAGGTTCCCCTCTACCCCCACCCCCCTATCCACTTTCCCTCCCAGGTCCTTCCCTCCCTTCCCACAGTGTAGCTTCTTGAAGATTATTTTTTCCTCAAAGATCAGAGGCGAGGGATGTATGGAGAAATGGAAGTTAGTAATTGGCTGAGTAAGGAAATGCGAAGGAATTAAATGTTGAGACAAATGCTGATGTTCACACGTTGCCGTGCTGGGTTCAGGACTGAAGAGCCGGCTCAGTGGTTAAGAGTACACATTGCTTTTGTAATGAACTGGAATTTGTTCTCAGCACCGGCAGTACACTCATGTGTAATGAGTCTCACCCACACAACAATTTAAAATAAAATAAGAAGCATTTACAATGCAGAATTCAAATGAAGCTTTGGGAAATGAAACTCATTTTTTTCCTGGGTGTAGGTCATTCAAACTACCTGGAGAACACACAGACCTTTGTTTGAGGACAAGAGAAAGGAAAGGGTTTTGATAAAAGGAAAATGTTTGCAAAATGTGGCTGGTTGAATAAACCAGAAAAGTATAACACAGCTTATCCAGGCATTGGTCATACTGAATATTGACTCCTGGGTCAGAAAATGTGGGCTTGGAATCACGTGTAACACGTAGGCGTGGTATCACCCATTTGTAACTCCAGCACAGGTAGAGAAGGAAGGAGTTTAAGACCATCCCCTGCTATCTTAGTGTTTGGGACCAACATGTGCTACCGGAGATCTTGTCTCACTAAGGAAAAAGGAGAAGAGAAAGAATCAGCCGTGAAAGCAGCTTTGTCTTTACAATAGATTTTAAAATAATAAGATACACACTGGTGGCTGGTGGATAAGTAAAGCTGATACTAGCATACTTGGCATTAAATGGTTCCAGAGAACAGTTTTCTTTCTTTCTTTTAAAAAAATTCATACAATATATTTTCAGCTATCAGAACACCATAAAGAATGAAATCATATGAGGAAAATTCTGAGGGCTTGTGAGATCACTCCAAGAAAACAAGACAAGTGTCTTAGTTAGGGTTTCTACTGCTGAGATGAAAGTCCATGGACAAAAAACAAGTTGGGAAGGAAAAGGTTTATTCAGCTTACACTTCCACATTGCAGTCCATCACCAAAGGAAGTCGGGACAAGAATTCACCCAGCGGAGGAACCTGGAGGCAGGAGCTGGCCATGGAGGGGTGCTGCTTACTGGCTTGTTCTTCAAGGCTTGTTCAGACAGCTTTCTTACAAACCTCTGGACCACCAACTTTGGGATGGCAAAACCCACAATGGGCAGGGCCCACCCCCATTGATCACTAATAAGGAAAATGCCCTATAGCTGGATCTTATGGAGGCATTTTCTCAGTTAAGTTTTCTTCCTTTCAGATACCTCTAGTTTGTGTGTCATGCGACAAAAGACTAGCCAGCACAACAAAAGACTTGTAACCTCAGATCCTTGAAAACATGTAATAATTCTTGGAATGTGTTTTTGTACTCCTTCCAATTGTAGCAGGTAGGAGTGAGTTTACTTCAGATTATTCATTACAACTGGCTGTTGTTATTTGTTTATATGCCTGTATGGAAAACATGTTTTTCCCATGTGCAGCCTACTCACCACGTGCGGTTTGTCTTTGTGATTGTACACATATGTGGCTCAGAGTATAAATTGTCTGATGCTCTGATAAACTTGGCTGTTGCATGAGACTTTAGTCTGACTCACTTATTAGCTCCATTCCCCCAGGTCCCAGCGACTCCAGAGCAATAAACAAGTGGCCCCATGAACAGGGCCCTGAAGTCAGCTATGAGAGTGCGGACCCTCACAGAGGAGGTGAGGGAGAACAATCGGACAGAAACCAGGGAAGGCTTTGCCTTAGGGAAAGCTTGCACAGCATTTTTTAAAGAAAAGGGGGGGCACAAGCATAACCCCTCATTTCCAGAAGAAGGAACTTCAGATGAAGAAGTAGGGGATAGAGTCCAAAAGCATATTGAAAAGGCATATAAACGAGAGGAAAAGATCCCCATTCAATTTTAGGTCACGTGGGCATTGATTTGGACTGTTATCAAAAGGCTTAAGGAAGATGAGGATATTAATCATGAGGAAGAGACAGCTAATTTCTTGAATTAATATAAAATGGATGATCAAAACTTACAATCAGCAAATGAGACAAAGATTTTCCCACTTCAGGCAACATTTGAAAACAAAGTAAAAGCGCCACCACCAGTGACTATACCAGTGACAACTCCCTGCGCTCCGACTGGAGCTTCCTTTAAATACATGTATCCTCCACTGCCGGAGAGCGACCCTGAAGCATGGTGTGCTGGGTTTGATGATCAATCTAATCCTAAATTCTCTCCACTTTTTGATGAGGATTTAGGAGAGTCTATGAAAATGCTAACTTCACCTCCTAGGCCGGCTAAGGCACAGCTGGAGAAGGGAATTAGTTCCTCCCTAGCTGCATAAGCTGAACTTGGGTTTTCCAATGCACTAACCAGTCACCCTTTTCAAACTCTAATAGGAAACTCAGCATTGGACAGTCCTCACATATTATCTGAGAGGCAAGAAAAGAACTACAGTTATTTAAATCCAGTCTAAAAAAGCATTTGTGTATTGTGTGGAAACTGCACTGCCTTTAAACTTATTTTTTCTGCTAAACTGTCTCCTACAGACACTAGAGGATAAACCTTTGGGATGTATCTATTTATACAATAAGGACATAGAATACTAACTGCTTACGTTACTCTTCTTGCTCAATTGATAAATCAAGGGAAGACCTGATGTCAACAATTACATGGATTTGATCCTTGCTCTATTATATTTCCCTTAACTAAGAATCAGTTTTTAAGAATGCCGCAGAACTCTATGGATTTTCAAATTTCATTTGTGGATTACCATGGAAGAACAGGAAATCATTATTCAGCTGCTAAGCTGTGGGGTTTTTCTCATATAAACTGAATTTGTGATTAAAAAAATTGTCCAATCTTCTCCCATTCTACAGACAGATACTTATTTTATTGATGGTTCATCTAATGGGAGAGGAGGAATTCATGGTCCAGATATTCAATAATCTATTAATATTTGTCTTTTCCTCAGCTCAACAGGCAGAACTGGCTGTTTTGATTCACCAGCCAGTATTATGGTTAATTCATAAATGCTTAAATATATTGTTTCAGAGTCTGCTTAAACTGGTTCAATTTCATCTTCACACTCTGTTATACTTCTGTAACTACAGAAACTACAACATCTGGGTAAAACCTGGATACATCCTCTGTTTATTCCTCCATATGCATACATACTCTAGCCCCACTGGTTGCAGAAGGAAATAAGCAACCTGGTGCATTAACTTGCCCTGTTTTTTACTTTTCCAGAAGGAAATTGGTAAGGGATCTGCATTTGTTATTTTGGATGAATCCATTGAAACATAGACTTCTCTTTAGCCTCTTAAGCCCTGGGCCATTAAGAACACAGTAGAGGATGAGGAGACAGTGGAAGTCACCAGGAAGATAGCAAACCTCCAGCTAAAAGGCAAAAGGAGATATTTTGTTTTATTTTGGTGTTTTTGAAACAGGGATTTATCTGTGTAGCTCTGGCTGTCCTGGAACTTGCTCTGTAGACCAGACTGTCCTCAAGTTTACAGAGATGCCTGCCTCTGCCTCAGAGTGCTGGGATTATAAGCATGTACCACCACCACCCAGCTCCAAAAAAAAATATTGGCCATATTATCAGAAGTCAAGCCTGCCTTCCTGGGGCCAAGTTAAGGCCCCATGTACCAAGGGAGAAGTTGTTCTACAAAACACACAGAGCTCCATGTCACTAAGAATCCTTTTCTGGCTATGCTGGCTGCTTTGACCTGTGCATCTGTGGACAGTGCCTCTGAGCACACGTATTGATTGGTCTTATGTTCCTCATTATCCTTTGCTAAAACTTGTAGCGTGAATCCAGCCCCTGTTATCTTTACTAGTGACTGTGTTTATGCCTGGACTCTGAGATTTGCATTAGATCCCCCAGGCTACAATAGCAGGATCAAGGTACAGATAGATAACTTAAGACATCCTGCAGAGAATAGATAATTTAGCCATCCTGTTTGTCAGGTGGTTCAGTTCCTGCAGATTACGCCAGAAATGCAGTTTTTAAAATATTAACTTGCTGACCCGAATGGAAATACCCCAAGCTTGCTGTAACTACAATAAATACCCTGCACCTCTGTACTCAGAGCTTTCCTTCTGCCCACTGCAACTGGATGGTGAGAGACCTTGCTCTGGACCTCCTAATAAAGACCCTTATGTGTTTCCATTGGAATTGGCTCCTCGGTGGTCTTTGGGGTACCTACAATTTGGGCATTACAAGTCTAAGATTGAAGTTTTTCAAGACTTCTTAGTGCTTGTAAGAAAACTCAAAAAAAAAAAAAAAGACAAGAGTCTTGTGAACCAGTTTTCTTCAAAACACGCAGTTACTCTTGGAATGTGTTTTTGTCTTCCTTCCAGGTGCAATAGATAGGCATGAATGAGTTTACTTCAAATTATTCATTATGAATAGCTATTGTTATTTGTTTATATGCCTCGATGGAAAACGTGTTTTTGCCACGTGCAGCTGGTGCACCACATGTGGCTTGTCCTTGTAATTGTACACATTCCTCATGGGGCTGTTGTTAATCCCCAGAGTATAAATCGTCTGATCTGAATGAAGTTGGTTCCTGCATGAGACTTTAGTTCGACTCTTTTATTGGCTCCATGTTCTCAGGTCCCACTGCCTTTAGATTGCTAAACACCGGTCATGATTTCTCCTTCCCCAACTCTTCCCAGATCCTCCCCATCCCCCACTTCCCCAACTCCACACCTTTCTTTCTCTTTAGAAAACAAACAGGCAAATAAAAGGACAAGCCACAATTTAAAAAGAAAAAGAAGGACAAGAAACACAGACACATACACACACACAGGCACATACACAGACACATGCATAGACATGTACACACAGACACACACACAGAGACACATACGCACACAACTCCATAAAAACAGAACATTGAAAACCATAATATACAAGCAAAAGACTGGTAAGATAAAAAATGCTCAAATAAAGCAATATGAAAAAAAATTTAAATCTACAAAAATATCATTGAGTTTGTTTTTTTCTTTGCAAATGGGTAGCAATTGGAGACAGTGTCTTGTTTAGGGGTGGGAACTCATGTCCATTCACCAATCTCGGTGCTGGGACCCCATCTGTCTTGGACTTGTGCAAGCCCTATGCGTTCATATGTGCATCAGTCCTGTTGTGCCTGTAAGAGACTGCCTTCTTGGTATTATCCATCCCCTCTGGCACTTACAATCTTTCTACTCCCTCTTCTATACAGCTCCCTGAGCCCTGAAGGAAGGGTTTGATGAAGACACCTCATTTAGGACTGAGTGTTCCAAGGATTCTCACTTTCTGCACATTGTCCAGACACAGGTCTCTGTTAGTTTTCATGCATGCAGAAGGAAGCTTCTCTGATGATTGCTGAGTAAGACACCTATCTATAAGTTTAGTAGAATGTTATGAGGGGTCATTTCATTGCTATGTTCTTTAACCAGACAATAGTATCTGGATTTCCCTGTGAGTCCCGCTGCGGAAACACAGGGAAGCTTTCCACGACTGCAGGCCCTAATGATACGAAGTCCGTGGGTTTTCAAAGCTTTACTGTTCGCGTGTGATAGATGGTCTAGACGTGCACCCCGGTTTAGGCTAGGGTAGGCCTGACTTAAATAGGGAGGGGGGAAAGAGGAGGGACTGGGAAAAGGAATAACTTAATTAGCTATGCCCTCTGGCCTTTAGATAACTCATTAATATGGACTACAGGCTGAAGCCTGTAGTCACATCCTCCACCTGTAGCCCTACGTGACGGCAAGGCGCAGATCAAATGGAGATCATAGACCGCGTGTCAGGAGCCTGGGTTCTAGGGAAGTGGCCAAACACCTGCCATTTCCCCATCAGGGTCAGGGTTCTAGGCCTGTGCGCATCCAAGAACCAGGCTCCTTTCACGGCCCGACATTTCCCCTAGACCTATGGCCTACCTAGTCTCTGGTTCTCCGCCACACATGTCAGACATGGGTTCCATCTTGTGGAGGGGCCTTGAATCCAAACAGAGGATGGTTGCTTACTCCTACATGTTTGTTACTATCGCACGAGTGTGTTACTTAGAAGGTCATCTTTTTAGTTCACTGGGTTTGTAACTAGTTTAGTGGTTACCTTTTTCCTCTGAGAGCATGCAAAGTAACTTTCCGAACCAGGAACGCTAGTCAATAGGGTGAAGGCCCTAGTTAGGCACCAGCTGAACTCTCCATATTCAATGAGGTATGGGAATGTTTTTTAGCAGTAAGCCTTACCTTTAGTTGGTGGAGAACAACCAATAGCCTTGACAATAGCATGGATTATTTGGGGCTTTCCACGGGGCCAGTGACTCAGTTAGTTGTAACCTATTCCTGGCACTGGAGGTTTCACTTGATGAAAATTGTCTTCCTTGTAATTTGGTGTTCCATTTAGATTTCTTTCATACATGGATATATCTTAAGAAGCTTCTACAAGAATAAGTTTTCATATGACCTCTCAACTGGCCCTTGCTGATGGTCTCCCCTTCTGTCTCTTACTACCTGTTCTCTGTTTAATCCTCTCACTCCAATATCCTCTCCCTATCTCTCCATAACTATATATTCTATTCCCCCTTCCTTTGGGTGATCCTTCCCTCTCATCAGGCCCTCGTTGATACCATAACTTCTATGATTATGTGAATTGTAGCATGCCTATCAAAGGCTTAAGAACTAACATCCACATTTAAGAGAAAATATACATTTGTCTTTTTTGGGGTCTGGGTTATCTCTCTCAGGATGATTTTTCTTCTAGCTGTCACAACCTTGGTTGAAATAGCAGAAATACATTGTTTTGCAGATCTAGTCTAAAAACTTGCAGCCAAACTCGCAGCCCTAGGATTGAAAAAAATACCATCTCTCTGGAAACCACTGGAGGGGGATCTTTCCTGCCTGTCAACAACTTGGCAGCTGGGTCAGCTTCTGATGGCTGTCCTAGACTCCCTGCCTGTAAAGTCCTCAAGTGACTGTTCTTTCTTTTGTGTTTATAAAAAGATAAGAAGAGAATGAATATGTTTGTGGATGTGTAGTAGGTGTTGGGGAAGGAGGTGCCTCTGTGACCCGTGCTGAGGCATCCCTTCCCCCTGAGGGACAGACACATGCCAGTATAGTATAGAATAGAGTTTATTCATTTATTCAGAGCATGGGGAGGGTAGTTAAGGGAGTAGAGACAGAGAAAAGCAGGGAGGGGAGGAAAAGAGAGAGAGAGAGAGAGAGAGAGAGAGAGAGAGAGAGAGAGAGAGAG
>NW_021604564.1:16997480-17040648 GCF_004785775.1 Grammomys surdaster | reverse complement strand
GAGAGAGAGAGAGAGAGAGAGAGAGAGAGAGAGAGAGAGAGAGAGAGGCTGACCATTAGCACATGGGGGTGAGGGAGGAATGTGGAGAGAGAGGGTAAGGGAGAAGAGGACAGAACAAGAGCAAGAAGACAAGAGAGAGAGGAGGGGGCAAGCAGCCCCTTTTATAATGAATCAGGCATACCTGGCTGTTGCCAGGTAACTGTAAAGGCAGAGCCTAGAGAAAATGCTAACATTTTCCCCTTTGTCTTTGCATTGTCTTTCCCTGTGAGAATAGGTCTTTGTCCAAGTTTCCTCTTCATATATGGACTCCAGTGATGCTGAAAGAGTCTGCTCTTAAATCCTTATGCACAAACCATCTCCTTCCACGGAGTTACAACTTCAGGTAGACCAGGTTAGATGTTACAGATATCACTTACTGAAGTGAATGGAGTAGACAGTCCAGCCCATTATGCCCCAGCCCATGTTCCTCTTCTTGTTTTGAAGCAAGGTCTTTCACTGAACCTGGAGACCACTGTTTCTCCAAATTGGCTGGCCAGAGAACACCCAGGAGCTCCTCTTTCTGCCCCTCAGTGCTAGGATTACAGGTCCTTCAGACCTTTTTTTTTTTTTAATGTGGATGTTAGGAATCTGAGGCCCTCACACTGTCACAGTGAATATTTCCACACCCTTTACCCACTGAGCCATCTCCAGCTCAGATCTGGTCTGTTCATTGTGAGAAGCACATTTCTCTTGGACCTTGATTTAGGTTACTATTTGCTTCCCTCTCAGCAACCCCTCTCAGCCCCCCTACCAATCTCTGCCTTGATGTTTGGACTGCCCTCGATAGCATGGCTAGATCTTGATCATGGGACAGTTAGGATTCTAACAGACTAGTCACCCCACCCCCACCTCGTCCTTGATGTTTTGACTCTTTTCTCCACATATGGCTGCACCTGGACTGAGGGTAGACAGAATTCTTAAAGACATCTCTTGGCTTTTCTGAGAATGTTTTCATATCCTGTATTTTGATAAGAAGAAGCACTGAAAGGTGCACATGGTGCTTTGGAAAAGGGAAGTTTAACTCAAACACACACACACACACACAAAAACAAACCACAGAAAACACACACACAAGTAAACTTTCCCCATCTGCCAAACTCCCCTAAATGAAGACGTTGAGCATTTTGAGAGTCTCACAGTTGGGGGGACAAACTGGGTCCAAGAGCACTTATAGTTCAGAAGTTCATTGCAGTTGGCTGGGACCCATCCCACTAGAGCAAACTTGCCTTCTGAGACAGGCTCAGATAATTGGGCTCCATCCTGTCTGTCCCACACTTCCCCTCCTGTTCCTTGGGGAACCACAAGATGGGGCCCTCATCCTAGCAGTGGGCAGGTGGTCAGATCCAGCCTATCACAGTCCCTCTTCAAAAGTGACCCCTTGGTGAAAAGCTATGTATTTGACTCTAGGAGAACCCTGGGCCTCTCAATCAATATGACGGCCCAAGAAAGAGTCCAAGGCAAGGAATTCCAATGGCTCTCATTTCCTGCCTCCTAAAGTCCCTGAGGCCCACTAGCACCCCACCCCCTTCCCCAGCAGATACAATCCAAAAGTTCCCATATCCCTTATTCTATTTTGGGTTAGATTTCTGTCATCAACAACCAAGATTCCTTACAAGGAATGTTCAGTCATTTTATCCCCTCACCAGAGGCTAACGAGACGGCCACAGGCTGTGACTTCCTCCATCTCCACCAGGTTTCTAAGCCTTGACTCTCTACTTGGCTTTGCTCCTCTGTGTCTCCCTATGATACTGAGGCTAGAGTATAAAGTCTGTATGCTTATTTATCCTTACAGCTATGCAGAAAGTGTGGTTACTTGACTTGAATACTTTTCTTTTTCCACTTGAGACAATCTCATGCAGCCCAGACTGACCTCAGACACATTACACAGTCAAGGATGGTCTTGAACTTGTGATCCTCCTGCTTCTACCTCAAAGTGTTATGCTTTTACAGGTGTGTGTCTCTATACCTAGCTTATATAGTACTGAGGATGGAACCCAAGGTTTCAAACATGCAAGGCAAGCACTCCATTGACCAATCTATATCCCCAGAAAGAGAAATTTCAACGTAGATATAGGGAGTGGGTCTGATGCTAAGGTCCTGTTCCCCAGTTGGTTTTTGATTGATCAAAATGCCAAGGCTAATTGCTGGGCAGAAAGAAAGAGGTGAAACTTTTGGGTCTTCATGGGCAGGCTAAGAGATGCAGGAAGAGGAAGGAAGATTGCACTATGCTTCGTAGGGAGAAAAGGTGACCAGCCATGTGAGATCTTGGGCAGAGTGACCATAGGCCATTTCCCCAGGTGGGAGATTAGAAATGCAGCTAAGTGGAGGGCTTTTTTTTGTGTTGCTGAAAAAGGAGAAAGTAACTGAGCAACTAAAGTTGTGGGCAGATTTAGGGTACTGAGCTAAGAGTATTGGGAAGGGCATGGTAGTCATGGGAAATTAGAAGTGTCCAGAAATTGAGCCAATAAGACAGGTTGAAAAATAAGTTAGTGTGTGTGTGTGTCTTTTTTTTCATTCACAGATCCGAAGGAACCTGGGCAGGGCTGATAGGACAGTTGGCTCAGATCTTAAAGTAGTAGTTAAAGCTACACACTACACATATATTTTTATTTTACAATGTGCCTTAATTATATAAACTTTGCAGAAGAAGGAGCCATTTTACCTGAGCTGACATAAGAGAGTAACAGTTGGAGAAAGCAGTCGAGCTAACTAACATAAAGACTGTAACATAGACCAGTCTTTGTGTTCACTTGTTGCTTCTTCAGGCTGCTTTCCAAGAATGGCATCAGGACTTTAGTGTCACATCCTGAAACAAAGAACAGTCTTGTGAGAGTGCAGAGTGACACATTTCTCCAGTGGCTCAGAGTCCACAGAGCCCAAATCCATGGCTTTGGCTTCCACAGTTTATCTTGTCATCTTCTCAATATGATACTTTTCTAAAAAAAAAAAAAAACAAAAAAAAAACAAAAAAACTTTCATTCACACCCAGGCATTAGGTATGATTCAAAAGCCTAACAGGCAATGTACAATAGTAGGGAAATTTCTGTGCTGAAGCCTGAAGCCATGTTGATGTCCATGGTCATAGCTGCTGCCAAGGGCTGCGATGATACCTATAGCCTGTACTGTCACAGGAGACCACACTGAGGTTAGTGGCATTTGCTTGACACCAGGAACCATGTGAATGTCCACGGTCCATACTGTGGCCAGAAACCATGTGTAAGTCCATGATCCATGTTCCCACTCACTGTAAAGGGCAAGAAAGCTACTTTTGCTATGTTACTGATGACTGCAGACTCACAGTTGAAAAAGAGGGATATAGCAGACTTCTGTGACAACACCCCCCTAGACAGGAAGCCATTGAAAAGAACTTCTAAAAATCGTGATAAGGATGCTGAAGTACAGTCTTCAGAACTGAAAGCTTCTGACGGGGGTGCAGGTGGGGAAGGATGCGGTTCTTTTCTAAGATGCTGGCCGCTGGAAGTTGGACCATGCTCCAGTGAGTATATGGGCAGCACAAACTGGACTTTCTTCTCCTCTCTTCCTCCCTCCCTCCCTCTCTCCCTCCCTTCCTCTCTCTCTCTCTCTCTCCCTCTCTCTCTCTCTTTCTCTCTCTCTCTCTTCCTTCCTTCCTTCTTTCCTTCCTTCCTTTCTTCTTTTCTTCTTTTGGGGAGCATTTCCAGGAGTTGGGGAGCAGAACTTGGAGAACCAGAAAGTGAGGGTGCTTGGGGTTCATGATATGAAATTCCCAAATAATCAATAAAAACATTATGAAAAAAAGAATAGGGTAATTCGAGGAATGATGTAAAGCCTGGAAAAGAATTTTTATGTAAAAAAAAAATCACAGTAGATTTGTATTTTTCTTTTTTTCTTCTTCATCTTCTATTATTTATTATTATTATTATTTATTATTATTATCATTATTATTATTATCATTGTGTGTGTGAGTGAGTGTGAGAGACAGGGGAAGCATGCCATGACACTGCTGCACTGTTGTAGGGGTCAAAAAACAACTTGCACGAGTTGGTTCTCTTTCCATCATGCGTGTGCCAGGGATCAAACCTACGAAGTCATCAGTCTCTACAACAAGTACCTTTATCCACTGTGCCATTTAATGGCTCACAGTAAACCTTTTTTTTTTTTTAAATATTACTCGTAAAAGAAGTGCCCTGGTGTAGTGGATGTCATGTATTGTACTTAATAACAGTGGTGAATGGAGATTAGTTCCTGCCCTGGCCACAGTTTCAGTCTAGCGTGTGACATAGGTAAAAGGTAATATGATTGTGTCTGTCTGTGTGCATGTTCCCCAGGGCTTCTTTGTTTCTGTTCTTCCCTCATATCTTACATATCTGTGGACACACTCGTCTGCTGTGAGCAGGTTCCATCCATCATGTCCCAGAGGGCTCCTACACTCAGCATCATGTGATCCAGACGCGACAGATGTCAAATTGTAAAGTGGTTTCATGACTCCTGAGGGAAGAAAAGGTCAAGAGTGATGATCAGGGCATCAAGAAAACCTGGAGTCCCAGGGATGTGGCCGCTTGGAGAGTTCAGAAGAGCTTCCTGGACCATCTTCTCTGAGCTATCAACCGGAAACCAGATACCATCGTTCCTATCCTTTTCTCCTCTGTTGACTTCTCCCTCTCTGCTCCAGTGGAACCTTCCTCTTCCTCCTCCACTTCTCTTCTGTCTAGTATGAGTCTCTAAGCAACATCCTTCATCTCATTCAGTCAGCAGTGATTACTGCTGAAAGAGGACCACTATGTGCAGGCCGATGCTGGGGTTTGTCCCTTCCCAAACTCATATTGAGGTCTGATGGCCATTTTGGTGATGTTGAGAGGTGAGACCTTTAAGGTATCATCAGTAGGTCCTCTTGAATGATAATAATTTTCTCACAGAGGGAGTTCTTGCTGTCCTAGGGCTGAAGTAGACAGTGAATGAGTGGGCTGAATAAAGTCAGGTGTTCCTTCCTCCCTGCCTACTTTCCTTTCCTCTTTCCAGCCTGAGCTGAAGCAGCATGAACCCATCAAAGAAACTGGGCAGACTCAGCAGCCCAACTGTGGGCTTCTCAGCCCTCAGAACCGTGAGCTCTTTTCTTTATAAATTAATTGATACTCACTCCTGGCAGAAAGGGTCCTGAGATATCCACTAAAAGAGATGGGACCCCCTCCTTTCATTCATTTTGTGTGTGTTTGGTGTGCTATAAGTGTGCATGTAACATGTTTCCATGTGCGTTGGTGCACATACACACACATGTGTATGTGTGTGTAGAGGCATAAGGTTAATCTGGAGAATCATCCTTGGCACTCTTCTGCCTTATTCACTGAAGCCGGCTTCTCAGTCAAATCCAGAGCTAACCAATATGGCTATTTGGAGAGTGAGTATGGAATTGTATATTAATGTTGCAGACTGCACACTCTCAAATTTCTCTATCTTTGACCCCATCCTCCAGGATGACTCACAGGCCTACCTGGATACCTCTATGTGAGTTTTTACATGAAAGTCCCATCCCAAATCATGTCCCCTGTCCCTTCCTTCTGTCTCCCCCCTCCTCACCCCTCCTTTTACTTTGTTATATACACCCACACCTGGATTTTTATTCTGGAGACTTTTCGTTGGCTCCTACCCATGACCGGACTGTCAGGAAGGAATGCCACAAATCGGGGTCCTTCATGCCCTTTTTATTGCTTTTACCTTAGTTCCTGCCCTGTCACCTTTCAGTTTGTGGCTATAGCTATCTCCTGCCTGCTCATAAGCTGAGCCCCACTAGGGCTCCACAGCAGCCAGAGAGAGCTTTCTTAGGTATCCTGTGACAGCATTCATCCTGACAACCTCAACCACTGAAACAACTACCATGCATGCTTCATCGTTTTGATTTTCTACAATTATATCTTTGCATGTGTGTAGTACATGTGCATGTAGATGTGAGCGCAACTGATCACGTGACAGTCCCAGGACAACCTTGGGGATCAGTCCTAACCTTTCACCCTGCTCGAGACAGACTAGCTTGGCTGCTTTTCCCACTGCATACACCAGACTAACTCTGGGGAAGTCTCCCGTCTCTACCTCCCATCTCAGCGTAGATGCCCTAAGATCACAGACATGTTCACCATGCCTTATGTGTGCTCTGGGAATGTGAACAATTGAGAATTGCACAAACTCTTTGTACTTGTGCGACAAAGGCTTTACCTACTGAACCATTTATCTTCTGAGGCCAGTTTTTTGTTTTTGTTTGTTTGTTTTGTTGTTGCTGAGACGGAGTCTTGCTCATCTGCCCTGGCCTGGAGCTTTCTTTGCACGCCAGGCCTGGAACTCATGGTGATATTGCTGTATCTGCTTCCACCATCACACCTGGGTTTTCCCGTGACGTGTTTTCTCATTTATATACCTGTTGTTATTCCTTCTATTAAAATATAGATTCCAGATGATGATGATCTGTCTACTGACACCCCCTCCTCAATTAAATAAAAGAAAAAAAAGAAAGAGAAAAATAGTTTTTCTTAAAATGCCATCAAGAGGGTGAAAAAAAGCCATAGACAAGAAAGAAAGACAAAGAAAGAAAACATTTGCAAAACATACTATCTGAGAAGGGACTGTTATCCAATATACAAAAACCTTCACACAACGGGAATAGAGCAGATTCCAATGCCACAAGCATGAGGTAAGCCTAGAGAGGGTGAGAGCCCCTCCTGTGGAAGCCAATCATAATCCAACACTCTGGTCCTGAAGTCTTAAATCCAGCATGGGGGTGGGAGTGGTTAGTCTGGGAGCAGCTCCTCCTTCTCAGAGAGCTAGCGCTGGGTGAGAAATCCACTGCATACATCACTACCTCCAGGAGTTCCATAGTCAGGTGCCATCGTGAAGGGAGTCTATGCCAGGCATGGTGACCCATCACGTGAGAGGATGAGGCAAGTGGCTTGCTATGAGTTTATGGCTAGCCTAGTCCGAACAGTTGCTGACTGGTGCCAGTGAGTGGAGCAGGGATCATCTGAGGTGGTAATAAAGTTCTACATCATTTATGCCTTTTTATTCTTTATTTACTGAGTATGTGCAGCTCTGGTCAGCCTGAAACTCACTGTGTAGTAGACTAGACTGGCCTCAAACTCATAGAGATCCACCTGCCTCTGCCTCTTGAGTATTGAGGTTCAAGGCATGACAAGTTCAGTATCCTTTTGCAAAACAAGATATATGTATTTTTATTTTATGTATACGAGTGTTTTGCCTTTATGTATGTCTGTATCCTATGTCTGAGGTGTTCCTGTGGAGACTGGAGAAGACATCAGATTCTCTGGAATTGGGGCTGCAGGCGTTGTGAGCCACTGTGTGGGTGCTGAGAAATGAACTCGAGTCTTCTGCAAGAGAAGCAAGTACTTTTAACCAGCAAGTTCTCTCTCCAGCACAAGATCTATGTCTTGATGGAATTTGAGTCACATCAGTAAGTTTATTTATCAAAACTCAGCAATGTATATTTAATATTTTTGCATTTTATGTGTATATTACATGTATCAGAAGAAATCCCAAATATAAATATTGAATTTATTTAACTAGTTGAATAACTATTTATATTATTGTTTTAACTTTATTGATTCTTTGTGAATTCCATATCATGTACTCCAGTCTCATTTATCTCCCCATCCCCTCATATCCACCCTTCACCCTTGCAACCCCCCCAAAATAAAACACAAAGTATAGAAAACATCGCATCATGGAAGCTGTAGTGTGTCACAGTGTGTCCCATAGTATATCCCTCTGACCACACAACTTCTCTTACAAATGTTCATGGCAATGAGTCTTTGGTCTGGTTTGAGGTCTTTGGCTTCTGTGACACCATCAGTATTGAATCTTCATTGGGTCTCCTCCCAGTTGTCCTGTTGTTGCCCTGTGTCCTGCAGCTTTGGAACAGCAGGTCTGGCTCTTTCACACATCCCAGTCATCTGCAAATGATGTAGATTTTGGGTTGGTCTAACTCAGAGCCCTGGATCTGGGTCTGTTTGTAGCTGAGCTGGTCAGCCAGCCAGCTCTCCTTATCTGTACTACCAGGGCGAGCTCTCCAGCACTGCTCTGACTAGGCCACTCAATGCTGCTGCCACAGTTAGGAGGCAGAGTCAGATCTCCTGCTGTCATGGCCTTAGGGCCATCTCACCTGCACCTATGCCTCCAAAACCAGCTCCACTGTGCTGCCCAATCATAGTTCGAGACCCAATCTCCCAAGTGCCACATCCTGTGAGGGGCTGGGCCAGCTCTCCTGCTCCCACATCCTTGGGGCTTACCCTTGCCTTTGCTACCAGAACCAGCACTACTGTGTCACCAAAGTGAGATTCAAGGCCCACTCTCTCGAGTACTGCAGCCACTTCTGAGTGAGAGGCAGAGTCAGCTGACTGCCAGGTCAGCTCTCTAAGGTCACCTCTCATGTCAGAGGTGGTGGGACCAGCTCTCTCATGCTCTTGTTCTCTCTCCCTCTGGTTCACCTGTACCTCTGTTCATGATCCACCAAGTACTGAATGGTGAGACCAGGGCTAGTTCTCCAGAGCTTATGGACAGCCTTCCCAACTGCCAGAGGTGGCAAGCTGCAGGGGAGATGGGGTGAGCATCACCTTGCACTGGTGCCACCCCGCAGCAGTTGAGTGATGAGGTTATCTCTCCCACACTCATGCCTGTCCTGTCCGGGGAGATCACCTGAAAGAGAAGATAGGTGAAACAGGCGAACACAAGAAATGACAATCTGTCTATAGTCTGATCAGATTGCAATTTTTACTTTTTCACACAGGGGTTATATTCACAAAAAAGGCAGGATGTGGGGAAGGGGATGATGCAGAAATGTGGGTGTTCAGGGGGAGTACAGATATCTTCCAGAACAGAGTATCAGCTGGATGAAGGTTCAAGGGACATGTCACTATGACTCTGACTATGATTCACTTGTCCTTATCTAAGTTGGTACTATCCACCAAGGTTACCTATCTACAAGGTCTATGGCTATTTAGCCTGGCAATTTTCCACCAAAGCTGCTTGTTTATAATAGCTTCTAGACATCTGTTTCAGTGTTTTTCCACAGAGACCCAAGACTTTATGTTAGCAGGCATGTATGTCAGTCCTATTGCTGATTTTAGGCCTATGGCTGATTTTAGGCCTTCAGTGTATAAGCAGGGCTGCCCCTGACACATGCCCTTCGGACTGGCTTACCCCCATCCCCACCACCAGAGCCATCTCCACTGTGCTTCCTGGGCAAGGTAGAGGGCCCTCTCTCCCAAATGCTGCCACTGGTGAGATGGGGCCAGCTCTCCCAAAGACCACATCCAGTGAGAGGCGGGGCTAGTTATGCACAGCCCCTGAACATCCATGTGGTTCCCTGCCACTGTCCTGACCAGGGAGATCCCCATATTCTCTAGTGACAACATGAGTCACCGACATCCACACTGACCCCTCGTGCTGTGTACTTATGGACTCAGACACGGCCCTCAGTGGCAGCTCGGGCTGGAGCCTTAACATAGGCTGGACACTTACAACAGGCGACTCTTCTCTACCCTGGAGTCTCCAATTCCATCTCTCTTCATAATGCTCAAGCTGCCCACTTACTTTTTCCTCCCCCAACTGCCCACCATATACTTGCACATTGTGATGGTTCGGGCTGAGGGGCTGGGAAACAACCTCCATCCGTGCTGCACAATGTGGTAGCAAGTGGGTGTCTGTGACCTGCCTGTGCCATGCACTGGAGGGCAGGTCTGTGGGTGGCATGGCAGTCTGCAGATCTCTGTCTTTCTCTTCCTGTGCTGTGCTGCCTGGGTTTTATTTGATTTGATTTGATATTTATGTGTCCTAGACATAAGATGATTTTGGTCACCAAACCAGGCATCAAACTAGGATGAGCAAAGGCCTGCCATCTGCTCTGTCCCTTACTGATATAAGGCGATACCACCAACAAGGTGTCTCTTTACCCATTGCCAGGTGAGTTATTTATATCATTTTAATTTTAATATAATATGTATATTATAACTAGGGCTGGACTATAATACGCTATCTCAGAAGAATACAAAATAAAAAATGTAAGTGAGTTATTTTGCATGCATCAAAATTAGAAGAGTTACTATGTGAGTGAGAGGATAAATGGGTGATAGATGGGTGCATTTGTGGATAGATAAAGGGATGTACAGATGAATGGACACATGAATGATGAGTGGGTAGAAGGATGGATAAATGCAATAATGGATGATGGATGGATGATGGATGAGTGGGTGGAGAGGGATAGATAAAGGTAGATAAACAAATAGACAAGATGATGAGTAGATGCATGGTTGGATTCACGGAAACAGGGACAGACAGACACACCATGATAAGACTTTTAAAGAAATGTGACAATGAAAGAATCTGGTAAAAAGTACATGGGTATCTACAGTAACCTTATTTCAGATTACTATGTCTGAAGTTTTCCATAATAAAATGTGGTAGAAAACTACTTTTGGAACAATGGGGAAGGCTCTGGCTGTTTTAGGCTTTACTGCTGCTCCTTGGTAGTTGTAGTGGGACAGAGCACCAAAGTTAATAACCAAATGAATTGTCATCTGTTTACACTGACACTTGGATGCTGTTTGGATTTCCAAGACTTTGAGGAGTTTATGAAAAACATCCACAAAATAGAACACTGCTATGCTCATTTTCAAGCTAGGTGGTAGAGCCTGCGTGAGTCTGTGGAGTTATCTAGAAGGCATGGCATGCAGCCCCCAGCAGTGTGAGTCCATGGTGTTATCTAGAAGGCATGACATACAGCCCCAGCGGTGTTCTTCCTCCTCCCTGGACATCAGTTTCCATTCATAAGAGTTGCCAGGATAATGACCAGACACAAGACTTCAAGAAAGGACAACATACTTATTTTTTCCTTCTATAGAATCAAAGACACAATATTTAAAATTCATGACACATTCAGCTTGATGAAATTCTTCTTCCCAGAAGCCTCAACTTCTCAGTGCAGCCATGATCTCCCTCCCATCTCTGCCTCTGCAGCTCTCTGCTCCATGGCTGCATTTGGCAAGAACAGCAGAGTCTTTTCTATACGCACCATGTTTTTCCCACTGAGGAGCTACCTGAGAGGAGCTGGAAGTAGCTCATAAGGTTGTAAAGACAACAGAAAGACCTCCACACCTTAAAGACAGGCACGGAGAAAACTGGATTTTTTTGTTAAAGAAATCAGTTATCATTGGGTATCTATGAGAGGTCCACACCAGTGCCCAGTGACATTGCCAAAACAAAGTCCTTGGGGCCCCCAATAAAGAATGGCAGCATTTGCTCATAATGTGTTCACATCCCCCTACACTCATTCAAACCATCTCTAGTTACTAAAATGCTTAACACATTTAAATGCTATGTAAATAGTTGTTAATGTAACTGTTTAGGGGATAAACAGCAAGAAAAGCTGTAATGTTCAGTGCATGCATAATTTTTGAAAATTTTTAAAAAGGTTTCTTGTTAGTATATATTAATTATATACAACATTTTATAACAATTCTTCATACATGTATATTTTGATCCCAATCACCCCCATTACCCTCTTTTGTCCCCTCCACTCTTGCTGATTCTCTTCTTTCCTGCTAGTTTCCTTTCTACTTTCTCTGTCTGTTGTCTGTCTAAACAAAAATTGGTACCAGAGAGTGGGCTGTTGCTGCTATGGACACAGATGTATTGTTTGGGCGGGGGCGGGGCTGTGGAAGCATGTGGAGCTTTGAGCTATGAGGGCTTAGAACTTGAAGATCTACTAGTGTAGGGGCTTGGATGGTGGCGTTGAGAGCAGTGCCGACAACTTAGGCTTCTGCTCAGTTTAGGCTTCAGGATACGCTGTGAGTAATAAGACACCAGCATTATTTAAGTGAAACCTGTGCTTTACTAGGGCAATTGACGGTGCCCAATTGAAGTGTCTCCTTAGGACTCACGCACAGAAGCTGTAGTCCAGGGATGTGAAGTGTCTCCTCAGGACTCACACACAGAAGCTCTAGTCCAGGAGTGTCAAGACCACATCAGGCAGGCAGCTGGATTTTATATTTAAGAGTCTCTGTCTTAGTTGGAATTTCTTTTGCTGTGATAAAAGTAACTGGTTCATTCCACCTTACAGCTTATTACATCCATCACTGAAGGAAGCTGGAGCAATCACTCTCTGTAGGAATGTGTTGCTTACTAGCTTGCTTCTCATGGCTTGCCTAGGAGCCTGCTATCCTTCAGCATAGAGGACCACCAGCCCAGGTGTCACACTCCCTACAATGGGCTGGACCCTCCCACATCTGCCTTATTAATAAAAAAATGCACCACAGGCTTTCTCTTAGGCCAATCTAATAAGGACATTTTCTTATTTGAAGTTCCCTCTTCTACAATGACTCTAGTGTGTGTCAAGTAGACATGAATTTTGGATTTTCAAGGTCTTGAGAAGTTTATGAAAATATCCATAAAACATAAAAATGTGACTGCTTGTTAATGTAACACACAAACACATTACAGTTAAAAATATAACCTTCCCTTTCTTGTTCATTGCCACGATTACATATTAATATCATAATATGAAACATTCCAACTTTTGAAAGTCATACAGTCTTTACAAATCCAAGCACTTTAAAAGTTAATCTCTTTAGAATATCCAAAGTCTCTTTCAAAGTTCACGCCTCTCTAAAATATCCTCAATCTCTCTAACACTCCAAAATATCTGCCAAACTCCAAACTCTGACAACTGTGGGCTCTTGCAAAGTCAAAATAAGTTAAATATTTTCTTACTTCAAGAGTGAACAACTCCAAAAAGGCACAGTCACAATTAAATCAGAGAGAAACCAAAGTTCAATGGTGAATCTTAGTGTCTAACTTCTGGAAGTCACTCACAGTCTTCTGGGCTCCTCCAAAGGACTTGGGAAGCCATCCAAAGAATAATTATCTCCTACCAACCACAGTCTCACTGGTAGTACTTGTCTTGAAAAGGACCATTGAGATCAGTTAAGGCTTGGTACCATAAGGCAGGGTCAGAGTCTCTGAAGAGAGCCTTAGAGACAGGCTATTGATGAAGGTACAGCCTCCATTGCAGTGGAGACCCCAGGATTGAGAAAGTCATGTAGAGAAGTTGAAGGCTGGCATCATTCAAGGTCTGGAGAGGCCATTGGTGAAGGTGTAGCCTCAGTTGCAGTGGATATTGCAACATGTTAGAGGTGCCAGGACTGTGGGATGCTGTGGAGTGAAGCCAGCCTGAGCCTATCAGACAGGCTGTATACTGCAGATGGCAGAGCCGGGGTGGAGTTGCCCAAGCCCTTTGGAGCCTGGGAAATCATAAGTCCCAGATGCTGGATTTGATTTACATGTCTGAATGTTGGTTTTGCTTTGTTCTTACCTTAACTGTGCCCTGGATCTTCCCACTGAGATCAGGAAAAGCATGTAACTTGTTTTTATTTTGCAAAACCACCACAGTTAAAAGGTTTCGGATTTTGAAGGAGACCTGGGTCTTTTATATGTTTAACCTTTTAAAGACTGTGGAAATTGAAAGGCTACACCACGTTTTATATTGTGAGGTCTTTGGTATAAACAAGAAAAATGACAATGGGAGAATATTAATGTGTTTTTGCGTGAAATTGATGAAGGATCAGTAGCACTGTTTAGTTTTGGTCAGTGTGACACCAGAGTCACCAGGAAAGAGGGTGCTTCAGTTGAGAAATTGCCTCTCTAAGACTGACCTGTGAGCATGTCTCTGAAGCATCTGCATGAGTAATGTCTCATGTGGGAGTGAGGTAGTCAGCAGTGTTCCTTCATGGTCTCTGCCTGCATCAGGCTCCTGTCCTGAGCTCCTGTCCTGAGCTCGTTCAATGATGGACAGTAACCATTAAACTATAATAACCACTTGTCCCCCAAGATGCTTAGGTAAGTGTTTTATCACAGTCGAAGAAAGCAAACTAGAACACTATCCCACCGAGATTAATTAGGGTCCTCACAGGAGCATGCATGGGGTGTGGACGCCTTACCAGAAGCTACAGTTCTGAAGAAATAGCTCTCTTGAGGCGGTTATTTTGATGTATCTGTGAATTTAACATATTCATGAATGGGGAAACCACACATATAGAGGGCTCATGTCCCTTAGAAAATAACTTAAAATAAGTCTTCAAAAATAATATTTGAGGCCGGGCAGTGGTGGCGCATGCCTTTAATTCCAGCACATGGGAGGCAGAGGCAGGCAGATTTCTGAGTTCGAGGCCAGCCTGGTCTACAGAGTGAGTTCCAGGACAGCCAGAACTACACAGAGAAACCCTGTCTTGAAAAACAAACAAACAAAAATAATAGTAATATTTGAGGTTTTTCAATCAGCATTGTTAATTGATATATTTCTACCTAGACAGATCAGTTATATGACATCAACTCTAAGTTTTGTATTGATACAAAGGTTTCCAACATTATACATTTGACAAGTATGTACATATGTGTGTGTATAATTTATTATTGTATATGAGTTTATGATGTATTTTTATGACCATAAGTACACATGTGCATATGTGGAGGTCAGAAAATGACTTGCAGGTCTTGCCATCCACGGCATCTTCTAGGCACTGAATTCAGGTCATCAGGCCTGCAAGACAAATGCTTTTACTCTCTAAGCCATCCTGCTAGCCCACAAACATATTTTTATGTGTGAGATCAATTAACAAATCCTTAAAAGTTGAGGAGAAACCCCTTCACATTTTGGTGAGTTTCATCTTGCTTTAACATAATTTTCATCTAGTATTAGAAAATTTTAGTTTGCCGGGCAGTGGTGGCGCACGCCTTTAATCCAGCACTTGGAAGGCAGAGGTAGGTGGATTTCTGAGTTCAAGGCCAGCCTGGTCTACAGAGTGAGTTCCAGGACAGCCAGGGCTATACAGAGAAACCCTGTCTCGAAAAACAAAAACAACAAAAAAAATTTAGTTCTCCAAATCAGACCCTTTTCTCATGAGGGGGATGCAAGGCCTTATACCTGCTAGTCAAGCACTGTACCACGAAGTCACATGACAACCCAGACACTCCATTTCTGGTGGCACCTTTTTAGTTTGGAAGTTCTTGTTTTGTACTCTGATGTGTGTCTGTTCGGCACTAGCAAGCCCTTAATACCTTCTCCCAGTGGATGGATAGAGTCATTCCTAATTTACTGAGAAGCACAAGATTCAGAATTACAATTTAACTTGCTCCATGACACGTGTTCTTTTAAAGAGTTTATTTTACTTATTTTTAACTATGTGTTATGCATATATGTCTATATGTGCACATGAGTGCAGGAGCCTCTGAAACCAGAGGCATCGGATCCCCTGGAGCTGTAAGTACATGCAAGCCCCCAGGCATGAGTGCTGGGAAGCAAGCTCAGGTCCTCTGGAAGAGCAGAACATGCCCAGAAATGTTGAGCCACCTCTCCATTCCCCTTGGTCCCATGCTCCTCATCACACCACAGGCTGCATTGTGAGCATCCCTCAGTATCATCACCTGTGTAGAAATGTCATTATGGCCCATCTTTTCCTTTGATAAGAAAGCTGAAAATGGAGGAGGAAAGTGAGGCAGGAGGAACCCTGAGACTGAGACTAGTTGTGTGACCATCTTCATGGGGGGCATTCTGTCAGAACCAAGCTCTTAAAGGTAGCTAAAGTGACCTGAGCTGCAGAGATGCAAAGATGGTGTTGAAGCCAGAAAGGGGAGTCTGAGCAGGTTACCATGAGGATCCAGAGTATTGAACACAGAGCTCACATGTCTATGGGGGACTAGAGCTTCGGTCAGACTGTATCTACATTAGAGTATCACACTGGTTTTCATATGGTATGTGAAGACTAACACCTCAGAATGTAGGAATAGCCCAGGGCAGCCCCTGGTAACAAAACAGCATCTCCTGATAGTCAATGACTATCTGTCATTGTCATCTCTTACTGTCAAAATTCAATCAAGAAGTTTCAGAAGACTTGAAAAAGAAACCCAAATCCAAAGGTTATTTCAAAGTGCAATTCTCTCCTCCTCCTTTTCTGGGATCAGCAATTCTACATCCCAGGAAGATGTTATTACTCAATACACAGCAACACACTCATTTGTTTAAAGATAAAATTGAAACTTATTTGCGCACATGAACATAATGCTAGGTTATTCTCTGCCTTAGTAATTGTTCTATTGCTGTGAAGAGATACCATGACCAAGGCAACTTATAAAGGAAAGCATGTATTTGAGGGGTTGCTTCCAGTTTCATAGGGTTAGTCCATGTGGTGGTTTTAGGTTTGGCCCCCATAGATTCATATGTTATAATGCTTGGCCCACAGTGAATGGCTCTACTAGGAGGTGTGGCCTTGTTCAAGTAGGTGTGGCCTTACTGAAGGAAGTGTGTCACTATGAGGGTGGACTTTGAGATCTTCTATGCCTAAGCTCTGCCCAATGTAGAACACAGTCTCTCCCTGCTGCCTTCAACGCAAGATATAGAACTCTCGGCATTTCTAGCACAAGAAATGTGTCTGCTTGCAAGGTGCCATGTTTCCTGCCATTGATGATAATGGACTAAAACCTTCAAAACTGTAAGCTATCCCCAATTAAATGTTAGCTTCTGTAAGAGTTGCCTTGGTCATGATGTTTCTTCACAGCAATAAACACTGACTAAAATAGTCCATTATCATCATGGTGGGAAGCATAGCAGCAGGCAGTCAGGCATGGTACTGGAGTAGCTGAGAGCTCACATAAGTTCATAAATTTCAGGCAGAAAGAGAAACACACTAGGTCTGGCACAGGCTTTCGAAACCTCCAGACAATAACGTATCTCTTCTAACAAGGCCACACCTCCTAATCCTTTTCCTCAAATTCCATTAACTGGGTACCAGAATTTGAATATATGATCCTATGGGAGACCATGAGAAGATGTGATGAAGAACTTTTAGAGTAGAAATTTGTGTTGTGTGGTATGTGTGTGGTCGAGGAGGAGAGGTATATGCAAATGTATGTTTTTGTGTGTTCACTCACAAAAGCACAGGATTATATGTCTGTATGTGTGTCTGTGGAGGTCAGAGGTCAACATCTTGTATTTTTTCAGTTGCTTTCCACTTTACCATTTTGAGGCAGAATCTCCCACTGAACCACCACTCACTGATGGGCTAAACTGGCTGGCCAGTGAGCTCTGAGGATCAAGGATGTGCCCTTCCCTACCTCCACCCTAGCGCTTGAGCTACAAATAGTAGAACCTGACACCTCCTGACAAACAGGAAGCAGAGAAAGAAAAGGATCCAGAAGCACCTTCTTGTAACCTACCTCCTCTAGAGAGGCTCTCCCTTCTAAAGTTTCCATCACCTTCCAAAATAAAGCCAACAGGCATTTGACCCAGGAGCCTATGGGAAATAATTTCATATTGAAACCACCCCAAGTGGTTTGGTCTCTAAGCCCACATGACTTCTATGTGAAAAATGATTGTCATGCATGTGCCACATGCATTTTACCCATTGAACTATCCCCTGCCTCTCAAGCAGAAATTCTACAATAATAAAAGGAAACAATAGACTCCTGGGTTATGTTATACAGGACATCCTCTGAACCAAACCCCCACCTTCTTCTGAAGCTCAGCTGGGCCTGTTGCAAAGGATAGTCATAGCGGGAGTTGTTGGCTGTTGAGCTTCCCTCACAGCAGGAGAGAGCAGGAGGGTCATAGGACCCTTACCTGAGTATGTGACTACCCCTCCTGATAAGCTGTTTGTACTTCCACCCTAATTTGCACATGGCCCTGGGGTCTGAGAGGGGCTACAGTATATGGACTGGAAAGTCTAGGAGAGGAGGGAAGCCATCACCCATGATGCAGGCTGGCTGCTTTGAGGTCATCTGGGCTCTTGCTGCCCCCTTACCTACTGCTCTGTGAGTAAGCTCTCTCTGAGAGCTTAATAAAGCTCTTTGGTCCCTCCAGGTGAACAGTGACATAATCAAACCTTGGCTTATCACTGGGACTTTATGAAGAGAGATGAGAGGAATGTTACCTAGTCACTCCCAGGATGAAAAATTCTCACAAGCATGTTGCTGAGGTTTGCGTAGCTGGCAAATAGATAACATGAACACCTCAGGGGCTAGGTGCTCAGAGCTCATGGGTTCTGAGGTTCCAATACTATGGTTTAACAAGCCCAGGGCTCTATTGATCGAGACTTATAATGATGGGGACCTGTGGCAGAGGCTACTCACCTCCTGACAAACAGGAAGCAGAGAAAGAAAAGGATCCAGAAGCACCTTCTTGTAACCTACCTCCTCTAGAGAGGCTCTGCCTTCTAAAGTTTCCATCACCTTCCAAAATAAAGCCAACAGGCATTTGACCCAGGAGCCTATGGGAAATAATTTCATATTGAAACCACCCCAAGTGGTTTGGTCTCTAAGCCCTGAGATGACAGTCTTAATAAGTAATATTGTGGTAGAGCACAGAGAGGAAGAGCTCATTCTGCAATGTGTCTTCATGCCACTCATGCCAAAATCTCCCGTAACTATGTACCACAAAGTTTTCTGCACAAGTGGCTCACCTAGGTGTTCTGTAGACCACGTCCTTCCAAAGCGATGGGCCACAAATTGAACATAGTATCTGTATTAGGCAGGGTTATCTAAAGGAATAGGACTGATAGATTTAATACACATACTGTGTGTGTGTGTGTGTGTGTGTGTGTGTGTGTGTGTGTGTGTAACACCCAGCATCTTGGGTTGATTCCAGATGCAGTCAAGTTAAGAATCAAGATTAGCTACTATGGTAGTTACTAGTCATAAGACACTAACCTAATTAGAATCACTTCTTCTGTCTACTATAGTCATGTGTCAAGTGCTAAATAGTCACATGTGGCCAGTGCAATTGTAGAACACAAATCCATTGTCTTTATCTGCCCAAGTTGCTACAACAAAACACCATAAGCTGGGTAGCATATAAACCTCAGAAATTAGTTTTTCTAGTTCCAAACCTGGATGGAAGCAGTGGCAATTTCAGCATCTGATCTACTTTATGATTTATAGAAGACAGCCTTACCGAGCCCTCACATAGTATAAAGGAAAAACTAACTCCCCGGTGCTTCTTTTAAAAGGGAACTAATCCACTGGATAGGCGACTCACTGCTGTAATCCCAGCACATGAGGGGGTGGAGGCAGGAGGATCATCAGTATAAAGCCAACCTCAGCTACAGAGTCAGTTCAAGGCCATCTAGGGAGTATGAGACCTTCTCTCAAAAACGAAAAACAAAAATTGAGGTGGCAAGGGGACCAATCCGATTCATGAGGTTCTGAGTCTGTGCATGCCATCTCTGAACTTCCATTGGCAATGGTGCCAACTCATGAACTTAAAAGGGACACAGACTTCCATACATTGTCTAGTACGTCCACCTGAGATCATCTGGTTGTTAGGGAACATATGCTTTCTCAGCTAGGTATGAGTCTTAAAAATTAAATGTGAACTCTAAGACTTATAAGTTGAAAATTATTTTTTGTCTTATGGGAAAACATAATATGTATACTAATAGAAAAGAATGCTAAAAGATTGGGGTTTGTTGTTCTAAGGAATATTATTCAGTTTTCAATTCCTCTATTTTACTGTACAATCTTATCCAGCATTTCTCCCTCATTGGTTTCACACACAAGCACACACATCCTTCCAAACAGAAGTAAACTAAACCTTAAGTCATTTACTACACATTTTTTAAAAAAATATTCTTAACTTTTGGAAATTTGCTCTTTGGCATGAGAAAACTATTCATATAGTTCCTTTGGGCAGACTTCTTAGCCTGCAAAGCCCATGTATGTGTTTGTGAAGAGAGATAGTTTGTAAATCGGAGACTGTTCTCACACCGTCTTTGAGAATCTCACCAGATAACAGCTATCAACCTCTTCCTGCACTCCTGTGTAAAAATGTTAAATAAATGTTAAGTATTTTTATCATTATTACGTAAGAAGGCTTTACCAACTGTGTTGCTAGATGTCTGGGCATCTCAGTTCCCACTTTGCTCCATTCAAATGTTAAGGCTCGGACTGTGTTCTGGGCACGGTGCCGCTGTCTCTCAACTTTAGCTTCAGTCCACGCTTGACTCATTTTAAGCTTCTCTGAAGCGATGGGAGAAGTTTTCTGGCCAATATCTCGCTTCCGATCATGAAAGAAAGCCTTCCAGGCAGAGAAAAACTAAGAATCGTCCCCCTGGTACCCTGCTTCCTCCCCTTCCCCCCCTTGGGTCTTCTTTCTGCCAGCACAAGTCATTGACTTCACACTTCCTGTCTCCCGGCATAGGCATAAATACTCCCTCCAGACACAGCCAGTCCCCACTGCGCTTTAACCGTTTCACTCCTGAAGACCTCTTTTCCAAAGCAGGCATGCATGGTGCATATACTTACATTTTTTTCCTGCTGTCTTGCAGAGCTGTTCACTACACTCCCCCATTCATTTACGCCTGTGCACGCTGTAAAATCTGTCGTAGTGGTCAAATAGAAAACTACTTTTTCTTGGTTTTGATCCTAAAAGCAGCCCCCGTTTATTCCCCTGTAGCTCAGAACCACTTCTTGAGGATCTTCTATAGGTAGCGCTGGAGGTATCACCAAAACAACTCACCTGAGAAAGAGGCAGACGAAGTTGTCCTCCGCTTTTTTGGAGCTTACATAACTCAGTCTAGAGCATGAAAGTAGTCTTGTTCCAGCCACGTGGTTCTGACTTCTGCAATAAAGATACCAAAGCCCTGCTTTGGTCAATGAAGGAACAAAGAGACATCCAAAAGAGAAATGTGTGACTTCAGGATGAAGGGTGGACTCGGCTTTCTCTCACCCAGAAACCGTTGGTGCCATAAGTGTGTGAGGCATACTTGGCCAAGTATGCACTGGAGTCAGAAGGAAACAAGCAGAGAAAGCCCTGGAATCTGGAGAGATGGAGGCCAAATGCTCATCCCAGAACTCAATTTCCACTGAAATTGTGAGTCACGTCTAAAAATAAAGTCTTCTACAAGTGGTCAGATAGTTTTACTTCCTCTTAGCAGCTGAAAAATAAGGTCAAACATCTAAGGAAATGAAGTCGATTCCCAACTTCATTTTGTGTTTAGGACAGCCTCTTTTCATCTGAACGGCCTGGAGCCTGTTTCTCCTCCCTGCCCAGTCTCCTCTCCACAGTGAGTGGCAATGGTCGTAACTAACCTAGGACTGTGCAAGAATTCAACTGCAACCCCAAATGCTACATTGTACATACACATGGTCTGAGCATGCCCATTTCCTTGCGACTTTTGCTCTAGAGCCTTCCAAGGAAGCCACTCAGACTGCGAAGGATGACTTCTGAACAGTTTGTGTGGAAGCAAACATTTTGAAACTATAAGTAAGTACTGATTTAAAGCTGTCAAATTAAATAACAACAGAAAACAGAAGTTGGGCCAGTCTTCCTCATTCAGATGCAGAAGCTGAGAGTCCAGGAGTGTAAGAACAACTCAATAAGTTTGAGATGTGACTTTGGGGGTGGTTGTTGTTGTTGTTGTTCTTGTTGTAGTTGTTGTTTGAGACAGGCTGTCCTAGAACTCATTCTGTAGACCAGGCTGACCTTGCACTCACAGAGATACACCTGTCTCTGCCTCTAGAGTGCTGGGATCTCAGACACATGCCACCACTGTCCGAGAAGACATGATTCTTATAAAGCTTATTTTAGTAAGATTAAAGACATGCTTCAAGCCAAATGATAAGCCCTGTGTGGTTTGTGAGGCTGGCAGTAACAGAATGTCAGGTAGTTTAAGCCACACAATTTTTATTGTCATGGCTGTGAAGGCTGAGTGCCCCGGATGATAATGTCACCCTGCTGACCACAGAAGCCTCCTCCCGGGGCCTCTCTCTAGTACATGGTGCCTCTCACTGTGACCTCAATGAACTCTGAGAGGCCACAACATCATTTAATTTGTATTATTTCCTCAAAGCGTCTACCACTAAATAAGAGCGGCAGAAGCTGGAGTGATGAATGGATCAGTGGCTAAGCATGCTGGCTGCTTTTCAAGAGCACCCTCATTCAGTTCCCAGCACACACATGGAGCATCACAACCATCTATTCATTCCAGGCCCAGGGGAACGCATGTCCTCTTCTAGCCTCTATGGGCACATGTGTTGTGTACAGATGTACATACAGGAAAAATATTCATGTACAAAATAAAATAATAATACAGTAAAAAATAACAGTGGCATTGGGTGTTGGGTTTCAGCTTGTAAGTTTTAGGAGAAGTACAATGTAATCAGCATCATGTGTGCCTGAGACTCTTGCCCGGAAGCGCGGTTAAATATTTGATGTTATGCTAGGTTACACAAGGCTGTTTTCTTGCAAGTATATAATGTCCTTTAAGTATATCTGCCAACGTCCTGGTACACTGTCTTCTCGCACTCCTCACGCCCACCTGCCCCTTTGTCCCCTAGAGCCTTCCATTTCATTGTCATATCATTTGCATCTGTATGGTTCTACATATCTGTATAAACTCCACGACCAAGAAGTACAGAAAACGTAATATCTGCCCCTCTGAGATCAACTTCATATCTGCCCTCAGAGAAGGTGCACCCTCAGAAGACATCACAGAGGCTGCATCCTTGCTGGCTTTCTCGTGGGCTCCTTCTGGTTCTTCAACCCCATCCTGCACTTTGGCCTGAGGTTACTCGATTTTGCCCTTACTCTGCTGTAAGATTTTCCTGCCTGCACATGTTGGCTGTGCCCGAGCATGACCTCGGAGGCTTCTCTCAGGAGGCTTGTTCTGTTCTAGCCCTTCCTTCATAGGATCTCCTCTCCTCAGCTTAGCTCCACAGCACAGCCTGCCCTGCCCCTGGGTCATCTCCATTGTCTCTATGTCATGCCAGCCCATGCCTTAGCTCCTCTCTTGGCTCACCCTTGTCATTGTCACCATCTTTCCATAGGACAGTCACTCAAAAATGTGAGGGATGAGTAATGAAAAGGCCAGGGTGGATGGAGAGATGGCTCAGTGGCTGAGAGCATGCCTCTAGCTGAAGAACAGAGTTCAAGTCCCACACCCACCTGTAGCAAGCACTCACCTAGCTCCTGGGGATCTGATGCTTTCATCTAGTCTCTGTGGGCACCTACACACACACACACGCACGCACACATGCACGCATGCACATGTGTGTGCACATGCAAACATATACATGAATAAAATAAAAATGTTAAGTAGCGGCATACCAACTGGGGTCTAAGAGACCAGCAATGTTCCCCAAATGCTGACTGCTTACCTGCAGAGGAATAAGACTTCAGAGGGATTTCAATGTAAATATTCTATGTCTTATTTGAGTTATATTACTTTTCATAGCAAAAATAGAATTTATTTTGAAGAGACAGTCTCTCTCTGTGGCACCCAAGCTGACTGAAAACTTCTAAATTCAAATGATTCTTCTGCCTCAGCCTTCTGAATAGATGGGATTACAGGGGTAGGCCACTCAGACAGATGATGGGTGAATAAGAAGGAACGTTAGGCTTTGGAGACACAGCTCGGTTGGCAGAGTCTTGCCAAGCGTCCATGAAACCCTGCTCTCCCCAGCACTGTATAAATAAGATGTGGCAGTGAGCCTGTAATCCTAGAATTTGGGAGGTGGAGACAGAAGAATTAGAAGTTAAAGGTTATCCTCAACTGCAAAGCCAGTTTGAGCCAAGCCTGAGGTATACTGGGTCCTGTCCAAAAAAGTAATAAGAATACAAATTAAACCACCTCAGTTTTGAAAAGAGGTGGGTGGGGAGAAGACAAAGATGTTAGACAGCTTGGCTAACTAAGGTTAAAATGCTTTGTTCCTGTGAATCAGAGGGCTAGCAGGGAGAGCTGTGGAGGTATCTGCAAAAGCTTAAACAAAGTGCTCACTAGAAAAATTAACAGTAAGTTTTGTAAAAGTGTTTCATCAGTGTGTGATGTCTGTCTCGTGTGTGTCTGTCTGTCTGACTGTCTGTCTGCTTCTGCCTCTCTGCCCTGGGATTACCAGTATGCACAGCTGTGCTGGGCTTTTATGTGGGGGTAGGGGTGGGAGTGGGGGTGAATGGGTGGGAGGAATCAAACTCAGGTCCTCGTACTTAAGTATCAAGAACTTTCCTGACTGGGCCATCTCCCTAGCCCCTCTTGGATCATTTAAAATGCATGCCCATACAACAGATGAAAATAAAGACTTTTTTTTTTTTTTTCGAGACAAGGTTTCCTCATGTAGCTCTGGCTATCCTGGAACTCACTCTGTAGATCAGGCTAGCCTTGAACTCATAGAGATCCACCTGCCTCTGCCTTCTAAATCCTGAGATCTGTAAAAACTTAAAAAAATATATTTACATGACAAATGCCTTATACTTCCTTTACTATTGAAAAGGGCGCATATATATATATATATATATATATATATATATATATATATATGGTAGGTTTTAAAATGTGAATTTTGCTACACATCAAGCTTGTGACTGACCATGTCTTGTTCTCACCTTTAGGTCTTCACTGCCAGACAAAAAGTCATCCTAGAATTCCAGATGTGAAGAAAGTAGGGATTGCTTTTGAAATAACAATTTTTTACAAATTAAATTTAATGAAATCTTTCAGTTGAAACTAAGTAAAGGTAAATATTATTAGATATTATTACATGGTAACTTATATTGCTTTATATTACTATAAATCATATAGTAATTTATATTACTAATATAAATATTAGTATTAATATCACATGATAACATGGTTGAAAAAAAGAAGAAAGTAAAGTCTATTTCAGACCATACCTCAGTCAAGAAAAAGAAGAAGGAATTTACCTAGGTTCTTTATGCAAGCACCAGAATTATCCAGACAAAGCTGAATTTTTACCCATAGACGTATGTATATACATACTCCAACTGAGAAACACTACTGATATTTATGTCTATTTCACTTAATATTTATATGCAGAACCTAAACTTTTCCAGTTTTCCTCACTGTCCTTTGAATACAGAAAGCACTGCAAGCCTGGGAAGGCATGAAACTGCCTTACCAAGAGTCCACCCCTGCCACAGAACACAGTGAATGTTGTCCTCTGGGAGAGAAGGAAGCCATTTAAATTCAGGGAACAGATTCTCAACACTAGCAAGCTATTTTTAGCTAAATCTGTAGTTTAATTTGGAAACTGAGCAGTTAAGGTCTTCGTCTCTTTTTTGGAGTGACTTTTTAGATGGTCATAGATAGCTCTGCACGTGGAAAAGTCAATCTTTAAAAGGAGCATTTGAAACATTTCAAAGAATATATAATTCAAAAGCTGGTCAAAGCAACGCCCAAGCTAGGACTTTGGAAGTTTTGTTTATCTTCAGACTGGTGTTTTTAAGTTCCTCGTGCATGACCCTAAAAACTAATAAAGAGGATTCACTCAAGCAGAGTTTGTGGGCTATGCCAGCCTGGGCAGCTACCTGACAGGACAGCAAGCTGCCACCAGGCTGTCTGGAGGCCTGACCAGAATAAAGACTAAGGAATCCCTTGGCTTTCCAAGCTCGGCAATGCTCCATTTAGAAGTGTCCCAGGATTTCGTGACCCTCACTGGGGTTTCAATCCCAGACTTTCCTTCAGGATAATCTGAATTCAAACTTAATTAAAATCATTCATTTTCTAGTAACACCATCTATACTTCAAGAGATTGGCTGAGTAGGCTTCTGGATTGGACAGGAGATGGTCTTCCTACCACGACAGTTCTGCTGGACAGAACTCCATGAGAAAATGCCACAAGGTCACTTTATATAAAGCTCTGAAGGAGGTATCCAGAGACAGGATTTGGAATTTTCTAGCTACTTTTTTTTTTTTTAAGACAGGGCCTTATGTAGCTCAGGTTGACTTCAAACTCACTAAACAGAAGAGAATGACTTTAAACTCCTGATTCTCCTGCCTCTACCTCCTAAATGCTGAGATTAGAGATATCTGTGAGCACAGCCATTTTGTGCAGAGCTGGGCAAAGCCAGGTCTTCCTGCCAGCACTCTAATACTGAGTGAGCCACATTCCCAGTCCTCCTAACCATCCCCACGCCTCTCCTTTTTAAACAAACACTTACAATGTAGTGTTCAGTATGTGCTCCATACCACCCGAATATGATGACTAATTGCTCTATGAGCCCCGGCAATTCCCCTGGCTTCTACATAGACAGATGCCACCTAACTCAGAAGGGTCATCATCAAGAAATTTGACAACAAATGCTCTCAGGGTTGTGGGGCAAAGAGAAACTCTAATTTACTGCTGGTGAGAATACAAGCTGTTACAGCCATTATTCAAATTGACCTGGATATTTTTCAAAATGTAATATATAATTGCGATTCAAACCTGCTATACACTCCTGGACATTTACTCAAAGGATTCCATATCACCCCTTCTCCCATCCCCACAGACAGGGTTTTTTTGTATTGAGAAGGCTAGACGGATTCCATGATGAGCGTCAAATTGGCAGTTAAAGAGACTAAGCCTAAATCTGTTTCCAAAATTGGGTAATTCCAGACAAGTCCAGGCCTCAGAAGCTGTCCCACCACCTGGCCTGAAGCAAGGACAGTGGGTCAGCAGCAGTTTCCAGAGTTCCTCAGCAACAGTTTCCAGACCTCCCCAGCAAGTTTCCAGCCCCCACACCCTGGTAATGGAATGTCCATAGAGATGGACTCAACAGATTTACATAGAGGTCACCTACCCCAGAATTCCCTAATGTGCTTTAAATCAGGCCTGCGAGCTCACTTGGTTCTCTCTATTCTGGTAATGAGAGACCCCAGCATGCTAGACTTCTACAGAATGAAACACTCTTCGTGTTTACATACGATTTGAGTCTGGGGTGTCATTCTTCAGTGAGTCATGGAGCCTTACAGTATAGCCTCGGTTGCCTAGAACCAGCTCTGTAGACCATGATGGGCTCAGATTCACAGAGATCTGCCCACCTCTGCCTGCTGAGTGCTGGGATTAAGGGTGTGTACAACCACTGGCCAGCTAGGACTCTTAGCACAGAGACGTGTCTGTGTTTAATGATGTTCTGTGCACAAGAGCAAGAAAATGAAACCAGCCCAGGTAACCCATCAACAGATGAATGTGTAACAAAAATGAGATACTTATATACGAGGACATTTTATTCTGCCATAAGAAAAAATAAATTATAAAACTTCTCCAGGAAAGTGAGTGGATCTGGAAAGTGTAATATTAATGCAGGAGGTAACGCAAACACTGAAAGAAAAACCAAAAACCATGTTCTCTGTCAAATGTAGATTCCATCATGTAATACACACAATTATAAATGGTTGCACACATCAGTTAAATAAAAAGAGGTACTGAGGAGAACAAAAGGAAAACGGGACATGAAAGTAGAAAAGGGAGGCAGTACAAGGGAAGCTTAGGGGACAGAAGTCAGGGAGGGGACGAGGAGGTGGAAGGAGGGAGGTTGGGTGGGGAAGGGAGGAGGGAAGTGGGAAGGAGCGGGGAGTGGGGAGGAGAGTTAAGGGGAGGAAGGGGAGGGAGGAGCTACTAAAACTATGTTTGAAATTCTGTAATGAAGGCAGAGGACAACATGGGAGCAAAGCTTCCTGGAATTGCAACACCTGGAACACCTGTCTCATCTGTCTGTGCAAGAGAAATTAAGGACAGTGACGCCGATTGCCGACGTTTAATCCTGAGAGCCTCAGCGGTGCAGGTTTGAGTCTGAGGAACAGCTGCTCCTTTAAGTACACATGGAACCCTCACACTCTGAATTATCGCTTTTTACCATCATCACAAAAGTTAGGGCAGTGAGAAAGTGTTAGCCTGTGTAACTTAAAACAAAATAATGAAATACCATAATGATAATCATTTAATACATTGTATGATAATTTTTTAAAATAGAACTTTTTATTTTTATTTTTTTCTTTTTTGGTTTTTCAAGACAGAGTTTCTCTGTGGAGCCCTGGCTGTCCTGGAACTCACTCTGTAGACCAGGCTGGCCTCGAACTCAGAAATCCGCCTGCCTCTGCCTCCCAAGTGCTGGGATTAAAGGCGTGCGCCACCACCGCCCGGCAAAATAGAACTTTTTAAAAAGGTGATTTTTTTAAAAGTGATGTTCCTGAACTGAGTTTCCTAACATGTTGTAAAATGAATTTAGGTTTGCAGAATTCACAGCAATCTTTGTAAGTAATTTTTCTGAGATTATAATATAGTTTCATCACTTTCTCTCTTCCCATGTTTTCACCTATTGCTTTCTTTCAATGGCCTCTTTAATTATTGTGATTAGATAGTTTAATACATCCTACTCAGTCTGTGTAATGTTACTTATATGTATATGCTTTCAGGGTTGACCATTTGGAATTGGATAACCAATTGGTATGATCTTGCCTGGGGAAGACTATCTCTTGCTCTCAGCATTGGTCGCCCCTAGTTCTTTGTCAAGAGTGGAAAGCACATACACTTCCCACTTTCATAATACCGTGTCTATCGGTATCCTCCTTGTTCAGCTCATTTTAGGCAGTGACCTCTAGAAGACACACAATCCCTCATCAAACTTCCTGTTCCTTTGGTTCTTAAAATCTTCCCATCATGTCTTCCCCAGTGATGCCTGAGCCTTAGGTACAGGACACATATATCAATAGCTGGGCATGAAACACCATGGCAGAGAGCAAGTTGTGAACAAAAGTGTCTATCTGGCTTACTCTTCCACACTTACAGTCCATCTCTGAAGAAGACTAAAGCAGGAACTTAAGCAGAAGAGGGACCCTAAAGGTAGGAGCTGATGCAGAGGCCATGGAGGGTGCCGCTTACTGGCTTGCTTCCCATGGCTTGCTCAGCCTGCTTTCTTATAAAACCCAGGGCCACCATTGCGGCACCACCCACAGTTGGCTGGGCCCTCCCACATCAATAGGGAAACATTAGTAGAATATCCTACATGCTTGCCTGCAGTCAGTCTTATGGAGGCATTCGCTCTATTTAGTTTTCTTTCCTCTCAGATGACTTCAGTTTGTGTCAAGTTAACATAAAAACTAGCCAGCACACAAACCAAACAACTAATATTCAGTGAAAAATAAAATTATTTAAAATATTTTCTAGTATATATCATTTTTTAAAGATAAAAGTGAATTTGCATTGAGTCCCATGATGCACTTGTGTACTATTTCATCATGGCATTAGTAACCCTAGCTAGGACAATTTGTACTATTATATGTACCTATATACCTGAGATTGTGTAAACATTTCTCAGATGAGAAGAGGCCATAGCAGAAAATGTTTAAGCAGCCCGGTCTAGGGCCCTTTCCCCTGACATTAGTCAGGAATACATTCTTTTCAAGGTGCCTGTAGTGATGTAGTCATGACTTCTGGGGCAAAAATCTTGACAGAAAAACTTAAACATTTTTTTAAACAATACTTTATTTGGGAGTGGGGAACACATGTACCATCGCATGTATGAAGGTCAGAGGACCATTTGAGGGAGTCCTTTCTCTTCTATCCTGTGGGTCACAAGATTCAAATCAGGTCAATCTGGCTTGGTAGCAGGTGCCTTTACCCACTGAAGTATTTTACCAGTCCCCTTGAGAACAGCTTCAGAAAGAAAGACCTGCTTTCTGAGGTGTTTGTCCATCTTGGCAGGAAGGTGCCAGGGCAGAGCAACTTACTTCAGAGAGAGGATCACAGTGGGACCCAGTGTAACCTTCAAAGTCATGTCCCCAGTGTCTCACTTCCTCCAACCAGCCCCACCTCTCAAACTACACTGGCAATTGGGAACTAAGCGTTTAAAATAGGAGCTTGTGGGGAACCACAGTAAGAACCTACTCTGGGGAGGGAATTGTATTAATTATTTTCTCATTGCTGTGGCCAAATATCTGACAAGAGTCAACTGAAGGAAGAAAGGAACTGGCAGTAGATCTATCATGGGTCTGAGTACGTTGGAAGCTGTGTGTGAGCAAGACAAGAAAGAAACAAAACTCACCACCCCTCAGGCCACCCTTCTCTAGTTACCCAGATTCTTATCTCCCGGGCAACCAGTGCTGTGCTGACGTCAGAGTTAAAAATGGAACACAAACTCACATCTGTAGCAGAGATAAAAAATAATTCCGTTTCAGCCTGTGCACAGCTCACACAAGGGGCATATGGGCTATGCCCCCATCAGTAGCTTCTGTGCATAGCAAGGAAAATGAGTGTAGATTCAACTAGGACACCAGGTGGAAAGATTGCATTGCAGATCGCTTCGTGGTGTCTGGTTTTTAAGGACCTCTCTCCAGAAAGGTTGAATCTCAGTTCTATAAAGGCGAAATGCGTTTTTACAAAACTAGGCTCGGGAATGTAGCTCACTAGTTGGAGTGCTTGCCTAACCTACACAAGTCCTAGCTTTGAGTTCCTGCACCACAGAAAAGCGCATGGTAGTACATATCTGCAGTTCACGGTCATCCTGGACTCAATAGCAAGTTCAAGGGGAACTGGGATGCATCAGACCCTGTCCCAAAAAATAAGGAAAGAAGGATAGATGGAAGGACGGAAGGAAGGAAGGAAGGAAGGAAGGGAAATGGAGGGAACAGGAGGCCAGGCATAGAGGCACATACCTTTAATTGGTGCACTGGGGAGGCAGAGACAGATTTCTGTGAGTTAAAGGCTACTCTGCTCTGTGTGTCAGGTTCCAGGACAGCCAGGACTACATAGAGAGATTGTGGTGGTTTGAATGAAAACAGCCCCCAGAGGCTCATAGAGAGTGGTATTATTAGGAGGTGTGGCTTGTTGGAGGAAGTGTGTCACTGGGGTGGACTTTGGGTCTCATATGATCAAACCAGGCCCAGTGTGCTTCCCCTTCCTGCTGCCTGCCAATCTATATGTAGAACTCTAAGATCCTGCTCCAGAACCATGTCTGCCTGCAAGCTGCCATGCTTCCCAACATAATGATAATGGACTAAACCTCTGAACTGTAAGCCAGCCTTAATTATTTTCCTTTATAAGAGTTTCCATAGTCACAGTTTCTCTTCACAGCAATAAAAACCCTAACCAAGACAGAGATCTTGTCTCAACAAAAATAGAAAAAAAATTGTTTAATGGGACAAACAGGAAGCACACTCGGACAGAGCTTGTCCTTTCAACTCTGGGCTGGAGCTCTTCCCCTGACTCAGGTCTCAGGTCTCTTTCATTTCAGGTTGTGACTTCCACCAGCTCATTAAAAAGTAGTCTATGAGGCCAGGAGGGAGCAGGTCTCCTCTGGCCTCGAATCTGGATGCCACTAGACAGATTTACTTTTGGAAGTTAAATACTGAATGTGTCACTGATACAAGCACCTTCGAGCCAGAGCTGCAAACTCAGCAGCTATGAAACAGTTGGGCTGGTGAGAGAAACCAGGGCAGCGGGGTGCAGGCAGCAGGGTGCGGACAGCGGGGTGTGGATTGTCCATGGTAAACAGGGGTTTGTGCTCTCTCTTCACTAACTGGTAGTTCTCCTATCTGCCTTTCCACTTTGGTGTTTTCTATCTTTAAAAACCGGTATATTTTCACATGAAATGTGGGAACAAACAGCGTTGTGAGCAACACATCTGCGAAGACAGATTTGATCTTTTGCTGGCTGAGATGTGCTAGTCTCAGAGATAAAGAAAGAGGCTAGGATGTGAAGGTGGGTGGCCATCAAAATGCACACCAGAAGGAGGACCTGCAAGTGACTTCGTGAAGTACCACGTGAGCCAGTGCGAGCATCCTCCACCAGCAGCCACTGCCCTCTGTGTCAGTGAGCGACAAGGATCTCCTAACAGCAGTGCTTGGGCTCAGTATTCACCAAGCTATTTCCACCTTTAATTCAGCTTCTCCTGCTCTGTCCACAGTCATTAAATCAAATGTAAATATCCACTTTGGTAGTTTTTATTTCTCTTTCTAAACTAACAAATGGGCAGTGGTCTGATTTTACAAATTAATTGCTTTTCAAAATAAACTTTAGTGTTAAAAAATTTTGCAAATAAACAAAACACCAAACAACAACATGTAATATAGTTTTCCACATTAATTGCCCTTGCCGCACTTGTCTCGTCTGCTAAACCATGAGGATGGTTTGGTTTCAGGGTAGTGGTCTTTCTGACCTCAGTGGGGAGCACAGCACTGTATGCTTATATTTATAGACATAAAATCGCTCATGTCTCCAAGGAGTCTTGGTTGCTTTCATGAGAAGTGGTATTTAAAGGCCACAAATGTGCTGCCTTTATGCCCAGGCCTTTGCAGAGGACAAATCTAGGAAATACTGGAACTTCTTAAAACTCACAAGCTCGTACTGATACTGCCAACTCAAATTTAACATTAAAGACATGTGTGTACACACATGCATATATATGCATATATATGAAGAGAGAGACCTTTATTAACAGCTTTCTCCTAAAATTATAAAATGGTTTCAGAATAATAATATTACTATCACTGTCAATAGGGGCCTAGCAGTTGCTGTTCTCCCACAAGACCTGAGTTTGGTTCCTGGAACATACATTAGATGGCTCACAACTGCCTGTAACTCCTCCTCCAGGGGAATCCAGTGTTATTTTTTAGACTTAGGGACATGTACACACATAATGTAGGTGTTCCTGTGAGTGCTATATACACACATACACAAATAAATAAAAATAATATTTAACACATAAGTCTTAGGATTCCTTTACTATTCTGTGCCTTAGAATATATTCTGCCCAGGAAGAATACTAAGATGGTGCAATGATAACTTTAAATCATAATTTTCTCTGTCTAGCTACATCATAACTTGATCTGCCTTAGCAAAAATGAAACACTTGCTGTGGTTTCGATGTTGAATATGTTAAACGCTTGCTTTTCAAGGTGACTCCACAGGGAAATGATAGAATGTGTGTGTGTGCGCGTGTGCGTTCATGCATGTGTGTGTGTGTGTGTAAGTGCACATACCTGTGGGGCCAGAGGACAATCTCCGGTATTGATCCTTAGCACACATTCATCTTTGTTTTGAGGCAGGATCTTTGTCTGACTTGAAATGCACTAAGTAGTCTACACTGACTCTCTGAGAAGGCCCAGGGATCCTCCTGTCTCTTCTCTCCATAGCTGGGATTCTAAGTGTGCAATCGTGTCCGGCTTTTTTTTTTTTTCTAAATTAATATGGTTTGGGGTATTGAGTTCAGGTCTTCAATGTTTGCAAAGCAAGCACTTTACTGACTGAGTCGTGTCCTTGGCTCAGAGAACAGAACTTTTAAGAGGTAGGGCCCACTGGAAGGTGCTTCAATTTCTGAGGGGCCTGACCTAGAGGGGACCCTGGGGCTATGGCCTCTTCTTCCTCTGCTTGTGTCCTGCCTTCTGACCGTGAAGTGAGCCACTTAACTCTGCATGTGCTCCAGCTCTGGTGTGCTTCTCCCCACAGAGCTAAAGTCACAAGGCCACTGTCATGGGCTAAAAACCTCAATCAATTCTAGCTAAATAAAGGTGCTGCATTCTCCTTACGTGTATTTTCTCTTGGGTACACCACTATAGTGATGGGAAAGTGGCTAACAACACGTTCCTTCCTCTTTCTGTTTTACATTTTTAGGATTACCTTTTCTTTTTTTTTTAAGATTTATTTATTTTATTGTGAGTACACTGTAGCTGTCTTCAGACACACCAGAAGAGGGCATCAGATCCCATTACAGAGGGTTGTGAGCCGCCATGTGGTTGCTGGGAATTGAACCCAGGACCTCTGGAAGAGCAGTCGGTGCTCTTAGCCACTGAGCCATCACTCCAGCCCGCAGGATTACCTTTTCTTTGACTAAATATATAAAACATTAACACGATCCGGAGTCGGCCGCCATAGGAAGGTGTGCTGCTGCAGCAAACCACTTCACTTTCCATTTTCATTAACTTTGGTTCACTTATCTCTTTCAGCCCTGCTTCTCTATCTCAACAGCTCACCCTGCAGCCTGGCACCCCCAACCGCCCCGCAGCCAGGCATGACTGGCTGCTCCACTGGTGTTGGCTTAGTTGAGCCCACACATCTCCCATGGTGAGGACAGACCACTGTGGTCACATGAGAAAGTGTCTGTATTTGTCTCTTCCACTGGGATTTGCCAGTTAAGAGTCGCTCGGGATTGTACATAGGGCTTCTCAAACTTCCTGCCTGCAGTTTTGCCTCCTGTTTGCAGTTCTTGAGCTCTCCTAACCACCCAGCATCGGAATTCCTCCATCCTGTTTAGTCTTCATATCCTGTCAATAACTAGAGCACGTAGGCAGCCATTCAGTTAACAATTTCTGGGGATCAACTGTGTGCCAAGGCCATGGTGAATAAGACACACTGTGAGATCCCTGCAGTATACCCAGCTGTGGGAAAGACACAAGAACACATCAATGATGCCTGTGTGTTGTTGAGGGCTGTGTCAGACAGAAAGGAGGTTGGCGAGAAGAAAACATCCTAGAAACCGTCATGAATCAGGACTCAGAGATGGTTTCTGGGCTGTGCTGGGGTGGAGGAAAGTAGGAATCAGAGAAAAGTGTGGTAAGAGCAGGATGGGAATGGGAAAGAGAAAGCCAGGCAGGAAACCCGATGTTAATGAAGAGGCTGGCCCCAAAGTCAGAGAGCTGCCTGTCTCTGTCCCCAAGCCATATCCCTGGCCCCAGCAAGAGCTTCTTAAATTATACTTTTCCTTATGTGTCTTCACTGTTTTCAATTCTTTGATGCTTCCCTAAGGGTTAAAGTAAGAAGAAAAGGAAGGAAAGGATGGAGGGAGGGAGGAAGGAAGGGAGGGAGGGAAGAAGGGAGGGAAGAAGGAAGGGACAGAGGCACAGAGGACAGGAGGGAGGGAGCAAAGGAAAGAAGGAAGGGAATCAAGGTAGGGAAAGAAGGAGGGAGGAAAAAAAAGAAAAGAAAAAAGAAAGGAGCCAGTGAGATTTCTCTGTGAATAAATGTACCTTCTACCAAGCCTGATGACCTGAGTTTGATGGCTGGGTCCCACATGATGGAAGGAGTATCTGCTCCAAGTTGTCCTCTGACCCCCATACACGTGGTGTGGCACGTATGCATGCACTCATACAATAAACAATTAAAGCAAAATAAAGAAATGAAGTCAATCCATTTCATGGTGAGTAGATCAGATCTTCATATTCAGGTCTCAAAATCAGCTTTCTTCTTCTGCCAAGCTATGGCTGTCCACATGTGTCTAAGATTTTTTGGCAGGAAGAATCCCTCCCTCCCTCCTGCCCTCCCTCCTGCCCTCCCTCCCTCCCTCCCTCCTTTCCTCCCTCCCTTCCTTCCCTTCTTTCTTTCTTGAATTCTCAGAAAACCATCAAAGGATTGAAAACAGCAAAGGCATATGAGTGTATTTTTAGAAGCATATGCTGGAGCTGGGATGCACCCTGGGGACAGAGCATAAAGCTTTGGAAGTTGAACAAAGAGCAAAGTTTAGCAGGGAATGATGGTATGCATCATTAATCCCAGCACTTGGTGGCCAGAGGCAGGCAGATCTCTGAGTCTGAGGCCAGCCTGGTCTACGTAGTGATTTCCAGGTCAGCTAGGGCTGCCTAGTGAGACCCTGTCTCAAGAAAGAATAGAGTGATGATTGAAAATGGAGAAGAGCATAACTAGAAAGGGACTGGTACCATAATTCAAGGGAGAAAGGAGGATGCCTGGACTAGAACATCCCAGAGAGAGATGGGGTTGGGGAGAGGTGGTTCCCTGAGCGGCATGAAGAAAAAAGAGAGATAGAGACTTGGCAAGCACACAAGGACTGTAGGACACACTCAGAATTCTAGTTTGAGCAATTAAGATGGCTTGTGGCACCACTCAATAGGAATGAAGAGACAGCCGTAGGCTGGAGGATGAGATGCTGGGATGACAGTGTCCAGCTACTGTCACTACGAAGCACTATGCCCATGACGTAGGAAGGGCTGTGTTTTCTAGGCAACATGCAACAGATCACAGCGTAAGGGTGAGTACTTGCACACAGGACCAGAGGGAGCTGTGTAGAGAGAGCCACAAAGCAGAACAGAGACATGAGTGTTACTAGGAATGAGAGCTTGTGTTTGAGGGGCATGGGTGAAGCAATTCACTTCAAGAACCAATGCATAGACCCTGAACTGCTTTGGTGTAGATGAAGGCTACAGCCCAGAGCTCCTGCCAAGCCTTTCTCTGTAAAGATTTCTTCACTGTCTTTTCTTTTATGTCAGCATCACCAAGTGTTTCCCTGGCGCCCTCAGTTTAGCTTAGTATAATTCTCTCTCTTTAAACTAAATTATTTTGAATGTGTAGGTTTGCGTCTGTGTGAATACATGTGCATGCAGGTATGTTTGCCTGCAGGTGTACACAGATCAGAGGAGGGTGTCAGGTGTCCTCTTCCACTGACCCCTCCCTATTCCCCTGAGGCAGGGTTTCTTCCTGAACCTGGGATTCCATCTCAGCTGGACTGAAAACCAGGAAGCTATTGCAATGCTTCTGTTTTTACCCCCCAGCCAGTGTGACAGGCATTTGAAGGGATCCCCAGCTTGTTAAGAGGGACCTGGGATCCAAATGCCCATGGTCAATGACTGTGTCATGTCTCCAGTCCCCTCTCCTTTGCCTGGTGTGTACTAGAGGCCAGAAGAGGGCATCAGAGCCTCTAGAACGTGTGTTACCAATGATTGTAAGCCACCACACGGGTGCTGGGTTCCCCAGCAAAAACAGCAGCAGCAAGTGCCTTTAATTTCCTAGCTCAGCCCCTATTTTTAATTTTTAAACAATATGATGTGATCACATCGTATGCCTTGAAATTGTCTATACTATTGTTCTAATGACTTCACGGTAGTCTACTGCATTCTATTAATTTGCTTCCAGTTTTTAGTGTTAAAAACTATGCACTCAGGGGCTGGAGAGATGGTTCAGTGATTAAGACCACTGTCTGCTCTTCGAGAGGTCATGAGTTCAATCCCCAGCAACCACATGATGGCTCACAACCACCTGTAATGAAATCTCATGCCCTCTTCTGAGCAAATAGAGCAGTCATATACATAAAATAAATAAATCACACACACACACACACACACACACACACTTCAGATTAGGCTACTTTTCCTTTTTAAACTTACTAGCACATCTCCAGTGCTGGATACTTTACCACTCACTCATCAGAAACACTTAATGTTTTTATATTGTTATTTAACTTTCTAAACACTTGAACCTTTGCTTTGCTAACTGTTGTTTGCATCAGTCAGCAGAGGTCCGTTATTCTATGATAACAAAGAATCCCCCAATGTACAGTGTGAGGGACAAAGAGTCTCACTCCTCACTGGAGACTCTGAGCCCCAAACACTAGGCAGTTTATTTTATGGCTTTGCAAAGTTGGGTGCTAGCCCAGAACAGCAAGCATACTGTCTGAGCACAGGGACGTTTGTCTGTCTCTTAACAAAGTTGAGTGCATGGGTCTGTCCCCAGTTTTACATCTTGTTTATTTTAGAGTTTACCACGCCCTTGTCACCTCTGCAGGATGTTGGGAAAGCAGACCTGGGCTTGGGGGTTGGGGCTGTAACAACATGAGCAGACTCCAGCAGGGCTCCTGCATTTTCTGTTCACCTGTAGCCAAGCCTACACTGACTCAAGGCGCTTCTGGAAAGGGACCATAGTTTTTATTTCTTAGAACAACAACAATAAAAGAGTTGTTTCTCTGTTCCGTTTCAGCTTGAGTGTGGGCTAGCAAGTCTCACCTTTACGAGCTCTCCACTTTGGGATCTGGGTTGAACAATCAACCTTGGTCTTAGATTCCCCATCTTTAGTAGAAGGGTCAGAAGCGTTGTCCATAGATCCTTGCTTGACTGACTTTTCTTTCTGGCCGTCTTAGGGTTTTATTGCTGAGAAGAGATGCCATGACTAAGGCAACTCTTACAAAGACAAACATTTAATTGGGGCTGACTTAACAGTTTCAGAGGTTCAGTCATCATGGCAGGAACATGGCAGCATGCAGGCAGAGATGGTGCTGAAGGAGCTAAGAGTTCTACGTCTTGATCCAAAGGCACAAGAAGGAGGCTGGAATTCCACACTGGCAGAACTTGAGCACAGAGATCTCAAAGCCTGCCCCAACAGTAACACATTTCCTCCAACAGGGCCACACCTCTTAATAATACCACTCCTTATGGGCCAGTGGTTCAAACACATGAGAGTCTACAACGGCCATTCCTATTCAAACCACCACACTTTCCTTTTGAATTTTTTTTATCAAAGCAAGCAACCTGCTTCTGTCTGATGCCCATGGATTGAGTGCAATTTGTTTACATTGAGCCACTTCAAGCATAATGGAACCACCTTGGCCTGCCATTCCTTCAGATGTGTGACTCTCTTTGTCCCTTGTACATCATCTTTATGAAGGAACTGGGTTTTCTAGAGCACAGTCATAAAGTTTTCCCCATGGTATTTCAAATTTTCCCTTATGTTGCTTTTGACTCTGGAAGTTATCCCAAGAAGATCTGAAAGTTTTTCTTAATACTTTGAGGAATTATCACCCATTCTCACTTTTATGACTTAAAATGTTCTATTTGATCAAAACAATCAATTTAACCTCTCCGTCAGTTAAACATCTCTACTGCAGCTCGCAGGAAGACTTGGGTTCAGGCCTTGGCACATGTGACACTTAGAACCTGGAGGCAAGACGAGCAGGAGTTCAAGATCAGCCTCAGCTGGGCCAGCCTGAGCTACATGAGTCAAAAAATAATTTTTCCCATTATAGACCTGTGAAAGGGACAGTATTAGAGAGTTCCAGGCCAGTTTCTGCTTCACCCCACATTTATAGTCACCATTCAATGCAACCATGTTGGTTTGCATCCTTGTGTTTGAATAATGATTCAATGCATCATGAAGGCCTGTGTCTGAGGCCTGGTCCTGGGTAATCCTGGGAACCATGATGGCACATTCCCAACAGTGTTAAGTATAAGGTTCTAAAAATAGAAATAAGAAGACCAAAAACTATAAATCAAAAACTCTTCATTTACCAGTAGTGAATAAAGGCCCACCAAGCCTGAGCATGGCAAGGCACTTTATGAAGAAGAAAGCCACTGATCTATCAACCCTGATGAAGAAATGGGTAATTAAATAGACTAGGGACCTGACAACAGAAAATGCGTCTCAGCATTTTGTTATGAATATTACAAATGTATAACAATTTATTTAAAAACTTTCATGCTCAGTTACATATTCATCACATCTACTCTGCTGAACGTTTTGTCTGTACATATGTCTCCATATTCTAATCTTTCTATTCGCATAATGATCCACTTTTGTTTTATCTTAGGCAAGGTGCCATGTGTCCCAGGATAGCCCTAAACTCCCAGTGTAGGAGAGGATAGCTTGTACTTTTGATCCTCTTACCTGCATTTTCTGAGTGCTGGGGTGACAGTTGTGCACCATCACGTCTGGCAACTTACAGCTTCACATGAAGTAGGCAGGTACTCACCTAACTAAGTTATATCCCTAGCACAACTTTATTTAACTCTTTTTTTTTAAGACAGAGTTTCTCTGTGTAGACATGACTGTCCTTGAACTCTCTCTGTAGCTCAGGTTGGCCTCATAGAGATCCCAAGTGCTGGTATTAAAGGTAGACACCACCATTGCCCAGCTAATAACCTTAATTTTTATTCTGCATATAGGTGTTTTGCCTCCATGTATATCTGTGCACCATATGTATGCAGTGACTGTGGCAGCCAGAAGAAAGCACTGGGTCCCCTGACTGGAGTTTCTGGTGGTTCTGAGCCACTATGTGGGTGCTGAGAATTGAACCAAGGTCTTCTAGAAGAGCAATTAGTGTTCTTCAATGCTGAGCAATCTCTCCAGTCCCCCGTTTTATTTTTTATACACTTAAAAAAGTAAGTTGCTGGGTCAGTCAGGTAGCTTAGCAGGTAAAAATACACTTCCTTCCAACCTGATGACCAAAATTCAATCCTGGGACCCACGTGGTGGAAAGAGAACTCTCAAAAGTTGTTATTGCAAGTTGTCCTCTGACTGTTATAAACATGCTGGAGTACAGAAAGATACAAATGTACACACACACACACATAAACAAACAAACAAACAAACATTTGGGGGGATTGGAAATTCTTGCTTTGCTGTGTCAAATTCAACAAAAATTATCAAACATTATAAAAACTTTTATTTGAGATAAGCTAATTGAACCTAATATTTTATTTTAAAAATCTACAAAGATTTTAATTTTTTTATTCTGCTTGCTTTATATTTAATTTTTGAAGACGTGATTTGTTTATTTCTTGGGAACTTCAGACGTGTGTTTTGATTGCGCTCACTTCCGTTTCTCCTAGGTCTGTGGCGGTAGCACCAATTGAAGCTTATCCCTGACTAGCTTACTAATACATCGAACGATGGTTATTTTATTTGGCCTTGACATTACTGGAGGGTAACCCCGACTCTACTTGTTAAACTGCTGGCCTGGCTACTTCCCCAGTGGTATACCCCAGATCCTTGCTGTTTCTCCTGGCCATGTGCTCATGGTTCTGCCCCCTCCATGGTGGCTTTCCCCTGTCCTCTCTCTTTTTCCTCCCCCTACCCTAGCCTCTCCTCTTCCAAAAAGGTCACTCAAAACCCGCCTACCTCTAATCCCTCCGGTAATTGGCTGTAGCCAATTCTATTTAACCAATAGTTTTAAATCAAGAAACAAGATTTGCACAGAAAAAGCTTGTAAACAGAAGTCACTCGTAGGCCTAGACCTTCAGGTATAGAATTTAGCATTAAACTACACAGCAATAGATCAAACACCAACAATCTACCTTCACCTCCCCTCGCCCCCTAACTTTATGTTCTCTTTTTTAAAAACTTATTTTTAAGTATGAATAAATGTACTGGTGACGTGGTATATGACACCTTATCAGAAGACATCACCAAAGCTTGGAGTTTTTTTTCAGAAGCAGAATTTCAAAGGCCACCTGAAGGATACACTTAAGACTACCATCACGTACTCAGTTATGCTAGTAAGCTAAGCTCAGTAGCAAAGAAGGAAGAAAGGAAGAGAAGGGAGAAGGAAGGAGGCAGGTGAGCAATTTCCCAGCAATTGACTATCAGAAAGAAAGTGATCAGGACAATGCGGCTCCTGATAGGACTTTGTTTCCTGCCACTGTGTTCTTTTTCCCTCCTGGAGGGCTGTTACAGCTGAGGTGACCTGCTCTGGGTGTGGATCTGAACACAGTAAGCCACTGGGACGGTGATTGAAGAGTTGGGACTTGGGACTCGGGAGCAAGTGAGTTCGGCAGGTGTGGGGCACAAACAGATCAGTGAGTGCCAACGGCATTGCTTTAGACAACTGTGCCTACTGCACAGGTGGCTGGGGTCTGAGGCATGCCATTGCTTCTTGGGTTCTAAAGTGTGGGGTACAGAAGCAGCTCAGAGCCCAGGGGGTGGTATAGGGCAGGGCAGCTGCTGACACTCGAGGTATCTCAGTGCTAAGCTCTGGTTTGGTACAGGCCTATACCTGTTTCCTGGACTTTTCCTCTTGACAAGCCTCCCTTTTTGCAGGTTTGCATCCCTTCGTTGTTCATTCAACCATTGTTTTGTGATTTCTATAGGGGAATAAGGACAGAGACTCCCTAATCCTCAGTCTTCTGGTTGTTTCTCTGGAACTCCCAGGTTTTTGATAGACACCTGGCTGTCCACAGTGGAGAAGCAGTTTGCAGTTTGCCTTGAGACCTAGTATATCACAGTAAGTATGTTCTGGCCAAGATTACAACAGTAGTTTCTTCAGGGGAAGTCTCCATTTTAAAAAACCAAACAGTCAACCAGCTAGAGAGATGTCCTACCAGCTGAAGTGGTTGATGCCCTTGCCAAGGGCCATAGCTCAGTTCAGTTCCTAACACTCAAGTCCAGTGGCTCAAAAGCACCTGTCACTCAGGCTCCATAGGCTGCTAAGGCATCTACAAACACATGCACACACCCAGTCTCCCACATACATGAAAATGAAATGAAATAACTCTTTCTAAAAATCAGCCAAGTGTAGTGTCCCCTCTGCTGTACCTCCTAAGTGCTTAATACATTTCTGGCCAGAAAGCTTCTGTCTGCCCGGAGCCCAGCCCTTCGGGGCTTCCACATAGACTTTTGCATGAAAGAAACAGAGCAATGTTGACTTTGTGTGTCTGTCATTTGGAGGCCAGCCTGGTGCTATCATATAGCTATGATGACCATCTACTCCTGGTTGGCCACTCCCACCTTGTGCTCCCCGTATCTGCCACAGTGCTTCCCTAGCTTATCGCTAGGGCTTGGGTGCTTTAGTAGGGGCTGAAAGTCTGATGACATCTGCGACTGGATCCAGTCTGTTGGTGTGGACCTTTGCTCTCTTCTGAATTGTGACAGTTTTCATTTCTTCTCCTTTTCATTAGATTAGGTTAGAGATAGCTCTTTGAGCACAGGGACATTTTATATGTATTTATAGAATTTTGATTTGATTCTCTCTCTCTCTCTCTCTTTGCCTCATCTGCTTCATTTTTTAAAATCTTATTACAGGTTTTTGCTTTGGTTTGTTTTGGGGGGTTTCTCAAGTGGCCTAGGTTAGTTTGAAATATAGTCAAAGATGACCTTACACTTCTGATCCTTCCACATCTAGCTCCCAAGCGCTGGGATTGCAGGTATGGACCACTACACTCGGTTTACACCATCCTGGTGATTAAACCCAGATCTTCATGCATGCTGGACAAGCGCTGTACCAACTGAGATGCATTCCAACCCACATCTGCTTCTGCTTCCTTACTGAATATTTCTCTCTGCTTGTTTTTTTTTCAAAGATGTTTACCCTTGCTTCTCAGAGCATTTTGTAACAGCTGTTACAAAGATTTTACCAGTTAATGCTAACGTATGTGCCATTTTGGTGTTGGCATTTGCTGAATGTCTTTTTCTACAAGCGTTGAGATTTTGCTTGTTATTCCAGTGCTGTTATTTTGGATTATGCTTTGACATTTTGTTATAAGGCTCTGGGCTATTTTGAATTCCCATGAAGTGTGTTGAGTACTTTTCTTTGAGTAGTGTGCTAGTGAAGGTTCTCTAAAGAAACAGAATTGATAAAATGAGTATATATGTGAATATATAACATAATATATAATGTATCTAATATACAATATATCCATATATTATATTGTGGATGTATATAAATATACATATGTATTAGTTTTCTATTGCTGTGAAGAGGCACCATGATCAAGGCAAGTTAGAGAAGAAATTTATTGGAGTTTATAGTTCCAAAGAGTGAGTCCATGGCAATCACAGTGAAGAGCATGGCAGAAAACAGGCAAGTATGGTGCTGGAACAATAGCTGAGAGCTTACACACAGAGAGAG
>NW_021604564.1:16992990-16997380 GCF_004785775.1 Grammomys surdaster | reverse complement strand
GCTACTTTTTGATAAATCTTGTCAAATTAAAGTGAAAACATATACTTCAGATTTGTACTGTCATGTCTGCGTTGTTCTTACATGGGCCACTGAAAGCCAATATTGCGTGTTTACATTACTTAAAGATTTCTCTAACAAAGCAGGCTGAGACATTCAGACTGCGGTTGTGTCATCTTCCTTCGGGCTGTTGGCGTCATCGATGCAGTCAACAGTTGCCTTTCTTTGTTAAACACTGTAGAAACCGGCCTATTAAACATTCTGTATTTGCTCTCCAAGTCTAAAGACATTCATAGTGGGTGCATGGTGCATGAAATGACTCTCATTTAAAATATTTTTGGTTAGATTTTTGAAATAATGAGGTGTCTCATGCTTGGATGAAAGCTTTTTCTGTCTTTCAAATTTTCCTTAGAAAGAGCTGTTTTTAAATAGATGTGTTTTCTAACCACAGGCCCAATTTTCTCCAGCTTGATTTGTGCCAAAATGTTTTAAAATGACACACATGATTATTTTGTGAGGACAGACATTATTTACTCTGACTCCTCCTTGCTTCCTCATCTTCTTCATTAAAGGCACAAGCTTACCTTACAGGGTAAGGCAACTTACTGATTATGGACTGAAAGACATGTAATCCTTTGCTTTCCCACTGATCCAGCCTGGGCTACTGCAGTGTTTCTTCCAGCCTTGCTCCTTGAGATAAAAACGACACTGATGCTTCCAAATGGGATTGTTGGACTCAGCCTGCTCAGAGCTTCCATTCTGGGGCTTCTGTGTGATTATACTTAGTCATACAAAATGAAATAGGATAAAAATCTGTCCTGTGTCAATCAAAACTTTTCTGAGAATTCCACTGAAATCTCTGGCTGCTCCCGCTGACTGCAGAAAACATGAGGCATGGGCTGCTTTCTCTTTATGTGCTTGTCAGAAAGATATTCCATGAGTCTTCAATATTGTATGCAGGGCATGTATATTATAGGCAGTCACCATGTATGAAGCCCTGGGTTCAATCCCCAGCATATCATAAATTGGATGTGGTAGCACATGCCTATACTTTCAGCACTTAGGTCAGAAGTTCGAGGTTATCCTAAGCTATATAGTGAGTTTGAGATGAGCCTGGGTGACAGGAAGCCCTGTGTCCAAAAAATATAAATATAATAATAAATTTAACACGTAAATAAAAATAAAAGTTATTTTAAGATTAATAATAGCAGCTGGGAATTGGAAAGGCTAGATTAAGAACCTGTAATGTTATAATCTTTTCTTTTTTAAAGATTTACTTATTTTTATATATGAGTACATTGTCACTGTCTTCAGACACACCAGAAGAGGGTATTGGATCCCATTACAGATAGTTGTGAGCCACCATGTGGTTGCTGGGAATTGAACTCAGGACCTCTGGAGGAGTAGTCAGCGCTCCGCTGAGCCATCTCTCCAGCCCTAATGTTATCATCTTAAGATGAAAAATCAGTTTCACAATTTTTGATGGTGATTAAGGAGAGGAGAATTGATTCCATGTTCAGAGAGAGAGGTGGACATTCAGCCTGATGCATGTGGGGGGTCCTAGGTTGCTCACAGGTTCCGAGATGTATTGTTGAGAAAGGGGCATGTATATAGCAGAATTTTTCCTGAATTAATTGATTAGATAATAAAGATGGCAAGAAGCCAATCACTGGGTGAGGAGGAGGCGGGTCTTCTGGTTCTGAGAGAGGAAGAGGGAGCTGAGGGAAAGAAATGTCCCTTCTTCGGAAGGCAAGGGACTGTTAGATCTGGTGGCAGAATCCACCAGAATCTTCCACCGGAAGATTTCTAACATAGAATAATGAATTTGGGACAATAGATTACACGCTCAGTGGTTGTGTTATCTATTGATTCTAAACTAAGATTGTCTGGTGTTTTTCATTTTGTTTGACTCAACTGAGCTCCAGGGGAAAGGTAAGAGCAGCGGAGCATGGGTTGGCAAGTCGCTGAAATTTGGCAACAGCTAGCTGCAGGGAATAGGTGACTGGAAAAACAGCAGTTCAGTGACAAGCGAACCTCAGACCACCACATGATGATAGCCATCAGGGAGTGGGGAGACCAAGGCAGCTGGAGGGTAGCCTGCGATATCGTGGATTGTTTTTTTTTTAAAAATAATTACACGCAACACATGAGCATAAATCAAGCAGGCATAGATTTGTCTTAGTTACTCTTTTATTGCTCTGAATACATTGCCATGACCGATGCAACTTATAAAAGAAAGCATTTACTTGCCGACTTGCTTAAAGTTTTAGCGGGTGAGTCTGTGACCCCCTCATGGTGAAAGTGTGGTAAGAGGTGGGCAGGCCTGGCACTGTCACAGTGGTTGATACAAGAACCATGAGACAGAGAAAGAGAGTGAGAGAGCTAACTGGAAACTGTGTGGAGTTTTGGAACCTCAAAGCCCAGGCACTTCCAGTGACCTACCTCCACCACCAAGGCCGCACCTCCTAATCCTTCTCAAACAGTTCCACCAGCTGGGGACCAAGCAGTCAAACTTATGAGCCTACTGGAGCCATTCCCTTTCAAATCTTCACAAAGTTTTAGGCTGCTAAGTGCATCATTAGATATTTTGGCTTGTCCGGTGTTCGTGCCTCCCAAGTACTGAGATTAAAGGCGTATGCCACCATCATCCAGCAATGGTTATTTTCTGGTAAAAATAAATTTTATTTTTTTTAAAATTTTGTATTGTTTGGTCCTTTGAGGCAGGCTCCTCTAAGACTAACTGGGGTTGATCTTGAACTTGATGACCAAGGTTGTCCTTGATCTCCTGATCTTTGTTTTTAACCTTGTCAGTGTGGGGATTACAGGTATATGCCACTTTGCCCAGCAATTTTGCTTCTTTATGAAGTATCTTGTTGCTGTGGACTTGCAGGTGAAGCAGATGCCTCTCCGTAGCTGATCATAGTATCCAAGAGCAGGTGGGAACCTGCATGCTGAGGTGCATGGCCATACAGAAGACAAATTGCTTCACATAGACATCCTGGCAAAAGACAGGATTCTAGAAATGACACAAACTGATTTAGGAAGGATAGAAGAAGTACACACCAGGGGTAAGAAAAAAGAATGGTGTATAAAACATGTTTGGCTCTGTTTACCTCTACATTACTGCAGCCCTTGCCACAAGGGAGCAGACCATCTGGACTTAGCTTCCAGATGTATCCAACACCTTAATGCCAGCCTTTCCACTAGGGATGTGTTCCTTCACAAAATGAAGGGTTGACCCACATAATTCGTAGATGTCATGTGATTTGTAAATTCTGTGAGTCTGTAATTTGAGATGATTTATCTGAAGACCACGGTGTGCTTACAAGTGTTTGAAAACTCTAACGCCCCTGATGCATGCTCTGTAAGAAGTTTCTTAGTTATCAGGGCAGACTTCCTGCAGACTCACGTGTCTTGCACTTACTTTGTCTTCAAGTTTACTTAAACTGGTCAGTTTCAGCTGTCTGAGAAAACACCATCATAAAAATTAAAAACACTGCTCCCTTAGCTTGGAAAAATGATGTGTTCTTTTGTGTTTAGTTGTTTGTTTCTTCCCAGTCAAGCTTCTTCCACCAGAGAGACAGAGCTGAGTGTCTCCTTGTGATTCTTGGCCCAATAAGTGAGGCCTTCCGGTTCAATGGTCTCATTTGATCTTCTCCCAAACAGTATAAGCATAGTGCAGAACAAGATTGGATTTCTCTTCAAACATCTGTGACTTGGGGTGAGCCTCAGGAAGTTAGAAAAAAAGGGATTTCCGTGTTTTCAAAGTAGAGAAACAGAAGGGGTGGTGAACTTTTGCTCAGACTGTCTGCTTCCCACTACTATGGAGTAGAGGGGTGAAATCAGCAATAGATTCACATTTAAAAGTCCTTTCCAAAGGAAATGGGTACCAGGTACAAGGGACATTTCTATATTATCATAGGAATTTCTTGTGTCTCTATAATTATTCCAGAGTAAAAAGTGGGCTTGTTTTGGTTTGCTTTCATTTGCTTTTAGTTCCTTCCATGGGGGAAGTGGACTTTCGGCTTTGGAAAGAGTTACTGCTGTCGGTTAAAATCTACAGAGCATAGGCAAGTGAGGCCTGTAGTCAGACTACTATCGTTTTCAGAATAGATTGTGTGTGCAGAGGTTTCTTTCTTTTGAAAGAAAGAAAGCAGCAGTGAGCATAAAAAGTGATAGAATGTTCCATTAAAAATATCTTCCCTGCTGGGCATAGTAGCTCACCTTTTGTGGGAGACAGAGAGAGGTGAACTTCTGAGAATTCTGGGACAGCCTGATCTACATAGTGAGTTCCAGGACAGCCAGGACTATATAGAGAGACCCTATCACAAAAAGCTAAAAAGAAGGAGGAGGAGAAGGAAGAGAAGAAGAAGAGGAGGAGAAGGAAGAGAAG
>NW_021604564.1:16988071-16992980 GCF_004785775.1 Grammomys surdaster | reverse complement strand
GAGGAGGAGAAGGAAGAGAAGAAGAAGAGGAGGAGAAGGAAGAGAAGAAGAAGAGGAGGAGGAAGAAGAGGAAGAAGAGGTGAAGAGGAAGCTGAAAAGTTGGCTGGGCCTTAAGAAGACCTGGGTTTCGTTCCCAGTATCCACGTGGTGGCTCACACTTACCCATAACTCCAGAGTACCCAGTGTTCTCCTATGACTTCCACAAGCACTGGGAACCCATATGACACATGCGGGCAAAATATTCATGCACATAAAATAAGCAAATGTTTAAAAATGAGATTAAGTATGTTCTAGTGGTGGGATGTGGTTTAGAATTATTAGTGAGAACCAGAGTTTGATCTCCAGCACTATGAAAAAAAAAGATGTGGGTTGGAGACAAGGAGAAGGAAGAAGGGAGGGAGGAGGAAAGGAGGGAAGAAAGAAGGAAGGGAGGGAGGAAGCTTGTTCTAGCAAGTGCAGAGTAGTACATGCCTGTCATTCCTGCTGTGTGGGAGGCTGAGTTGGAAACATCCTGATTTCAAGGCTAGCCTGTGCTACAGGGTGAGTTCAAGACAAGCCTGCCCTACATAAGGGGACTCTTCGTTGCTCATTGTTTTTATAAAGGGTGTGTGCATTTCCCAGCTCAATACTTGACCAATCAGACACAGTGGTCAGGATTAACTATATACTTGATTTTAAAATATTTTCTCAATAATAGAATTAGCAAATATCCATTATAAAAAACTTGGTGAATCTTGAAAGTCATGAAGAAACTTCCCCACATCTTACAACTGAGTAATAGCTACTTCTGACATTTTACTAAATCTGTTCAGCTACTTCCCATGAATATATGGTTCTGTGTATAACGGGGATCATACTTCAGTTTTATTTGGTGACTTTACCTTTATATTTAGTGTATTGTGCACTCTTCCAAAGTCAAAAACCAAGGTTTACATGGCTCCATGCTAGTCAATGATGTGACTACCATATGCTGCCTCACTCCTGGCCAGAGAGCCACTAGTGCAGCCAATCATAACCCAGAGCCTCAGAAACTGAGCAAAAACCAACCTTTCCTCTCATAAGTTGATTGCTTCAAGTCTTTGTTACAGTAATGGAAAGCCAATTAACACAATGCCACAGCAGTTTCTTTTAGAGACTAAGACTTATAGCAAGTGTTTGCTAGAAGGGATCTTGGCAGGAGCTGCTCATCGTAAGCTCCTCACTCTTACTGAGGCTCAGAGCACACCGTCCCTTCAGAACTACCTTATACTTGTTTACATTATCCAAAACCTTATTACACCATGCTATTGCTAGAAAGATGCTAAAAACAAAATCAAATATCTAAGATTAGGTGAAAAAGCAGGGGACAGGAGGGGACAGTGGTTTCAAGATCTTGGTATCTTCATGGGGAGAACCCTACTGTATCTTCTCACTTGATACTATGCCTTGTGTGTTTCAAAATATCTCTTTCTGTGCCAGTATGAAGTAATCTTAGACATTGCTTCCATAACTGGTAGTCCAGGCCTTTCTTATTTTTGTTCAATGAAGTATTTCCTTTGGGTCTGTGGATGAGGACACTTGGCTGCCAAGTCTGATGGCCTAGGTTTGATCTCTGGAGCTCATGTGTGGTAGAAAGGGAGAATAGACTCCCAGAAGTTGTCCTCTGACCTCCATATGTACAGTGTGGCATATGCATAACCATACACACACACATAAAAAATGAATACAATAATAAATAGTTTGCTTGTCCTTTTTCCTTTCTTCATACTAGTCTGTTTTAATTTAATTGTTCCACATTTATTGATCTATAACTGATGAATAAAATTGCATGTAATTAAGCTACACCAAGTTATGGTTTGATATATATATCTTCCAAGTTTATTCGTTAATAAAGTTTGCAGAGGATAGATCTGGAATGTTTTCTCTCTCTCTCTCTCTCTCTCACACACACACACACACACACACACACACACACACACACACACACAAGCCAGGGTCTCTCCTGAACTCAGAGTTCCTGGATTCAGCTAGTCTAGATAGCCAGCTTGCTCTGTGGATCTCTAGCTCCTCATCTTGAGTGCTGGGGTTACAAGTGGGCTGCCAATCCCATGGGTTGGCATTTACATGGGTGCTGAGGATCCGAACTCTGGTCCACATGCCTGCACGGCAAACACTTTACCCACTGAGCCATCTCCCCAGCCCCAGGAATCCAGAAATTCCCACAGAAGAAATAAAGGAAGTCCAGAATAGCAGGTTTCTGCTGCAAACCCATACCATTCCTAAGGTTCTAGAGATGGGGGTTGAATTTCTGCTTTTCTAACTCTGTTGTCCACATTTTTTTTTCAAATTTCTTCTTCTTCTTCTTCTTCCTCTTCCTCTTCCTCTTCCTCTTCCTCTTCCTCTTCCTCTTCCTCTTCTTCTCCTCAGATCTAGGACATAGAATAAGCACAGGATTTTTATAACTCCAGCTGAAACAAACAGTAGTCACGTCTCCACTGTCCAGAGAAGATAAATTCTAAAGAGACACTTGTGTCCCCCATTTCATTTCTCAGAATTTTGAAACTATGAACTCCAAAGAACAGACATTCCCTCAGGACCCCTGTGCTGGAGGAAGAAAAGGGCTGAAGCCAGGTGCCAGTCATGGGTGTCGAGGTGGGGGTTGGGGGTGGGGCGTGGGGAGGGTGGAAAGGAAAGAGCTTGCTCCAAGAAGAGACTTCATACCTTGGTGGAACACTTTGCAGGAGCTGAGAGGATGACGTGTCCCCGATGGGTGAGATCACATTTTGCCTGGGACCCGTTGGGATCTGTAGGTATCTCTTCACTTCATTTCAAGCTTAAACCTCATGTCAGTGCCTCAAACATGGGGATGTCGAGGGCGGCGGCGGGGCAGGGTGTGTCACTGGGTCTCTGCATTTGCTTCTCTTCCTGCTCAAGGCCAGTGGCACAGGACTCTTTCTGTCTGTGTCTGTGCCTGGAGCAGCCCTAAGGCGTCAGCTCTGCCTAAGGTTCCAACCCCCCAAAACCCTGAGGATGCTGGACTCCCAGGAGTTCTAACACGCCCAGGAGTGTAGGTAAGTCACACACACACACACACACACACACACACACACACCAAACAGGGAGTAATTTGGGACCTGCTGGGACCCACGAACTCCCCCAAAGCCAGTGCTCCTCTTCCCTGTGTGGCCACACAGAACTCATTCCTTTTCCTTGCTTTTCACTATTTCTTGTCTCTTTACTCGGCATGCTGGGAATGAGTGAGCAAGCTTTGCTACTAGGGCCCTCCCTCCCTTTGTCCCTCATGCAACAGTGACATCAGTAAAGATAAGACATGGGCGAGCACTACCACAGTCAGAAACAAGACGTGCTCAGCAGGTCTTTCTAGACTAGATGTGAGACATTACTACAGGTTGTGAGAACAAAATGAATGGGAACCCCTGGGCAGCTTCCCAGAAGGAGCAGACACTACTTTCAGTGGAATATATTGCTATGCTAAAGCCAGAGAGGGCAAACAGACCAGATCGCAGAGACTCTGTGTGCCAGGTAGCAGGAGAGCAGGCGTCAGAAATCAACTACAGAAAAGTATAGGTTCTTAGCTCAGGAACGACTTCATCGAAAGTGAGTTGTAGAAAAGTAATTTTCACAGTAGTGTGTTGTATGGACCAGGGCAGAGAAAGTCTGAGAGTTTTCTGGATTTCCAAGAGATGCAAAGATGGGTCATCAAAGCCTATGTCTTTCTCTTATCACATAATGATTAGGTTAAAAAATATACACATTTGCAAATAACTTCAATAGAAGGAATAATTTAATATCATCAAAATGTGCAAAATGGCAAAGGAATTGAAGATTTGGATTAAAAAAATCTGAGTTTTACTGGCATCGAATAGATTTATTAGGCAGTCATCAATGTGGAAAAATTAAAGCTAAGTTTTACTTCATGGAAAATAAATTTTCCTTATTTCAACATGTGTGAGCTCAAAGAATGAGTTCCCTGTAATTTACCAAAGCTATTCCTTTCAAATAATAATACCTAAAGCTATTTACAAAATAATACATCATATAACCTGATGTACTGCCATTGATCCCAGCACAGGGCAGGCAGAGGCAGGCAGCTCTCTGTGAGCCCCAGCCTAGCCAGGGCTGCATACTGAGAACCTGTCTTAAATTATAATGGTAATAATAATGCAGAAATGCAAAAAGGCAAGTTAAGGGCTTGGTTTTTAAAATGAAAGAAAGACGAACAATCTACAGTGGGTTTTATTTTTAGAGTTCCTGCCTTTTTATCCAAACAGAGATGAGGCAGTTACTCATTAGATGACAAGGGTTCTTTGTTTCCTCCTCCAATTCTCCTCTGAGTTAATACATCTCTGACTCACTGTCACTTACACAGGAACCTGCTTGCAGGGGCTTGTGCAGCTGCCCCAGGCTTGGTCTCTGTAGAAAACATATGTATCCCTACGTGCCGCAAGGGTAAAAATATAAATACTAGTTCATTGAATTTTGGATTTAATTACAAATAAGTTAGATTTTATTAAGATTGTTAAGAAGAATTGTCTTTAGGGGGAAGGGGGATTCAATTTAAAGAAGTGTGCTGATCTGTTCATTATTTGAAAAATTACAAATTTCAGAGACATTTATTAGTTTGCAATGGAGTGCATGCAGTTCTCAGAGAAGATGGAGGAAGGCAGGACTGTGGTTAAGCACCACAGTGTGGCGTGCAGGACTGTGGCTGAGCACCACAGCAGAGGAAGGCAGGACTGTGGCTGAGCACCACAGCGGAAGAAGGCAGGATGAACCATTCATGGTGCAAAGCTCCCAAGCTAGGAAATCTATCCACAGAGGGACAAGGGCTCAGTGAAAGCTAAACAAGAGAATTGAATGTGAGCTAGAGAGAACTGGACAAGTCAGAGGAGAGAGGGAGAATGAGATG
>NW_021604564.1:16979191-16987671 GCF_004785775.1 Grammomys surdaster | reverse complement strand
TCACCATCCGTAGGTTGGATGGCTGATATGTGTAGGATAGTCTGCTGTGCTGCTTAGTTCACCATCCGTAGGTTGGATGGCTGATATGTGTAGGATAGTCTGCTGTGCTGCTTAGTTCACCATCCGTAGGTTGGATGGCTGATATGTGTAGGATAGTCTGCTGTGCTGCTTAGTTGCTGAAAAGCTTTAGTGTGTCAAGTCCAGTCCTCTTAGATTGTGTAGTTAACTTGGAAGGGTTAGGAAGGGATGACGGGATGAGGACCACCACCTCCTCACACACATACACCCTGGCCTGTCTCAGGACCTTAAGCAGGATACTCAGTTCAGTGATCCCGACTCTCTTGTTCTCTGTATATTAGGGAAAATTAAATCCCTGATGAATCTCTTGAAGACCATAATTGAGCTAATAATGGCAGGTCCTTGCTTTTATATGCTCTATAAACATATTTTACGTTTGAACAGATTGAAGGAAGTATTTGAAAACAAGAACTCGGTTTAATCTTAGTCTTCATCAGATTCTCTTTGTGCAGTGGACAGTGGTTGACACAAAAGCTTGTAATTAATCAAGTGGAGAGGAAAGTGACTGCAGAGAGCTGCTGTGTGACAAAATGTCTCCTAGGAAACATTACACACAGGTCTACTTACCCCAGACAGGGAGCCCAACACACAGCAAATATGGATACCACCAAAATGAACTTTATTGTGTACCAGTGAACTTTATTGGGGTTACTTACAGAAATATGGGTGAGAGGTTGCTTGCAGAGACAGAAATGACTCGAAGACAGCTGCATCACCAATGTTCACCCTAGCATGGGTGACAACTCACAAAAGCTGGGAACCTGGAGCACAGTGTACAGCCTGCAGACAGACATATTGGACAATGTCCTTTCCAGGTACCTCAATTAGTGTAACCCTCTTTCAGGCTGGCCTGTTCTTCTCCGGGTAGATGGTCTAATCCTAAAGTTTTCTTTGCTGCTTGGTGAGTCTGAGAGTGACAATAGCTTTTATTGCTTTTTCTGGGAGGGAGAGGGTGAGTGAATCTGATCAGTTTCAGGGACTTCATGAAGCTATGATGGGTTCTTTAGCTTCTGTCTTAAGGTGCTTCCCTGGGAGATGGAATGTTTCAGTCTAGGAGTAAACCACAACCCAAGTCCTCAGGCTCAAACTGGAAGTCTATATCATACTCTGTCCCCCAAGTCTTAAGGATTTCTCATGAAAAGGGGGCCAGAATAAGAGCCAGAAGCTGAGGAGCACGAGATTGAAAGTGTCTTCTGGACACAATAGGTCTGCTGCCCCAAGAACTCTCAGAAGCTGTAGCTGCCTGCAGAGGATCAAGCCACTCAAAGTCTTAGCTAGTAGAGGAACAGGCTCAATGAAGTACCCCAACTGAGGAGCTCTTAATAGTTCATTATTCCTGGTGGGAGGGAGTCCATTTTCTTTAAGAATATGGCAGCTAATAGGTCCATCATGCTCCAGGAGGTGGCCCCATACCCCACACCCGTGTGTATAGAAGGACATGGTGTTGTAGTGGATGGGAAGATAGATCTGGGAAGAGGTAAGGGTAGGAGTGGAAGTGAGTTTGATCAAAAATACATTGTATGTGTTATTAAGTACTCAAAGAATTAATAAAATAGTATGTTTAAAAATAATTTTTAAAAGAATTCTGCTTATTTCTTAATTCTTTCCTGTTCTAGAATATTTTAGATACTTGTTTTCTGATATTTGGCTTTAATAATTGATTCTTCCCTTTTAAAAAAAAGAGAGAAAGCAGTTTTTAATTAATCCATTATTACCATGCTAATTCTGTGGATCAGAGTCAGGGCTGGGTTTCCCAATGAGCACTAAGAAACAGTGGACACCAACACCCATTAAAGCATTCTGGACCAGTGGTCCCTGGGGGAGTGAATTCTCCCAAGGCTTCTTTAGCTACTGTCATTTGGATGGACTGTCTCCCACTCCTCACACCATGTGATGGACTGAAATCTTTGAAGGTAGACCAGTTCTCTGCGTTAGCTCAGAGTGATGTAATGCATAAAAACCACGCATAGTCTTTGAACTTGTGCCCTACTTTTACCTCTGCTTGGCTACCTCACCAACTGGGATAAGATCCTGTTCCTAGAGCAGTCAAACAAACCCAAATGTGTGTGTGTGTGTGTGTGTGTTTGTCTGTTTGTTTTCATCTGAATTTCACTGTATCTACACAGCAGTACGGTTATGTTACTGTCTGAGAACATATTAAATACTTATAAATGAATGAATGTATGGATGGATCCCTGGAGACCCTGAGTCTTCACTCATTCACTGACTCACTTGTTAAGAAACCCTTGATGGCTTCAGGTGCTGTGATAAGATTGATAAATGTCTGGAATACACAGAGAAACCCTGTCTCGGAATAAAAAAAGATTGATAAATGTCTTTTCTCCTCAGAGGGAGTAATGGGGAAAGACTTGTGAGGAGGGGTAATGGGGGAGAGATATGGGGGAAGGGATAGTGGAGGAGGGATTTTTAAAGGTGGGACAGGGTAGTTGGGAGTGAGTAGGGAACAGAGAGAAGTGCGGCCAGGCTATAAAACCTGGCAGACTTCCCCTCCCAAGGCTCCATCTCCTAAAGGTTCCACAATCTCCCAAACAGCATCACTGACTGGGGTCAAGCATTCAAATAATGGATGTCTAGGAACATTTCATATGCAAAGCACAGTAGATCTCCAGGTCCGTCTAGAGAAGATGGATGAAGAAGTCTGAACGTAAATACATTTTGGGGCAAAATGCAACATTCAAAATCATCTTGTTTTTAAAGTCTGGCTGTCTTATTCTTTGTTTTCATGTACATGCATGTGTGCCTGTGTGGTTTTATGTATACAACATGTGTGCAGCCTTTGGAGGCCAGAAGAAAGTCTCCAAGAAATTAGAATTGCAGGTGGTTGGGAAGCTCCACATAAGAGCTAGAAATCAAACCCAGGTCCTCTGTAAGAGCAGCCAGTGCTGATAACTGCTCAGCCATCTTTCCAGTCCCCAAATCTATTTTTTAATTTTAGACTTGTTCTAAAGTGATTGTGTGGTCATTGTTGTTGTCTGATATGGAGAATGGTGTTTCTACCAACAGATGAAACCAGCTGTCCTGCGGGGCTCCTTTCCACCCTCTCCTGCCTCTCACACGCAGTCCGGAACAAAGTTTCCATTAGGAAACTATTTCTGTCATTCAGTCATTGCTCCTTTCATTGCTTTCATTGCTGGAGAGAACTGACACACTGATGACAGCTATCAGAGTTCTTTCTGCTTTATTGGAAAATTACCTGAAAAATTACCATATCATTAAGTTCTTTAAAAGTTTCAAAACCCTCTCACGGAACTGCTCAGATAGACGTAAAAGAACTTCTCCCGTGGCTTCACTCTGTGTTCAGTAACTGAGTAAAGCAGCTGAGCTCAGGGAAGCTGCTCCAGCAGAATGCAGGACTGAAGGGAGAGGATCATCCCCATCCCAAGGGAGAGGCCCAACAGAATCACTTGGAAATATGTTGGCTTCTGCTAGCAAAGTAGACTTGTTTCCCAGCTGGCTACTACCTGGTGCAGGAGTTGCTGCCTGCCTATAAGGGAGAATTCACAACCTGGGGGCAAGCATCTAAGATAAACTGGTGATGTTTCTCAGTGGCCTATCAGTACATGAGTGGTGGGGCATGGCTAGTGTTTAGTTGTTAGTTCTTGAGATGCTAGAAGGAAGGACATAGAGACCAATTTGGGGAAGGTATCATCAGGGATAGAATGGCAACCCTCTGAAGAGCAGAAGGACCAGATGGGACAGGAAACAGACTCAGGAAGTGCAGCAAGCATCTGGAAACAGGGCTGGAGGGTGATTCTACAAGGCCTTGCAGAGCACACACTGGGTTTAGTAGATGCTTGGGAAACATTTATTGTGGGTTGATTGTGAAATTAGTCCCTATAGATTTGTGTGTCTGAACACTTGGTCCCTAGCTAGCTGTGGTGTTTTAGAAAGTTGTGGAACATTTAAGAGATGGGGGTCTCACTGAAGCCCAGCCTTGAGGTCTGATAGCTGCTTCCTGCCTGTAGACTGACTATGACTGACTGCCTCGCCCTCCTTCGGACATACCTTCTCTAGCAGGGTGGATTGTGGCCCCTCCACCTGTGAACATAACAAATCCACCCCCCCCAACTGCTGTTTGGTAAGCATTTTGTTACAACAATAAAAAAAATGTAAGTGGTATAACACTGCAGGTTCTTTGAGCCAATCAGAGCTGTGGTTTAGGAAAATTAGTTAAAGTAGATCTGTGGATGGGTTCAGAGCAGGAAAGGCAGAGGGTATAACATGGACCCATAATGCTGAAGAAAGAACAAAGACAAATCATTCACTTGCCAAAGTAATACATATATGTACTGGCTAGTTATGGCAACTTGACGCAAGATAGACTCATCAGAGAGGAGGGAGCTTCAACTGAGAAAGTGCCTCTGCCGGGCGGCGGGGGTGCACGCCTTTAATCCCAGCACTTGGGAGGCAGAGGCAGGCAGATTTCTGAGTTCGAGGCCAGCCTGGTCTACAGAGTGAGTTCCAGGACAGCCAGGGCTACACGGAGAAACCGTGTCTAGAAAAACAGAGAGAGAGAGAGAGAGAGAGAGAGAGAGAGAGAGAGAGAGAGATATGCCTCTATAAAATCCAAGTATATGCAAGCCTGTATATGCATTTTATTAATTAGTGATTGACGGGAGAAGGCCCAGCACATGGTGGGTGGGGCCATCCCTGGGCTGGTGGTCCTGGGTTCTATAAGAAAGCAGGCTGAGCAAGCTATATGAACAAGCCAGTATGCAGCACCCTCCATGGGCTCTGCATCAGCTCCTCCCTCCAGGTTCCTGCCTTGTGTAAGTTCCTACCCTCGATGCTTTTGATGAAGAACTGTTGCATGCAAATCTGGGTGATATAAACTCCATTTGTCCCCATGCTGCTTTTGGTATGGTGTTCTGTCACAGCAACAGTAACTCTAACCAAGACAAAATAGAACATCATACATTATTGCTCAGCAATGAAAATGAACCGTTAGATAAAGCCCTAAAGACACCATTCACTTTGAACACAGGACATTGAAAAATCTGCCTCAGACTGACCAGGAGCCTCTTTCCCTGCTGTCTAGGTCACATCATGACAGAAGATGCTATGGAGGCTGCTGGGAGAGAAAACCACTAATGAACTTAACAAGATGTATATTCTGGTGCAATAGTAGTGAGAGAGTTTCTGATTGGATATGAGGCTTGTTCTACAGGAGGGAGTTCATGCCTGATACTGTAAATGTGCTTCCAAGCTCCTGACTGGGGAGCTTGTAAGTTAATGGTGAGTAACCTTCTGTTGCTGTTTTGCTAAATGGTCATGCTATAAAAATGCATACTAAGTGTTTTGTGTAGTTTTATGCTCTACCTGCCTTTACTTCATGAGGTGACCACGCTACCAGCCCTCACCCAGTTTCCCTTGAATCCTCAGACAAAAGGCACACACACAGTTTGTTCCTTTTCAACTTGCCTTAGGACACAATTGCTGAGTGCTACTACCTCCAGCCTGGAAAAGCGTGTCCATAATAATATTTTTATCTCCGTTCCTCCTACCTGTCCTAAACTTCAGTGGTTAGTCCCACCTAGCCCTTGCCAAACATCCCTGACCACCCTCCTGTAGTAGTGGCCACAGAACCCAGCTCCTCCAGACACCTCACATGGCTGCTGGCTTCTTCTCCCTCCAAAGTGTGGCAAAACAAAACAAAACCACCTCTCCTTCCTTATGTCTGCCTCTTCCTTCTGAGACCTGGAAGTCCTACCTGTATCTTCTGCCCAACAATTGGCCCGAGGCTTTCTTTACTGACAAATCAAGAACCAATCAGGGAACAGGACCTTAGCATCAGAACCACCCCCTTACACCTAAACATATCTATAGATTTGTGTTGCTCTCAACTTTGGTCAGAGATTGGTCAGTGGGTAGTGGTTAATACATAGAGATTCCTAACTGCTCAAAGTGGTGTCATTGTTCAGCTGTGGATGTGTCATCAATACCAAGCTCCCACTAGAGGCTGGTGAAATAATTTAAGGACTGATGGATGGTAAGGAGGGACTTGGTGACTTCTGGACACAACATGGCTATTGTGCATATCACAGCAGCCATGGTTACCGGTACCAGACCTGCACAAGATCAGTCCAGCCAGTATTTCAGCATTTATGGGAAGTAGGGAGACCAGACCCTACCCCAATAGGAGGAACCATTGGCAGCTGATGCCTGCTAGGGAGGGGGAGTCACTCACCTCTTGGGACATGGTAGGTTGCTCCTGGCCACTGATGGCCACATCCCCATGTGTATACAGGCAGCACTGACCAGACTCAGGGAGTTATTAGTAACAATAGGAAAAGAGGACATGGGGGAAGGGGCTGTAGAGACGGCTCAGTGGTGAAGAGCAAGTTCAGTTCTCTGCATCCTTATCAGGTGGCTCACACCTACCTGTAACTCCCGCTCCAAGGATCTAATGGCTGGGCCTCCAGAGATACTCACACTCGTGTGTGTGTGTGTGTGTGTGTGTGTGTGTGTGTGTAGGGACACTAAGGGAAATTGAAAGGAGGTAGTGATGGATGGATATGATCAAAACACATTGTCTAAATATATGGTACTTTCAAGGAATAAACACATTATTTTTAAATGAATGAACCAACATGCTATGTTTAATGAATGGAACTAGTCTTGAAGTCTACATTCCATGAGAGTATATGACTTCATCAGGTGTAGTGGTCACAAATGCCTGTAATCACAGCACTCAATAGGAAGGCCAGGACTGCTTTGGTTAAGAGTGATGCTTATATTTTAAGAGAAAAAAATAAAACATGACAGAACTGTGAGGACGGAGGACAATCAATGCTTATTAGGGATGAGGGGGAAAGAAAAGAAATATAAGAGAATTTATTTAGTCAACTGGACTGCACTCACCATGTTTATAATGCCAGTCTCTGGAATCTGTGCTTGAACTGAAAATCATAGTACTCTATACCAAAAGATCACTTTCACAGTATAATCTTTAAAATAAAGATTAAGAAGTTAGACAGGTGTAGTTGCACAACCTACACCTGTAAACCTAGTACTCTAGTGGCAGAGATAGATCTGTGAGTTCGAGGCCAGCCTAGTCTACTTAGTGAGACCCTACCTTAAAAAAAAAAAACTATTAGTAACTGGACATGCATGGTGGCTGGTGCTTGTAATCTGAAGGAGGAAGACTAACATGAGTTTGAGGCCAGCCTGGGCTACAGGATGAGATATTATCTATCCCAGTTTGCCTTTTGTCGCTATGACAAAAAACTGAGTGCATTAGTTAGTTTTCTGTTATTGTGATAATGACCATAACTGTATGAATTGGTCGCTTTTCTATTGTTATGGTAATACATCATGATCAACACAACTTATAGAAGAGTTTCCTTGGAGCTTTTGGCTCCAGAGAGATAAGAGTCTATTACTATCATGGTGCAGAAGCTTAGTGGCTGGGGTTGCTGGAGCAGCAGGTGAGCACTCACGGCTCACACCCATAAACAGGAAGCAGAGAGTATGGACCAGAAATGGCATTTGGCTTTGGAAATTTCAAAGTGCTCCCAGTGGCATACACCCTTCGGAAAGGCCATACCTCCTAAGCCTCCCCAAACATCACCACAAACTGGGGACCAAGTAGTATTCAGATGAATATGAAGAGGCCTCTCATTCAAACCATCTCAGTGACCAAAGCAACTTGGAGAGCAAAAGGTTTATTTTAGCTTATATTTGTAGTTACTTCACTGTAAAGGAAAATCAGGGCAGAAGCTAAAGCAGAGGCCATGGAGGAATGCTGCTTACTGACTTGCTCCCAATGATTTGTTTGACCTACTTTCATTGTATAACCCAGTACCAAAGTAGGACTTCCCAAACATTAGTCAAGAAAATGTCTACAGGCAATGGGGTATTATATCAATTGAGGTTCCTCTTTCCTGGTAACTCTAGCTTGTGTCGAGCTGAACACACACACACACACACACACACACACACACACAGACACACACACACCCCAGAACCCTGACCCCAAACCAACTTAGAAAGGAGACAGTTTATTTCATCTTACAACTTCTAGGTGGTAATTGAGGGAAATCAGAGGGCAGGAACTAGAAACTGGAACCAAAGTAGAGGCCATGGAGAAAGCTACTTCCTGCTTTTCCTCCTATGGCTTGCCCTGCTTTTTTGCTTATATGCCCCAGGACCACCTTGCCCAGGCATGCCACAGTGGCCCTCCCACATCAATCATTAATCAAGAAAATGCCTCCCAACCATCTCCATGATCAAGCTGATGAATTCCTTAACTGATGTTTCCTCTTCTCCAGTATGTGTCATGTTAGCAAAACTGAACTAGCAAAGTCTCAAAAGAAAGAAAGAAAGAAAATAAGAAAGAAAGAAAGAAAGAAAGAAAGAAAGAAAGAAAGAAAGAAAGAAAG
>NW_021604564.1:16911670-16979181 GCF_004785775.1 Grammomys surdaster | reverse complement strand
AAGAAAGAAAGAAAGAAAGAAAGAAAGAAAGAAAGAAAGAAAGAAAGGGAAGAAGGGAGAAAGAAAGAAAGGGAGAAAGAAAGGGAGAAAGAAAGGGAGAAAGAAAGAAAGAGTGAGCAAGCATCATGTAAGAAAAAAATGAGACATATTCTATTGTTTGAAATATTTGACAGAACACATTATCATAAGTAAAACTTATCCTATAAGGAAGAAAGGAAAGGAAAGATAAGCTCTTAGTTATGAAACCGAGAGTTGATTGATGGCGGTGCTTTGGTATGGGCTTTTGTTGTTGCCAATGCTGTTGTTCTTTAAAGGAAGTTTTCACTGTGCAGCCTACCTACACTGACCTCCAGCTACAGTCATTCTGCCTCAGCCTCTAGTGTGCTGGGATGGCAGCTGTGCATGTGCAAGTCCAAGTCAGAAGGATACATGTCTGAAGATGTCTGTAAGGGTAGATGCTAGCCCCCTGCTCTCTAGGATGGATCACTATTTCATGAAGAGGTCTGCGTGTCTATCAGTATTGCCAGGTTAGACCAAGAGCACACAGAAATCACAGCTGTGCTGTGTGGCTGTCACTGAGACTCTGTACACTTCCTCCTTGTTCTCCAGAACACCTGCTCTTAGAACTCAGCCACTGGCCTGTGTGGAATTCGCAATTCATGGAAAGGCCTGTGAGAAAAGAAACTAAGCTCTCTGCCCACACACCTGGCTGGTCTTCCAGCCAACAGGTAGCGCTGATTTCCAAGCCCCATGAAAGAGCCATGGCTAACTGCGTAGCTGACAGGGCAATAAGTAAAAGATGCTTCTGCTAGGCCACCAAGCCCTGCACAAAGATGTCCAGGAGAAAATAGGTGTCTACTGCTGTGCCTAGCATGCTGTGAGACGCCCCCACCCACCCACACACACACACACACGCTAGAACACATTGCTTGTGTGACTCCATTGTTTCAGGGTTGCTTATATGGAGCAAGAAAGAACTAATCAAATGTTTTTATTCACCAGTACAAACAAGTCAGAGTGGCTCCCTAAAACAAGCTATTCAAAAGTCCTCTTAGGATATGGTGAGCTAGTTAGTGAATGTTTAGCTGTCCAACAGTGCTAGAAGTATTTGTCAACTATGACAGAATTCAGTATATGATAAGGTAGACCAAATGCAGACTATAGGATCCTAGGGCCGGGTGGTGGTGGAGCACACCTTTAATCCCAGCACTTGGGAGGCAGAGGCAGGCAGATTTCTAAGTTCGAGGCCAGCCTGGTCTACAGAGTGAGTTCCAGGACAGCCAGGGCTACACAGAGAAACCCTGTGTCAACCCCCGCCTCAAAAAAAAGGATCCTAGGGACCATATATAGATATGGATCCTAGGGAATATATATATATATATCAACAACATGAGCCCCACACCTAGTCTTTGACATAATATGAAGTTTGTGTTCTTTCCACTGTGCCAAAGTCCTTTTCCAACAGGATTCCCAGAACAGGAAGTACAAGATGAAGAACAGGTAGCATGTGCCTGCACACTTCTATTCCCTGTCCCATGCCTGTGGCAGATATCATTAGCCCAGTGTATCACTCTCCTAAATTCTCTGAGATGCCTGAGGAAGATGGGTTTGAAACTGTTCTTGCTGAGGACCTGAGGGAAATGACCTAAGAGCTATAAGCATTTTACATCAGGAATGTGTAGTGAGGGGCAGGGTACTGAAAGGGTAAGCTCAAAGCATACACCGTGAAAGGGCTGGGACAAAAATGTGGTCTGTATGAGCAACAGGGATGATTCTAGTAAGACTGAGCTGTGTTCAAAATATCTGGCAGAAAAAGCCCATAACTGACTTCTGACAGACTCTAAGGAGTCTTCCTTTTCACTCGCATGAGGAACTCTTAAGGTCCTGTAAGACAGTTGCTTTCAGAGACTATTTATTTATTCTTTTTAATTGTGTGTCTCTGTGTGTATACACACATGTAGCTGCAGAGCCCTCAGAGGGTGGGAGAGGGCATTGGATAGCCTGGACCTGGAGTTCCAGGTGGTTGTGAGCCATCTGATATCTGTGCTGGAAACTGATGCCTGTACATAATTTGGGCTCACAATTGGAAACCATTCATCTCTGAGGGGGCAGTGGTGAAAACTGTCCACTTTGCTGGCTCTATTGTTTGTAGTGCACTTGGTAAAGTAACCAAAAAAAAAAAAAAAAACCAAAATGAGTGTCTCTAGAGTATGATTTGGAAGCAGAGGTTACAAGCCTGTGGCACTACAAATGTGAGGAGGAGCACTCACTGGGAAGAGAATTCAAATGACACAATTGGGATCAAAGACAGAAAGTCTCAGAACTGGACCAGAGGGGACATAGATTTCTCTATAAGGAACTGTCACTGAACCCCCTAGGAAACCAATTCCTTTCTTCTGAGCACGCAACTGAGAGGCTCTGAGCTGGTCAGGACTGAAAAACCAAACAAGCAACTGTCTGCATTTCTTTGTCCTTGGAGTACCTAGTAGATGTGTCCTCCTGGTGAATGTCATCCTGGAGATGAGGGTAAAAGGCGCCGGGGTTCTGTCTCTCAGGCTCCCCTTGTGTTCTGAAAATAAAGTAGAATTTCAGAAAATGAATCCAGTGAGTTGGTGATCCAGATGCTGCGGATGCCCGGGCCAATCCTGAGGGACAATCTTCCACACAGCCAGCAGCACCAACCATGAGCTGTGGATGTGCGCATGTGTGCGAGTGTATGTGAGTGTGTATGTGTGTGAGTGCGTATGTAGTGAATGTGTGTGTGTGGTCCTGTGTATCGTCTTAGCTGTCTCTTTCTATTTCTCTCTTGCTCTCAGTTTCTGACTCTGTCCCTGTATCTCTGAGTTTCTTTCCACCAGATTCTCTCTCTCTCTCTCTCTCTCTCTCTCTCTCTCTCTCTCTCTCTCTTCTTTACCCCCACCCTCCACAGGTCTCCTTACTCTTGGAGACACCAAGAGCTGTGAGAATCCATCCACAAACTTTATTATACTTGGGACATTGCTCTAGGTAATGAAATCTCACTGACTCTACTTTCCAATGCACAGTATACAGGCTTGCTCTTAAGGGTATGGGTTCTTTTCAGAAAACTGACAGGTAACAAAACAAATATAATATAACAAGAAGTGGGTTTGTTTGGGTGATGAATACTTCTTTACTTCTTTTTAGTATCCAGACTATTCGTCTTGCATTTCTGTCCATGTCAAATGTTCACAGATCATCAAATATCATCAATCTTTTTGGGCTCTACAGTTCATGCTTTGGAGCTATTAATGTCTGTTTCCCCGATCGTCTCCAGAATAGATTCAGTACCCCAGGGCTTTCCACTAAGTTTCCCCAGATGCACAGTTGAAAGTAGAGCACTTCTCAGAATCCCGCCATATGGTACGTGCTGGTGCACAGGATTAAGAGGGAGGCAATCACAACAAAGGAAAAGAGTTTTCCAAGTTGGTTTAGTCAGGTGCCATATTATGTGATTCCACAAAGCAAACTGAATCCTAGTGGGCCTCAATTTGCTAATCTGTGAAATGGGGATAAAAGACAGAGGTAAGCTGAGGCAGGGAGCCTTAGAAATATAAGCGCTCCCTAAGTGCCCGCTTCCCTTTGTTTCCAATCTTCTAGTTTAGGACTTATTACTGAAACACGCCATAAAAAATTAGACTACTCAGGCAGCAACCAACCATCCTGACTCTTTGACGTGTAGGTCTGGCACTTCTTCATTTTCTTTTTAACTGAGAAAGAGCAACCAGCATTAATTAGGGAAAGCAAAACTTTGGGGAGAAACCACTTCATCATCCTGGTCTCTTGGTGTTTTCACATCTGTGGTGGTGTGGCTTTTACACAGAGCAGCTGCATTTTCTTCCCTGTCACATTCAGAGTGCCGTGTGTGGCCTCCTTGCCTGTAGGTATGAGTGGATTTGATTCCATGTGATGTTGCAGAGCAGCTGAAAAGGAAACCATGGAAGGCCGGGGGGTGTCAAGCTCTCCTGATAGTCTTTAAACCCTTCTCCAGCTCTGCAATCTTGTTTCCCAGCTCTGTTTCTTTAAATTGTTTGACGTCAGAAAGAGAATGCTATAGCAACCGTCTGTCAAAGTGGAATTAACTCCAAAAGAAAGATGGAGGTGGGGAGAGGAGCAATGCCCCTGCAGAAGAAGCAAATTGGAGACATTTCTTTTATGACATGTTCAGTATAAAACGCCAGAGAAATGTGAACAAACTCGCTTGAGGTGCACTGGTGTTTAAAGAGCAGAGACCTGGCAGGGTGCTGGGGACAGCCTTCCAGTCATCAGTGACAACACAGAGTGTAACTTTCAAGAGCTGACAGTCAAGAGGCAGGCTCTGTGCGAGCATGGGTTTGTTCAGGAATGTTTTCAGCACCTTCGGGTGTGTTGGGGGCGGGGCTGGGGGACAGTATCACTAACTTTATGTTCCCAGTGAACTTCGGGCATCCACCGACGGCTGTTGGGCTGGATTGACTTCAGATTTCAGAGCTCAATGATTGCAGACTGCATCTGTGGCTCTCCTAGCTCAACCCTGCAGCCCAGGCCAGGCACAGGCCAGGCCCAACCACCAAGAAGTCAGGCACATTGCTTAGACGGTGCGTCCAGGGGCACACGGATAAATCGAAACTGCCGGGGATGCTCTTTCCGCTTCCCAAAGCCGCAGAAGCTGCACGCTTTGCTAGCGCCCAACCCCTGCACCCCGGCCCAGGCCACCCGCGCCCCCTCCAACCCACCCCTTTCCTAAGCCACACGCACCCCTGGCCCTGCGTGTGCCAATCAGCCTCCACCCAGGCCAAGCGCGCTCTGGGTTCTCCGAGCCCCTGGAGCACCCCCCGCCCCGACCGCGCTCGCTCCCGCCAGCCCCGACCCGAGCCACGCGCGCTGCTGTCTCGGCGCGTTCCCAGACCCTCTTCCCGGCCTCGCGCGCCCCCGCCTCCGCCCCCGCCCCGCGCGCCGCGCCCCGGTCCCCGCCCCGTCCGGCGTGCAGGGCTCTGGGTGTGGTCGCCGTCTTGTGTGGCGGAGCCTACTAGCGGTTCGCGACCCGCAGCCGAGCGCCCAGCAGCAGCGCGGTGGTGGCGGCCGGGCTCGAGGTAGGTGGCGAGCACAGGCGGCGAGCGACGACTCTCCGTGTGGCTGCCGGTGGCGGGAGACGGGAGGCGGGTGGCGAGTGGCGGGTCTCCGTGTGGACGCGGGTGGCAGGCGCTGGGCTCCGTGTGAATTCTGGCGGCGGGGCGCGGGGCTCCGTGAGGACGCGGGCTGTCCTGCGCTCCGCAAGGCCCGTGACGGCCCGAGGGTGCGGCCACCGGGGAGCCCAGAGAACCGTAGCTGCAGAGCACGGAGCCCCCACCCCTCCAAGTTCTCCACCGGCTGCTGGAGCCTCGGGTTGTTGTTGAGGGATACTATGTCCCCAAGGCTTGGTTATGGTTTTTTTTTTTTTTTGGCGGGGGGGAGTGATAACGGATTTTGGATATTGGATTTTGCAAGTTTAGAACAGGAGAAAGCTTTTTCCCCCTCGTCTTCTCTCCGCATCTCTTTCTGCTTTTTCAAAGTTGAGAAAAGGCTTCCAGTTGTGGGTGATTTTATTTTCTCTACTCCTCTCCCATCCTCTCCACCCCTCTCCCTGTAAAAAGGTGAGAATATATCCTGCTGTGGACCCGCGCCCTACTAAGGAGTTGCCTTAAGACAGAATGTAATTATTAGTCCCTTTCAATATCGTGAACTGAGACGGTGACCTTTTATATTTTTCAGCTTATCAGGATGTGATGGCTGACACATGCTCATATGAGAGGGAGGGAGATTGTTTTTTACAGGGGTCGGACCAAACTGTATAATATTTGGTATCTGCCAGCGTTCATTGCCATTTCTGAAAGTTTACTGTATATTTTAATATTTTGATTCGGAGCATTTAAGGAGTCTCCATTTTTACATTTGGGTTTGCTTGTGAATTTAAAACCGAAATAGAAACTTTAAAAATATTATTTAATAAATATTGCCAGACCTCTTGTGTCTACACGTTATTAGACCATGACGTTGATTCTGCGTGCTGTGGTTCGCTTAACTACACGCCTTAAGCCCATGAGCAATACACAGGAAACAGTTTTGAGTTGCTGGTCTTTTATGAATAAACATATCATCGTGTATTTTTACTCTTTAAAAATAGATCCTGGGACACTTTCAAAACTAAGAGTGGTAGCAAAGTATTGGGCATTTTTCTGTCATCACCAAATGTACTGTTGGAGATTGAGTGATCTCTTTCAGGTGTGTTATTAAGTTGGTGGCTTGGTTATTTCTTTCTTTGCCTTGGTGACTAGTTTCATCTGATTTGTTAAAGGAATTGTTTACCAATGCTCTGTCCTGCATCAGGGGCAGTGAGCTGGACTGTTCTGTCATGTCGTGGTCCCTTCTCAAAGGAGACATTATACCTTCCACAAGGAGATGTTAAATGGCTCACTGTGGCCTGGTAACTGTTAACTCAAGTTGGATTCAGGACAAGATCCCTCTGTCCATATGCTTTTCCTTCTAGAACACATGCAGTTAGTCCCTAGGCTCTGGGAGTGACCCTCAGCCATCGCTGATGTACACATAAAATTTCCTAGGCGTGTCAGAAACCTGTGCTGGTTTCTCTGGTGTGATTGGTACCATTTACTGGTGTTGTACAATCACCCATCAGGCATTCTGTCCCTGGCAGCCCTGGGGTCAGTGCCCCTTTTCCTGGGGCACAGTTATTCTGTTGTCATTAAATAAGTAGTGGTGGCTTAACTGTTCCTCCAACATAATACCTCTATTTTAACACGGGCTCCAGAAACAATTCTCACTACTTTGGAAGGGTGGGAGCTGGAAAGCTAGCGACTCGAGGTGGTGTGGGGCTCCCCTGGAATCCCAGCTCCAGGACGGTGTTGTCGAGAGGGGCCCTAACCTGGATGGTGTTGTTGAGAGGGGCCCTAACTCAGATGATGTTGTTGAGAGGAGCCCTAACCTGGATGGTGTTGTTGAGAGGGGCCCTAACCCGGATGATGTTGTTGAGAGGGGCCCTAACCTGGATGGTGTTGTTGAGAGGGGTCCTAACCTGGATGGTGTTGTTGAGAGGGGCTCTAACCTGGATGGTGTTGTTGAGAGGGGCCCTAACCTGGACAGTGTTGTTGAGAGGGGCCCTAACCTAGGCTACAAGGAAGCCCATGTCTCCCAACAACAATGTGTGCTTTATAATGTGGGAATTCTTTGCTATCCCTTATGTGTGAAGCCAGATGTTCTCACAGCTGCTTCCTGCACCACCATTCCTTTCCCTGAAGCTTCTGTGTGTCTGTTTCTGTGGCTCCTTTACGTTGTTGTGTAAGTAGGGTGGTGTATCCACCCGGAAAACATGTTTTTCTCAATGTGGTGTTCTACCTCAGTTACTGTCCTATGTCTTTCTGTCTTGTCTGTCTTTCTCTTTTCTTTCTTTTCTCTCTTCTTTCTCTTTTTGTTTTGTTTCGAGACAGGGTTTCTCTGTGTAGCTTTGGCTATCCTAGAACTCCCTCTGTAGACCAAGCTGGTCTGGAAATCACAGAACTCTGTCTGCCTCTGCCTGTTTTCAGGGTAGCGGAATTAAAGGCATGTGTCACCACTGCCTGGCTTTTATTAAAGTCATTTTAAATTACTTGTGTTTCTGGGTACCTTAGTGCCAGTGACTAAAGAGGCAGAGGCTTCAGATCCCCCGAAGGTAGAGCTATTATGAGTCTTTGTGAGGCTCTTGGATGTTGGGAACTGCATTTGTTTCCTCTGCAAGAACAGTATGCTCCCGTGCAGTGTGCCCTTGTGCAGTGCTGAGCATCTAAGCTCTCTAAGCTTTACCACCTTATTTTGATCTTCACTGAGAAAAGCTAATCTTCCTTGTCAACTGGACACACCTTGGTAGAGGAACCTGAAGAATTGTTTTCCTCAGATTGGCCTTTGGGCATGTCTGTGGGACATTTTCTCGATTAGCAATTGATGTAGGAGGGCCCAGCCCATTGTGGGCACCATCCATAAGCCAGTGAGCCTGGGCCATGTAAGAAGGGTAGCTGAAAGTGGGCCTGGGAGCAAGCCAGTGTTCCTGTGTGTTTCCCCTTTAGTTCCAGCTTGAGCTCCTGCCCTGCCCTCCCTCCATGAGGACTGTGACCTGAAAGTGTAAGCCAAATCAACCCTGTCCTCCCCAGGTTGCTTTGGGTCAATGTTTTAGCATAGGAACAGACAGGCAAACTGGGATAGCCCATTAAAAAAACAAAAAAGCAATAGCCCTTTCATTACATTTTTTATTGTGTGTGTTTATGCACAAGTGTGCATTCATGTGTAAGTGGATGCAAGCCTGTGGCTGTCACAGGACAGCTTGTAGGAGCAGTTTCTCTCTTTTGGTCCTGGGGGTCGAACTTGGGTCTTCGGGCTTGTTGACAAGAGCCTTTCTCTGCTGAGTCAACTGCTAACCCTGGGAAAGCCAACAAAATAAATGCAAGACAGGTTGTACCAGTACCAGGGGCCCAACACCTTCTGACTTGCTTGGGTACCAGGCTCCTATGTTTGTACACCCACACACAGACATGAACACATGCACATAAACAAGCTGGGGGAGGGGCTTTAGGATATGCTTCTTTTTGTCTTAACTCCACAATTGAGTACAGACATCGAATAACCTAACACCAGAAGGAAAAGAACCAGATAGGGTTTGAACACAAGACTGGCCATTTTTTATCTCATTGTAAAATGAACTGAGGAAGAAAGGTTGGATCCTTGCAGGTAGCTCTTACTTGCACGATAGTAGTCCAGCAGTCTGAAGCCATCTTGTGGGTAGTGTCACATTGAGAAGATGAGTTTGGGGTTGAATGAGAATGGCTCCCATAGGCTCGTAAGTTTGAATGCTCATTTCCCAGCTGGTGGACTGTTTAGGAAGGATTAGGAGGTGTGACCTGGTTGGAGGAGTTTGTCACTGAGGGTGGGCTTTGAGGCCTAGTGACTCTTTTTGCCTCCTGCCTCCTCAGGATGTACAGTTCTCAGTCACTGCTTCAGCCCCATGCCTGTCTGTTTCCCACCATGACGATCGTGAACTAGCCCTCTGAAACTGTAAGCAAGCTCCTAGCTGAATGCTCTCTCTTGTAAGAGTTGCTTTGGTCATGGTGTCTCTTCACAGCAGTAGAACAGTAACAAAGACAGTGAGTCAATGTATTGGTATTTCAGGAGCTAGAGTTTTTACTCTAAGAGACAAAAAATAAGAAATAAGGGCTGGGTGTGGAGTTCATTGATAGGGCGCTTGCCTAGTGTACCAACGCCCTGGCTTCTGCCCGCTTCGCCTTATAACCAGGTGTGGTCGCATATGCCTGTAATCCCAAGATTTGACAGGTGGAGCAGAGAGTCAGAAGTTCAATATCATCCTTGGCTGCACAGAAAGTTTTAGGACAGGCTGGGCTATGTGAGGCGCTGTCAGGAAGGACGGGAGGTGGGAAATGAGCTGAGCAGTGAGAGGTAATGGACAGAGGAACACTAGGTTGGGATAGATGGCATCAGTCTGAGCCTATGATTAAAGATGTGAACACACCGGCATACAGAAACATGTACATACAGCATATATATATATACATTTACCAGCTCTGGCTGGTGAGGATGATGCTGGAATGACGTGAACGTGGCCAGTGCCTTATCTACACCACTGAGTCTAGAGCCGGCACGGCGAAGCGCTAGGGGAACCTTGAACTCTGTGCTGCAGAGCAAGGTAATGTTGAAAAAAGAGCTGGGGAATTTCAGAGGGACATAGCCTGCAAGTCTCTGAACGGCCCAGTCTGAAAGAACCCAGGCACCAAAATGAGTAATGAAGGCCCAGAAAAGAAAAAGAGGTGTGTGTGGGGGGGAAGGACCTAAGAAGTCTACATGACCCAGAGCAGGCCTACCACTGCACCTGCCTCTTGCTGTCTGCCCCTCCCCCCCCTTCCTCACCATCACAGTCTCTTCCTGTTGATCCAGCAAACAAGGTTAGTCACTTTAGAGCTTCCGTTTTTTCCTGTTTCTTCTGCCTGAATCCAACTCAGAGCGTGATGCATGTGGTCAGCGTCCTGCCATCCCCAGCTACGTTGCCAGTCCTGTCACCGTTTCTTTTGAGACGGAGTCTCAATGTGAGGTGCTCACGCGAGTTGCAGGCTGGCTTCCCACTGGTAGCAGTTGTTCTGACTCTGTGCCAGAAGAGCAGGGCAGACGCCACGCCTGGCTTCTTTCCCTTTTGAAGACCCACCTCATTTCCTGATTCCATTCAACTTCACTTAGATTAATTTATTTTACAGCAGCCTCTGTAATCACCTGGGATCTAACTTTGGCTGTTTTTCTTCGTAGTTCTTGTCTGTAGTTAAAGTTGGGTAGAGAGCTGGTATGCTCTTGCTCTGAGTTCATTTCCTAAGTAGATAAGAACAGAGACCCTGGCTTAGTTGCTTCTCCTGTTGCTGTGATAAGATATTCTAACAAAAGCAGCTTAAGAGATAAAGGTTGTATTTTAGCTCACAGTTCAAGGTACAGTCTGTTGTTGGAGGAGAAGCCACAGCAGCAGGAGCGTGAGGCAGCTGCCCCCCTGTGCAGGACGCAGAGAAGCAGAAAGCAATGGGTGTGAGCAAGCATGCAACCTTGCTTCCTCCGCTTGCTTCCTCCGACCAGGATCCCATCGAGGAAACGGTGCCGCCAAAGCGAGTGGATCTTCCTACCTCAACTGGTGAAATCAGGATAATCCCCAGAGGCATGCTCCTCCTCAGGTGATTTTGGAATGTCAGGTTAACAACACTAGTTCCAGGACAATGAGAATCTTGGTGTTTGGTTATTGTACCTCCAGAACCTGGGGTATCCTGGTTCGTGGTTGGCACAAATACTGGATGGATGGATGGATATGGGTTGGCGGAATGAGTGTAAGCACTCGTGTTTTCCAGCTCTTACATTTGAGGAATGTTCTCTGAGATGGACTGGCGCTGTACAGAGACTCTTCCAGCACGGTTGAGTGAGGCTGCACAGCTTCTGTGGAAGCCAGTGGGTTTCCAGTGTGGCTTTGCATGGCCGCCTTTCTCTTGGCTGCCCTCTGGTGGAATAATACTGACAAGACGTGGGTGAGTGGATAGGTCACCAGAGAGACTAAAATGGGAAAACTCAGCACCAACTGGGTGATTCCCATTTAAAAAAAAAAAAAAATCGCCAAACCAGGAACTCACCTGGTAGAGCGCTAGTCTAGTGTGTATCGAGTCCTGGGTTTGATCCTCATAAAAAGAAGGTGTGGTTGCCCATGCCTACGATCTAGCAGAAGGTTATTAGAGGAGGCCGGAGGATCAGAAGTTCAAAGTCATCCTTGGCTATTCAGGAAGCTTGAGGCCAAGTGGGGCTACTACATAAGATCTTGCTTCAAAAAAGTTAGTTTGAAATTTTTAGTTTTATGGGCCTGATGTGGTACCACACACCTTTAATCCCAGTACTCAGGAGGCAGAGCTGTATCAACGGATTATCTCGGCCCGCCAGCCCCCCAAGGAATGACACAGAGACTTTTTAATAGTTAGGAAAGCTTGGGAAACTCTCAGCTGTTTTGCCTCAGTAACCCTGAACCCCTGCTCTGCCCTGCCGTGTGGCTTGAGTCACCTCTCCTCAGCCCGCACCTGTTTCTTCCTCCATGCCTGGCTGTCAAATCTCCTGCCTCTGACTCTTTCCCAGAGTTTCCATCTCTGCCCGGATGACCCACCTATCCTGTCCTGCTTTGCTATCTGTTGCTCAGCTCTTTATTAAACCAATCAGAAGGTGATGGTGATGTTTACAAACCCCTGAGTCATGTAATGCTTCATCCAGAGTGCACAAGAGATTATCCCAACAGAGGTGGGTGAATCTCTGTGAATGTGAGGCCATTCTGGGTCACACAGTGAGACCCTGTCTCAAGAAGGAAAGAAAAAGAGAAAAGTAAAATATAAAGGAAGAAAATCTTAATTTTAGGCAAGCCTCCCCATTAGTCCTAATCTGATCAGAAAGATGGGAAGAAAACGATCAGTGGTTAGATTGTAGAGATAGATAGCTTAAGATGAGGAAGGCAGCAGCGGGGGTGGTGGCATTCAGATTCCACTGAGGACATCCTCTAATCAGGACACACCTACATTCTCATGCTCACATTCTGGGTCAGGGGTCAAGGGTCAGGGGTCAGGGGTACTGGCTCCCTTTGGTACACTACTTATGAGCAAAAGATGCTTGGTAGGTCCCCAGCAAGTGTCCCCAGCACCATTGCCCAGTGCACATCAGTGCCCAGTGCACACCAGCTACCCAGTGCACACCATTGCCCAGTCCACACCATTGCCCAGTGCACACCATTGCCCAGTGCGCACCATTGCCCATTGCGCACCATTTCCCAGTGCACACCATTGCCCAGTGTGCACCATTGCCCAGTGCACACCATTGCCCACTGCACACCATTGCCCAGTGTGCACCAATTACCCAGTGCACACCATTGCCCAGTGCGCACCATTGCCCAGTGCACACCATTGCCCAGTGCACACCATTGCCCAGGGTACATCAATTACCCAGTGCACACCATTTCCCAGTGCACACCATTTCCCAGTGCGCACCGTTGCCCAGTGCACACCATTGCCCAGTGCGCACCGTTGCCCAGTGTGCGTTCTGGAGAGCTTTCCTGCCAGATGCTCACAAAGCATTCCCTTTGTTCTGCTTTGAAGTCGTCCTCACATAAAATGAAAATTCCCTGCATTACTGAGGATTGAACCCAGGGGCTAGAATAAAGATCACACTTTCAGCTATAGAAATCAGCATAATTGTATTCTGTATCCATTCGGTACCTAAGGAGATTGGCCCCTATGATCAGAAAGCAAGTTGTGACTGAGTCTTAGGATGTGTGTGTGTGTGTGTGTGTGTGTGTATGTGTGTGTGTATTGATTACATTTATTTTTGTGTGTATGTATCTTTGCATGAAGGTGTGTGCATGCCAGTGTGGAGGTCAGGAGACAACTTTTAGGCTCCTTCAGCGTTGTGGGTCCCAGGGATCAAACTCAGACTTGGCAGCAACTGCTCATACTCTCTGAGCCATCTTTTCAGACCCTAAATTATATACTCATGTGCACATGTACACACATACACACACCAGGCTGGCCTTGAACTCACAGAGATCTGCCTGTTTCTGTCTCTTGAGTGCTGGAATTAAGAGGCCTACACCACCATGTCATGACATACTTTTTTTTTTTTTTGAGACAGGGTTTCTCTGTGTAGCCCTGGCTGTCCTGGAACTCACTCTGTAGACCAGGCTGGCCTCGAACTCAGAAATCAGCCTGCCTCTGCCTCCTAAGTGCTGGGATTAAAGGCATGTGCTATCACTGCCCAGCCAGGTTATACTTTTAAGTGACAGTTTAGTAATGAATGGCTGGACTTGGGACTTGGCTCCTCCTGTTTTTATAAAGATGATTTATTTGTACGGTGTGAGTGTGTGCACTCTTGATCCCCAAGCCACCTCCCCAGGCCCTTCCCCTAAGTTTTATGACTTTCTCACAAAAACACTTTGTCTAGGACTTGGTGGGAATATTGGACTTCCACTGTTTGGTAATATGAACTCAGGACCCAAGCCTGCATCTGAAGCTGGATGAAGCTTTGTTCTCTAAATTGGCATGTGCAACAGAATTAATCAGAGTAGTTAAGGTTTAGAGTAGCCCATTTTTATTCTACAATTCTATGAAGTAAATAGAACATGGTAAAGCCAGGCATGGTAGTACATGTTTGGGAACTCAGCACTCATGAGGCTTAAGGCTAACCTGGGCTACATAGCAAGTCCTATCTTTAAGTAAATGGAACATGCTAGATAGTTATTTCAGGAAGCTGAGCTTTGTCAGCAGAGGGCTCCAGTGTGCACTGGCCAGCCTGGTGCTGCTCTGGGGGATGCCCACTGTGTATTCGCTTACATTCTACTGCAGGAATTTTCATTCCTACCTGTGTGGGTTGCTGTCCCACGTCCACCCGGGGTATTTTGAGGCCATGTTGGCATCTGTAATCCTGGTGCCGGGGAGGCAACAGGGGCTTGCCTATTCAGTAGGCGGCTAGGTACTCTACTAAATAGGCAAGCTCCATATCCAGGGAGAGACTGTGCCTCAAAATATAAGGTGGAGAGTGACTGAGACAAACATCGGATGTCAACCTGGAGCCTGCACACACGGATGTACATGAGCCTACTGCACACATATACATACATGACGACACCGACACATTCATACCACGCACACAATAACTAACCAGCATCTTTCATGCTTCATGCGAGCTTTGCATCTGTGTGGATTCTCAGTAGCTAAGAACTTACAGATAGATGGACGGATGGACTCTTCGCTCACACGCCAGTGGCATTCATTATACAGACCACAGAGTGCATCCCTTTGAAGAAAGTTCTGTGGATGTTTTAAGTCGTGTTGTGAGGAGGACATTTGAATTACACAGCTGCACTTCTTCTGTTTTATCAGTTAATCTGTGTGGATGCAACTGCTCATTGACACCCTCTGGTATTTGTTACTGGCACAGCCCAGCTTTTAAGGTATCTGATAGGAGACTTTGCGGTGCTCTTGGTGTGTGAGAGTTGTTTAAAACACGTTGGCTGAATCAGATGCTCAGTGCTAAAGCACTTAGTCAAGTCAGCTTATAGCAATCGAAAGAACACCATGCTTATCAATTACTTTTCTAAAAAGATATTAATTTCAGTTGTGTTACTGACTTCAGTGCCATGTCTACACTTAATTGTGACACCAGCTCCAATTTGATCTGGAGCAGTACCACCATTTGGGAAAGGCTTTGGAGACTACACTGTGTTTCTGGTGTTTTTAAAAAGGTATGTATGAGAGCTGGAGAGAGAGCCCAGAGTTTAAAATGCGTGCCACCTAAGCATGGGGTCAAATCTCCAGAACCCACATAAATTGGATGGGCAAGGCAGCCTCAGGAGGCATAGTCAGTGGATCCTCAGAATAGCCTGGCTGCCAAGACCAGTGAGATCAATGAACTCTGGGTTTGATTGAGAGACCCTGCCTCAATGAATCAGGTTGAACAGCAGATAAGTATAATTCCCACACAGTTGAAAACATGCACATACATATGTTCCACATGAAAAAAAGAAAAATGGAGAAAGTATCAGTATCTTTAATGCATTATGAGTGTGGGTTTGCATATGTGTGTAAGTACAAATTGCGTGTGTGTGTGTGTGTGTGTGTGTAGAGGACAGCTGCAGAGAGCTTTGTGCAGCCTTGCTGGTGGCAGCCCATGTGGACCCCACACATTTCTGGCTGGCTTAACCTGCTGTCTGTAGCTTCCCTTCAGTACTGAACATTGCCCAAATCTTTGCCTTCCAGTATCTCTATTGCAGCATCAGCCTTGCTCCTTCATCCCCAGTACACATCACCCTGCTAGGGGCTACATGATAGGGCTGACCTCACAGCATGCTGCATGACCAGCAAGCTTTCCTTTGCAGTTGTCATAGCAGCCACCATGACCCATAATTCCTGAGTTCTGCATATCTGCGAAATCGACTTCATCCAAACAATGCCAAGGTCAAGAGTGTGAGATGTATCTGGGGTCACTTGAGTTCAAGCAGTAGCATGTGTATGTGCTTTTGTGCACTTGTGTCTCTCTCTCTCTCTCTCTCTCTCTCTCTCTCTCTCTGTCTGTCTCTGTCTGTCTCTCTCTCTCTGTCTCTCCCTCTCTCTCCCTCTCACTGTCCCTCTCAGTCTCTTTCTCTGTTTCCGTCTCTGAGGGAAAGAGACTTGGGCATGATTAGCCACTGATGGTAAGGATCCAGTTAGTAAATTTAAAAGATTAGTTATTGGTTGAAAGTGGAGAACTATTTGATAGGGTAACGTCTGGCTCTACTCCATGGACTGTGGTAACTCATTCTCATTTAGCATCACCAACAAGTATTCTTGCCAATGAGGCTATTGAAGTTGATTATTCTATAGCCTACAGATTGTATTTCTAATATACAGGAAGTGTAGAGGATTTAAAAAATAACTTAAACACTGTACGAAAGTAGCTAGGGCATGGTATTGTAAGGATACATCTCCTCTCCCCAACACAGTAATATTCTTGTCTCCTGCCACTGTAACTTCTTTTGCTCTTTAGAGTAAATTTTCTTCGTTTCTTAAGGTATTTCAAGTTAGCTTATGTACTGGAGACCAGTGTCTTAGGCACTGACGCTGTAGTGAAAAATCAAGCAAGAGTCAGTGCATTTTATTGGGTGAAACAGACCACAAATAAGTAAATACATACTAAGTAGTGTTGGAAATAAGGCAAGGCAAAGGGCCCCAATAGTGAGAGTGGTGGGTGCATGCGGTGCCAGAGGGTCGGTGACATTTGAGCAGGCAGGGGTGCAGAGAGCCTGCAGTGAAAACATCAGGGCCAGGAGCATTCCAGAGACAGAGGAAAGCAATGGGAAGACACCAAGACTGGAACTCCTTGGGTGTCTTCAAGGAGCAGCAAGAGTTCTTCAAGAGCTGTGGGAAGGAGGGGTGTCTGGGGTTTGTGGTAGGTGTGAGTAAGAGAGAGCAAGATGGAGGCACTGCTGCTTGACCTCTGAAGGTCAAGATCAACGTCAGCTTTAGGGTCTGGGGACATAGCTCCATTGGTAAAGTGCTTGCCTTGCAAGCAAGATAACCTTCATTCTTCTCTAGAACTCACACAAAGGAAAAAGCCTGGCCTGGAAGTGCATGTGTCATCCCTGTGAATGGGAGGCAGACACATGCAGATCTCTGGGTCTGAAAGGCCTGCCAGTCCAGCCTGCTGGCTGAGCTCCAGGCTAGTGTGAGAGACTCTGTCTCAGAAGAAGGTGGGCTGGGCCTGGGAAACGATACCCCAGTATGCAGGATCATTTCATGTCAGCTTAACACAGCCTACAGTCATGTGAGAGGAGGGAGCCTCAATTGAGAATATGCCTCCATGAGATCTGGCTGTACGACATTTTCTTGATTAGTGATTAATGGGGGAGGGCCCAGGGGTGGTGCCAATCCTGGGCTGGTGGTCCTGCGTTCTGTAAGAAAGCAGGCTAAGCCAGCCATGAGAAGTGAGCCAGTAAGCAGCACTCTCCATGGCCTCTGCATCAGTTCCCGTCTCCTGGATCTTACCTGATGGAGTTCCTGTCCTGACTTCTTCCTTCAGTGATGAACAGTGATGTGGAAGTATAAACCAAATTAACCCTTCCACCCCAGCAGCAATAGTAAAGCAATAGTAACCCTAATTAAGAATTCAAATTAGGGGCTGGAGAGATGGCTCAGCGGTTAAGAGCACTGACTGCTCTTCCAGAGGTCCTGAGTTCAAATCCCAGCAACCACATGGTGGCTCACAACCATCTGTAATGAGATTGGATGTCCTATTCTGGTGTGTCCAAAGACAGCGACAGTGTACTCATAAATAAAATAAATAAATAAATCTTAAAAAAAGAATTCAAATTATTCTCTGGTTTTCATGTGCACATGTGCATACACACACACACACAAACACAAGAACATGAGAGAGCCGGGCATTGGTGGTACACGCCTTTAATCCCAGCACTTGGGAGGCAGAGGCAGGCAGATTTCTGAGTTCGAGGCCAGCCTGGTCTACAGAGTGAGTTCCAGGACAGCCAGGGCTACACAGAGAAACCCTGTCTCGAAAAAAAAAAAAAAAGAACACGAGAGAGAGAGAGAGAGAGACAGAGAGAGAGACAGAGACAGACACACACACACACACACACAGGGGGAGGGTGGGGAGAGGGAGGGAGAGAGGGAGGCAGAAGACGAGAGAGAAGGAGGGAGGGAGGAAGGGAGGGAGGGAGGGAAGGAGGAGGGAATTCAACTTCATTTTAAGAGTGGAAAACACTGCAGGTCTTAATGCAGAAGCGGGACTTGTATTCTGAAAGTGTGTGCTGTAGACATGACTGGGGAAGAGTCAGCAGCAGAGGAGGTCAGGTGAGAGAGGATGGAGACTTGACCAACTGTAAGAGCAGTATAGGCAGGCCGACTCCATCAGCTCCTGGGAGAGCTGATAGGCTTGCTAATGGAATAGATGGGAAGGTCTGAGAGAAATGGAAATGAATGACTCCCAGGGTGGTGGTGGCGGTTTTGTTTTGTTTTGTTTTGAGCCCAGTTACAGCAATAGAGTGACCATTTACTGAAATACAGGAGAGTTAGGGTGTGGTGGAGATCAGCTTTGGAATATTATGTTTGAGTTACCTGTAAAGCCATCCAAGCTAGGTGTGGTGAACCACACCTCTTGTCTTACTTTTTTGTCTTGTGAAAAGACACCATGACCAAGGCAATTTATAAAAGAAAACTTTTAATTGGGGGCTTATACTTCAGAAGGTGATTCCATGACCATCGTGGTGGGAAGCACAGTGGTAGGCTGGCAGTGCTGGAGCAGCAGCTCACAGCTCACATACTGAGCCTCATATTAAGGCAGAGAACACCGACGAAGCCTGTCACGGGCTTTTGAAACCTCAAAGCTCACTCCCAGTGACGCACCTCCTCCAACAAGGCCATGCCTCCTAATCCTTCCTAAGCAGTTCTACCAACTGGGGATCGAGCATTCAAAACTGAGCCCATGTAGACTCAAAGGCTGTCCTCATCCTTAGCATCATCCTTGACATCCTAGCACTTGGGAGGTGGAAGCAGAGTTCCAGTCAAACAAGCTCAGACTGGGTATGGTATATGCCTTCATCTCAGTACTTGGGGGGGGGGCAAAGTCAGGTTGGTCTCTGAGTTTGAGGCCAACCTGATCTACATCGTGAGACCGTATTTCAAAACAAAAAAACAATCACAAAAACAAACAAACAAACAAACAAACAAACAAAAACAATCACAAGCCAGCCTCTCCCTGGACCTCTCTGTTATCAGTTCTCTGTGGTTTGGTCTTAAATCTCAATCTCAAGATCTGTCCCTCATCTTGTGACCCTTGCTGACCTGAAATGAGTGACAGGCTAGTTCTCTGTATATAGTGGGTTTCAGCACCAGATGGATACATTGAGAACATGACCACTTCAAGGGATGGTTGAGGAGGAAGGTTTTTATCGTAGATATGAGGGAGATTCTAGCCAGAGGCATCTAGAAGAATCCAGGGCAGGGAAAGAGTGTAGTAGATTAAACATGGACAGCAGACTGAACTGGGTGGGGGGCGAGAGGGAAAGAGAAGAGGAGAAGGCCAAGAGAGAGGGGGCCCAAAGGGACCAGGGCAGCTCATGGCCAAAATAGTAGGGTTGTATAGGAATGAGAAGCTGTGAAAAGGGAACCCATGAGTGGAGGAGTTTGGGGGAAGGGGGAGGGGTGTGACAAGAGCTGAGAGGAGCCGTAGGTACCTATGAGTCCGAGGCTGGCCAGCTTGTGCTTTAGTGTGCTAATAGGCAGTACAGTTAGCAATTTGTCCCTAGAACCTGACACTGCGTAACACAGGGTTTTCCTAGAAGAGCAAGTGGTAGTAGGTATCTAGGGCACTGTGTGTGCATCTGAGGATGTTGGGAAGAGGACATGGGAAGGGGGTGTGGTGGTGGCGAACGATTTTATCCCCAGCACTTGGGAGGTAAGGTCAGGTGGATCTCTGAGTTCAAGGCCAGCCTGGTCTACATGAGTTCCAGGCCTACCAGGGCTACACAGGGAAACCTTGTCTCAAAAGGAAAGGGGAAAAAGAAAATAAAAGATGAAAAAGGAGGAAGGAAACAAAAGAGGGATGTCTACCTAAGCTGTTTGGAGACAAAGGCCACTGCCTACCTGGCTGTTCTGGGAACTGATGCTGGCTCTTAGGGGAGCTGGCTACATGCAAATGGTGTGTGTGGGATACCACACAAATTCCTGAGTAATCCTTCATGGGCATGTGTGTGTGCAGGCTGTCGTCCTTCATAGAGTGTTTGTTTCTGAGTATTCCCTCATTGGCATGCATGTGTGTAAACAGGCGCCTCTGCCGTGGAAGATTTGACTCCATGATGGTATCGACAACTTTGCTGTTATACTCCTGCATAAAGTCGCTCAATAAATGATCTAGATGTTTATCCATTACGCAGTTTTAAGTTCCGGAAACATCAGTTGTTTCATTTGCATTTGGAAAGACTAAAACATTAGGTGTCAGCGCTTTACTGTAGATGAAAATACAAATGAAAATTGACCCTTCCCTCCTCCCTCAGCTCTTCACTGGAGACTCCTGAGCGAAACTGCCACGCAGGATGAGTGAGCTGGAACAGCTGAGGCAGGAGGCTGAACAGCTTCGGAATCAGATCCAGGTAGGACATGTGCCAGGTTGGAGCTTCGCTGCTTAGTTTAGTTTCAGCAATGTATGGACACCGTTCATTAGCTTATCAGTCACTGAATAGTAGATCATTCATGAGGCTAGAAGTGGTCAGCCTGAGCTAGCTGTGAGACAGGAGGATCTGGAGTCCCAAGGTTATTCTCTGGAAGATAGCATGCTGAAAAGCCAGTCTGAGGTAGGTAAGACGCTGCCTCAAGGAAACAGTATGGAAATGGTTAAGTTGTTTTTATCATGCTTCTGTAGAATGCTCCCAAAATCATTCCAAACAGCCACCCTTGCTGGCAAAGACACAAATGGGTGGTATGCCTAAGTAGCCGTCGAGATGACTCAGAGGGTAAAGGTGCTTGCTGCCAAGCCTGGTGACCTGGGTTCCATCCCTGGAAGGAGTAGAAGGAGAGAGCAGACTCCTGAAAACGACAGTTTTCAGGACACATATATGTGGTGGCGAGCATGCCCACCACCACAAAGTAAAACCTAAAAAAATTTGATAGAAAGTAGAATGTCTAACGTAGCTGAGAGACAAGTGTAATGATGACTCCTCCTCTGGGAAGGATCGGTGTATGAGAACAAGAAAGGCCACTGGGGGTATAGTACCAAAACATCTGCCCAGAAGAAATTATGATGAAACCCATTGCTGTTATATGCCAATGGAAAACATTTAAAAATTCTCTTCATATACAGAGAATTGTAGACGTTTGCTAGGATGCATGAGGCAGGTGTTACAACATGAGGAAATACCTCAACAGTATTAGCTTGTACAACAGTAACAATGAAAGACAGATGTGATATGTTTCAGTCAGTTGAAATGCACAGCCAAGAAGGAGCAGATGAACGGAGAACCACTTAGAATGCGCAGAATGCTGCCCGTGGTGGCACAGGCCTGTGGTTGCAATGTTCTGCTGAGGCTTAGGCAGGAGAATCTTGAGTTCAAGGCCAGCCTGGTCTAGGTACTCACTTGTAGACCTGCCTGGTCTACCTCAAAAACAAACAAAAAATGATACTTAGATTTCTGAATCATTTAGATGTGTCAGGTGCCTAAGGGAAGGGCCTGTGAATGAGTCACAAGAAGATAAGTGCCTTAAGAGGCAGCAGTGGGGTAGACACTGGCTTTCAGGAACTGGGGAATAAAACCAGAAATGAAAGTACAAGAATGAAAACCTCTCAGCAGCAGGTGGAGGAAGAACACGGGGCTGTGAGTAGCCCAGTAGCTACCTGCCTCTTCACAGAGAAAAGTAAAAGTGAAAACTATTTACAAGTGTCAGTTCAGGGTTTCACTGCTGGGAAGAGACACCCACCATGACCAGGGAAATGCTTATAAAGGCAAGCAGTTAACTGGGGATGGCTTATGGTGTTAGAGGTTCAGTCCATTGTTGTGGCAGGAAACATGGCAGCTTCCAGGCAGACATGGTGCTGGAGAAGCAGCCAGGAGTTCTACATCTTGATCCAAAAGAGGCCAGGGGACTGACCTCCACAGACAGCCAGGAGGCAGCCCTCTTCCACACAGCTTGAGCTTAAGCCTGCACCCACAGGGATGCATTTCTTCCAACAAGGCCACTCCCTGTCGGCCAAGCATTCAAACACATGAGGAGAGCCAAACCTATTCAAACCATCACACAAGGAAACCCCCTGATAACCTGGAATATAGTTGGGGGACTTTGCCAGTATTGATAATTGGCTATTTCAAGACCAGCAGTTCTCAAGCTGTGAGTCGCAATCCCTTTGGGGGTTGAATGACCCTTTCAGAGAGATTGCCTAAGACTACCAGAAAACACAGATAATTTACGATTCATAACTAGCAAAATTGCAGTTATGAAGTAGCAATGAAAATAGTTTTATGGCTGGTGGTCCCTTCAACATGAGGAACTGTATTAAAGGCCCACATCAGTAGGAAGGTTGAGAGCCACTGCTCAAGACATTGTGAAAGCAAAGAATAGTCTGTAAAGAGATGCTGTGGGAACAAAGGAGATGAAAAAAACCAGGGGGGATGAAGAGCAGCCAACAGAAGTGTTTCCCCAGGGACTGAAATCGTGCTGCCTTTAACAGAGAAGGTTATGTTCCTGTACCCTGGGGTGTGGTTTAGTAGCTGAGCCAGTATTTAGTATGTGCAAAGCTCTGAGCTCCATCCCAACACCAATAATAATAATAATAATAATAATAATAATAATAATAATAATATATCTGCCCTCTGGACCTACACACCTAAAGTGTTTTTAATGGTAACAGTCACAGATGCTTAAACACAGTTGCAGTTTTAGCTCTCTGAAGCTGGAGACATGGCTCAGAAGTTAGGAACACTTGTTGCTCTTCCAGAAGACCTGGGCTCAGTTCCTGGCACTCATACAGATGATAGCTCACAACCATCTTTAACTCCAGGGTATCAATGCCTTCTTTTCCTCTGAGGGCACCAGACATGCACACAGTATACAGTCACATTTAGACAGGACAACTTAAATACATAAAACAAGTAAAATTTGAAACAAATTTGAGAAGTAAAATTCTTGGAAGTAAACCTGGTAGATCTCCACGACCTTAGATTGGTAAATAGTTGTCATGACCCACACTGCCTGGGGATTGATGTAACTGGGTGACAAAAATGTAAAAATGACAGGCATACTCACAAAAAAGGCTGGGACCGGGATGGGCCGTGTGCTCCTCTGAAGGCACACCAGCAGCAGCCTGGAAACTGAGCTGCTTATTTATCCAGCACCAAGGTGGGTGGCTCAGCTCAGTAGGAGGCCTCTGTAGGGGAGCCGTCTCCCTGCAGACATCCAGGAGGAGGAAACTGTGGTTGATAGTTTTCCACACGCTGGTTTTAGGCAAAGGTCAACCATTTGTCAACACCCACATTCAGACCAAGAGAAAGGTTGTATCAGTCCTCTAAATCTGAGCCAGGGAAGGCCTTGCCGTTTCTCATGGCTCTGAGGCATGGTGCCTTTGACATGGTCATGTTCATGTCAATAATAAACATTCATTCAGGACTTTATCCACTCCCCACAGTTAAATATGACATCAGAAGTACAACAACAAAAGAAAAAAAAACAGAGTTGTATCTCATCAAATAAAAGTAGGTAAAGCTTTTGCAGAGGATCCAAGTTCAGTTCCCAGCACTCACATCAGGAGACTCACAACTCAGCCATAACTCCAGCTCCTGAGATTTAACACTCTTTCCTGGCCTCTGCAGGCAACACACACACACATACACACACAAATAAAAATAAAATGTATTTTAAAAACTCTAACAAGAAAAGGAAGACTGCTATGATGTAATCAGAGAAAATATTTGAAATCTGTACATCTTGTAATGGTCAGGTATCCAGAATATGTAAAGAACTACTATATCTGGACAACAAAAAGACAACCTGCTCTAAAAGTTTGCAAAAGCTTGACTAGAGATCATTTCAAAGACATAGAAATACACAGATACACACACACACACACACGGATATACACTCAGACACAAACACAGATGTACACTAACTGTGTACATGCATAGATTTACACACGCTGGAAGTGCGTGGAAAGAGTCTCAGTATAAATCCAAACCACAGTGAGATACTCCACAGGTAAGATGGCTATAACTAAACACACAGAACATCATAAGAGTTGGAAGCGGCCCCAAGATGCTAAGACACTGAAGCCCTGGCCATTCCTAGTTGGAATATAAAAATATACAGAGTGCAGCCACTCTGAACAGCAGCAGGTAGAATTCCCAAAGAATTAGAAAGCATGGAAACACAGCATCATGCTTTGTGATAACTGAAAAGTGGAAGCCATCTGTGTCCAAAAATCTCAGCTAACAGATAAAAATCTGAAAAGACATCCAGTAGAACCATCAGCCCTAAAATGGAGACACTACTTCCTACAGTAACGTTGCTGAACACAGAACATGCAAAGTGGAGGAAGCCGTGTATTATACGAATTCATTTCCACAAGGAGTCTGATTGGCAAGACCACATGGAAGGGATGGAGAGGAGGGAAGGAGAAGCTGAGGCCTGCAGAGAAAGGGAATCGGGTAGCTGGAGTTTCTTCAGGGACAGACAGATGACATGGAAGACATGTCCTAGACATATCATTCTGAAAGCACAGGAAAATCAATAAATTGTGTACCTTAAAATGACCCTCTTTATATAAGTCAGGGAAAGTTTACTTAAAGATGACGTGGTACAGTAAGGGTTAATTTTCAGTTAGTAGAAGCCTGTCCTGTCCTGTCCTGTCCTGAGCGTCCCCATCCTAACATGTTGCCACCCTTCTTTGCTCTAGGATGCTCGGAAGGCCTGCAACGATGCCACGCTGGTTCAGGTAACGTGTCCCCCAGGTCATGTCAGTAGTTCACAGTATCGGTGACATCCAGAGTCTTGTTACGGAAGGTGCTGTCCACAAACACACTGCTGAAATAGAAGTCTGCCGGGCAGTCAGCACTGTGGAGACATGCAGAAGCATCTTGTAGATGCTTTTCTTTAAGCACTTTCTGAATCTTTTTGGTATACACTGATTAAGCTTTTTTTTCTTTTAATGGGAAATTTTAGGAAGGTTTTGTTGGGTAAATACTGTTCACTTTATTGATGATATGTGTTTTGCACTAGACATATATAAAACTGGCTTTCTTTTTTATGTTTTAGAAAATCAGAATTTTATTTATGACTCCAAAAGACACCCATCCACTGGCCCCATTGAACTCAGGGTCAAACTTTCTGACCTTTCATCAGGACGCCCTGCACCAGCCCCACACCGAGCAGTGTCGGGAGCCACGGGTCTGGTGTCACTTGATGAGATCCCTGTTCTGTGGTTTTCATGACTCATTGCCCTGAGCTCACCTTGCCATTCTAAGTGGTAGCAGGGACATGGGCAAGCTCCAGGCGGATTCAGTGCTTCCCCATTCTGGCCAGACCCGTGAGTCACAGCAGACCATCTCTGGCTACCTCAAGGCCAGACTTCCTTCCCCACAAGCTGAACCTACCTTTCTTACTTCCATTTTTAAACAATTTTAAAATTTCTTTTAAATTCTGTATGTGTGAGTATTTTGCCTACAGATACATCTATGCAGCATGTGCATGTCGGGTGCCCTCTGAGGCCAGAGTAAAGTGTCAGATCTCCTGGAACTGGATGGCTATGAGCTAGCTGCCATGTGGGTGCTGGGAATTGAACCTGGGTCCTCTGGGAGAGCAGCCAGTACTCTTAACCAATGAGCCATCTCTCCAGTTCCATGGCTTTCTTATAGAAAATTACAAATGTTTTCTTCTGTAGTCATTTATTTCTGGGTTCCCTTTGTGACTGTCATATTTTTTTCCTATCGCAACATCTTAAGTGCCCATATTTGTGGCCTCATAGACAGCTGACTAAATGAGCAGGGTATCAAATCAGGATAATGAGAGTTTCCAGTGTTTGTCATTGCTTCGTGTTGAGAGATCCAAGCCACCTCTCTTCTAGTTCTGTATAAACTATTTGATAGGGAGCTGGCAAGATGACTTCAGGCCGGGCATTGCCACTCAAGCCTGATGACCTCAGTCCAGTCCCCAGAATTCAAGTAAGGTGGAAGGAGAGAAGCAGCTCCACACTGACCTCAACTTGTCAGTCAGTCTGTCTGTGTGTCTCTCTCTGTGTGTGTCTCTATCTAACACACACACACACACACGTGTAAAACATTTAAAGCACTCGCAGGCTTGCAAGTTGGCAGACATTACAGACAGCTCTCTTGGTGCAGTTCAGCACCTGCCCGGTCACCTTCCTTCCTACCTGTCCTCTCTTCCTGCAGCTGGAGCTTTGTCAGTTTGGAAGTCTGTGTCTTGCCTTTAGCTCCTCATCTGACAAAGCATTGTCATCCACACAAGGATGACCTGTGTTAATCAGTGTTCATGAACTGAACAAACTACAGCAGTTCTGTTACACTCTCTGTACTAAGTCACCTTCAGGTGACTTCTTACCAACATGTCTGAGGCAAAGAATAATGTCATTGTTACTTTCCAAAGATTACGTCTAATATGGACTCCGTGGGCCGAATACAAATGCGAACGAGGCGCACACTTCGAGGTCACCTTGCTAAGATCTACGCCATGCACTGGGGATACGATTCCAGGTCAGTGGCTGCCATTGCTAAACTCCTACGGGGGGTTTTTTTTTTTTTTTTTTTTTTTTTTTTTTTCATTAAGAACTGTTATTTGGCCGGGTGGTGGTGGCGCATGCCTTTAATCCCAGCACTTGGGAGGCAGAGGCAGGCGGATTTCTGAGTTTGAGAGTTCGAGGCTAGCCTGGTCTACAGAGTGAGTTCCAGAACAGCCAGTGCTACACAGAGAAACCCTGTCTCAAAAAAACAAAAAAACAAAAACAAAAAAGAAACACTGTTATTTCTATTTCCTTTGTTCATAAAAGTCTTATTTGTGCAGTTTTGTAGAAAATGCATCATCCATGAACTGTTCATTGCACTAAGAATAGCCATTGACACTTCACAAGTTTAGAGTTGTTTGTTGAGATGTCTGACCACACCCAGAGGCTTCTGCTTGCTAAGCAGACCCTAGTCATTTACTTCTCGGTTCCCTCAGCCTTGAAGTTTCCACAGACTTTTAGGGCGTGCAAGATGGCTTTTTGGATAAAGGTGTTTGCCAGGCAAGCTGTCCCCCGATCTCCACGTGTGTGCCCACAAATAGACATTACAATAATAATACTGCTAGTAAATACTTCTAAAGTTTCTAACATGAAAATCAGTTTGTCTCTCAGAAAGATCTTTGTCTAGTGACCTATGGAAACTATTTTGAAGTTTTCTTTCTTTGTGCTAGAATTGATGCCTTCCCAGTGAGAAATCACTCAGCACACTTAGAAATTAATAAAAGGAGGAACTCTTTAAGATAGCTCATATCTTTCTGTCGAATGCTCAGAGTGGGGCCGGCCTTGGATAGAAGATTTCACTAACTTAGACACACCTTAGGCTGTGCGTTCTACATATGCTGCGTCCTTAGATCGTTTCAGGTCTGGGCCCAGGTTATAGTGCCCATTCGGCAGAAACTATGGTTTTCTCAAGAGAACAGGGGGGCTTTGTGGCATGCCAGGACTTTACTTTGATTGTGACCCTGTGCTGCCCCTTGCTGCCTGTTGGAGGAATGGTCTTTGATATGGGGCTGGCCTAATGGCTGATTATAAATCAGGGTTGTCTCCTTTCTTAAGAGAATAGAGCCTTGTGGCTGGTCAATCCTGGAGAATAACCTTTACATTGCAGCATCTTAAATTTCACTTATGTCTAACCGGTCAACATACCAGCTACCCCTGGGGTATTTTTAGAGGAGCATTACTTTGACTAAATTCTGCTTTGTGTGAATTGATGTCTTCTAAGCAGATTAGTAAATCTTTTTTTCCCCTTCCCTTTCTCCCTCTTGCTCTGGCCCTGCTTGCTCTGGCCCTGCTTGCTCCGGCCCCATTTGCTCCGGCCCAAAGGTTTTTTTATTTATTTATTATATGTAAGTACACCATAGCTGTCTTCAGACACTCATATGAAGGCATCAAATTTCATTATGGATGGTTTTGAGCCACCATGTCGTTGCTGGAATTTGAACTCATGACCTCCGGAAGAGCAGTCAGTACGCTTAACTGCTGAGCCATCTCACCAGCCCTAGTAAATCTTTTATAGCAGTAATTCTTTTGTCTCCTACACCGTCTTTACAGAGGAGTGTTATAATGTGCTTTTTAATATGTCAAAACTATTTTGTTCTGGGTGGAGTTGTTTCTTTTGAGATAGATTATTGCTAAGTAGCTCCAGCTAGCTTCAATATCAAAATCCTCCTGACTCCGACTCCTGAGTGCGAGAATTACAGGTATGTGTAACTGATGGGATCCCTGCTCCATGGTATGGTTAACACAAAATGCACCTGGAGGAATCCAAAGCAGGGAGAGAGAGAAGCAGACTGAACATGGCCAGCAGACTGGGCCTGGCCATGAGAACCGGAGCAAAGCAGAGAGATGGAGGGAGGGACGGGGCGAGGAGGGGAGGAGGCGGGGAGGAGAGAGGCAGGAAGCAGGGAGCATAGGGTTATAAGGAGAATGAGTATGTGGGAGCAGGGAGTTTAGGGTAGGGGAGGAGGTTAGAGGGGCTAGCACGGACTCTGAGATGTGTAAAAGGTCCGTGTGATCCTGAGGGAGCCTGGAGGCCAGCCCATGCTTTGGTTCGGTGATAGGCACCACAGATGGCCATCTGTCCCTTCTGCCTTTTGGAGTTTGGGAAAATGGCGTTTCCTTTGGACCTGACAAGGTATCCTCACCATTACTGGCCAAAATATAGTCTTACTGTTTATTAATATTAAAATACCAGTTAATAAGCAAATACTTACATATGTCTGTGTCCAGATTGTGGATACTATTCTAATTTATCAACTAACTCCACAAAGGATTGAGTTATACAAAAGGAGTGTTTTGATTGAATACTTTTTTTTTTTTTGAGACAGGGTTTTTCTGTGTAGCCCTGGCTGTCCTGGAATTCACTCTGTAGACCAGGCTAGCCTCGAACTCTCGAACTCAGAAATCACCTGCCTTTACCTCCCAAGTGCTGGGATTAAAGGAGTGCTCCACCACCGCCTGGCAAATACTTTTTTTTTTTTTTTTTTTTTTTTTGGGGCTGGGTTTGTGGTGGCGGCCCGGGCTGGGGGGGGTCTTGAGACGTGGCTCAGGCTGCTCTGGACCTCTTAGTGATCTGCCCACCTCTGCCTTCCAAGTGCTGGGATTAAAGATGCACGCCACCAGACACGGCAGGCAGTTCAATGCATCTTTTAGTTCCACAGCCTAACACATGCATGCTATTATCTATGCTTTCGAGGGTGTGTTAGTCATTTTATTGCTATTTCTGAGATTAATATAACCTTGGTCTAAGAATGGGGAGGGTGTTGCATTTATTAGCATAGAGTATGTGCCACTTAGAAGGGATAGATAAAATTATATTATTGATAACTAATGTAAAGCTAAAGAAGGATTGTTTAATTTAAGATAAGAATATTTTGTCCTGGGCCATCGAGGTGACTCAGGGAAAGGTTCTTGCCACCTGATGGCCTGAATTTCCTTTCCAGAACACACATGGAAGAAGGAGAGACCTGTCTCCTCCAATCTGGCCTCTTATCTCCACATATATAAATATATATGACTTAAATTTTTTTAAATGCCTTATTGATACCACAGACTTTTAACCCCAAATGTAATTACTGAAGCAATGTTAATGATTATTTTCTTAAAATTTTTCTCAAGAACTGAATGTCACCCAGGAATCTGCCCCTTATTCCTATGCATTCTGCTGAGTAATTGGTGGGTCTCGACTTCCGCCTGCACACATGACTGCAGGCGGTTTCCAAGTTTCCTTCTCTGTTCCCCGCAGCCCACCTATGAACCTCCCCCTCTGTAAACACGGTTAGCTCAAGACCTTTGCCCTCAGGTTTTCGTAATTGTACCTCTTTTGTATCTTTTACATTTTATATACAATGAAAAAGCAAATTCCAGAACAGAACAAAAATCCAGTGAGCACGTAGTCCAGAACTGATGAAGTAGTAAACCCAGCCTCTGCGTTGTCTGTGTAAAGTGTTTGACATAGACCATAATGTTTCACAAGTTGGGAGAACAGTTTTAGTAAACAAATATTATTAGAAAAAGTGTTTTTTCTCCTGAAGTGTCCTTCAGAGATAAAATGCATAACTAATTAACTCTTTTTTTCCCCCTCAATGTCAAATTGTTCTTATGTTTCTCCTCTAGGTTACTAGTCAGTGCTTCGCAAGATGGAAAATTAATTATTTGGGATAGCTATACGACAAATAAGGTAGAATCTTTTTATCTTTCTCTTAAATAATCTTGTATTTGCTTACTGCCTAGCAGTTCTTTCTTACTCGGGGGCCCATTTTCTGGGATTTATTCTCGATCCAGACCAGCTCTTATGACATGTTTGCTTTTAATCCTGAATTCTTTTGCTGCAAAAACAATTTAAGTATATGTTTGTCTTTCTTCCCTCCCTCCCCTTTTCTCCCTCCACACAAACACCTACCCCCCCTTTTCTCAGGCTCTGATTTAGCCCAGGTTAGTCTTGAACTCAATGATCTAGCTAAGGCTAGCCCTCAGCTCTTGATTATCCTGCCTCTTTCTCCACACTGCTGAGTTTACAGACACACAACACCACACCTGGCTTTTGAAGACTGCCACTTTCATATAGATAAGAACTTTTAAAATTCCCAATTCCTGGACTGAAACAACAGTGATGTTTCTGTTTCTTATTATGGTAGATGGCTACTAGAAAGTCTTTCCTTGGTTTACTCCAGAGTCTATTTTATTTTTCTGGATGACTTAAAAAAAATAGACACATTGAATTTGTTGATATCTAGTAGTGAAAACCTTGATTTTCTTAGTGTACCCAGAGTAAAGAATCCTTGAATCCTTGATTCAAGTTGTTGAGTAACATTGAAAAGAAAATGTGGGGGACATATTTTTCAAGTCAGACGCATACGTTAGCAGTAATGCTGAGCAATCAAAAACAGCGTCTGGTGACATGAACAAGATTAAGGACCCTGCCTGTGCATGAGCGCCACACTCAGCCTGAGTGAGGCTTGAAAGTAACTAAGTTTGTGATCTAACAGTTTCTGTATCCTAATGGGCTTTAAGTTAGTCTCATTCAAATCCATTTTCCTAAAACAAACAAACAAACCAAATATACTTTTATGCTATCACCTTAGGTCAAGAGGAAGCATGGTCATATCACAGGGTGCGTGGACACTGGCTGGGGGCATCCTTGATAAACACCTGCTGTTCTAGTTTGCCTACACCATTGCATTCCCTCTGTGAGATCCTGGAATAAGTGCCAGTACTACAAGGGCACGCGTACAGGCTCCCTTTCATTTTTATGGTTCCGTGTTTAGGTGTAGGCAACTCCTCCTTTAAACATCAGTGTGCTAAAATATGGGTTCGGTTTTTACATCTAATTCAGGAGGCAGAGTCAGGCGGACCTTTGAGTTCAGCATGGTCTACGTAAACGAATTCCAGGCCAGTGGGGCTATATATTAAGATCGTGTCTCAAAAAAATAAATCCATATAGCTCTGTTTTTATTTGAAACAACTGAGAGTGAGGTGCTGCTTGAGAGATGGTTTCAAATGGTTGAAAGCTCTCGGTGCTCTTACAGAGGACCCGTTTGGTTCCCAGACCTGCAGAAAGGGGTCACAACTCCCTGTAACTCCAGTCCCAAGAGATCCAATTCCTGTGGCTCGGAGGGCACCTGCACTTAAGTGCACATTACCACAGACACACACACACACACACACACACACACACACACACACACGAGCGTGCACCAGCACACACAAACACAGACACACACAATTAAAAATAAAATTGTTCCTAAAATGAGCACTTCAATTCCATGTGACCTGCCAGCGTAGAACGGGACATCCCGTGTGCCTATGGTGTTTCCAGGCCTCGTGGCTTCCTTTCCCCAGTGTGTTTATCCCTAGATGTGTGTGATTTCTAGCAGAGCTTGCCTCATGCGAAGCAAGCTTAGGAATGCGTTGTGTATTGACCGCCCTTGAAACCTTTCCCATACATAACAGTCCCGCGTCTGTGTGCGCTCTTTGTGTGGTAGATGCACGCCATCCCGCTGAGGTCCTCCTGGGTGATGACCTGTGCCTATGCCCCATCTGGGAACTACGTTGCCTGTGGAGGCTTGGACAACATCTGCTCCATATACAACCTGAAGACCCGAGAGGGGAATGTGCGGGTGAGCCGAGAACTGCCAGGGCACACAGGTGAGCCACTTGACGTCCTCCTCAGCCTTCTCCCTTCCTGACCGAGGCTACCTGGCAGACTGTGTCAGGGTGGCTGGAGGAAGATGGGAGCAGAAAGCACAATGATGACTCTCAGAGTCACATGATGACGGTCATTCCTTGCTGTAGTTTGGGGCTGGGGATTCCATCTGGGGTCTTGAGCTCACTGAGCGTGCGTTCTCCTGTGGAGGGGTCCTCCTACCCCTGTGATTTCTTTCTTTCAGTTATAGCTATACTGTTTTGTAAACATGATAAATTTGCTACCCCAAAGACCCAAACATTCACAAAAAATGCAAAGAAAGCAAGTGCGGCCTCCATCGCTTTCTGCTGCCCTGGAGCGAGGTTCAAGGATCACACAGTCTGTGCTGGGGTTCACTCATGTCACCAGAAGCACTGTCCCAGGCCATGTTATATTTAGGAAGTTTCTGTAACTCATATTCATCCTGTCTGTGGTTGCAGAGGCTGAGAATAGTGTTTCCCCGCCAATGTCAAGCTCTGAGATGCTGATGAACTTGATTCATGCAAATGAAGCATTTTCCAGAAAGCCTTCACAATATTTTTAGGGTCTTCTCTAGTGCTGCCGCGGGTTAGAGGTACTGGCTAAGGAGTGCCTTCCCTCAGGTGCATCCAACCTGCAGCCCACACGCTGTCATAAGCATACTGAAAATAAAACGTCATTTTGTCATAATTTTAAAAAATTGACATGTATGGTTCTTAAGCATGAATTTTGAAGATGACAGGGTTGTGTCACGGTGTCACACTTAAACACACCAGGCTACTATTAGGCTGCCAAACTTAGGTATGGTCACTTTGAGTGCCCAGTGTCTGATACAGTGAATACCTTGGAAGAGTGGAAGAAAATTTAGTTGCAAGCAGCAAGGCACTGAGCTCACTAAAGCAGAGTTGTGTGTCCCACTTCTCTATCACTGGGTCAGAGTGACCTGACACTTCCTGCTCTCTGCTGCAGGCTACCTGTCCTGCTGCCGGTTCTTAGACGACGGACAGATCATTACAAGCTCAGGAGACACGACTTGGTGAGTTTATTCAAAAGAAGCCCGAGTTCATGGGGACAGACGTGGGAGAGGTGCACACTGATGTCTGTGCTTGTGTTAATCACAGTGCTTTGTGGGACATCGAGACGGGACAGCAGACTACAACCTTCACAGGACACTCGGGTGACGTGATGAGCCTCTCACTGAGTCCTGACTTGAAGACCTTTGTTTCTGGTGCTTGTGATGCATCTTCAAAGCTGTGGGATATCCGAGACGGGATGTGTAGACAGTCTTTTACAGGACACATTTCAGACATCAACGCTGTTAGTGTAAGTGAATGCTTGTTTGTTTGTTTGTTTGTGGGACAGGGTTTTATGTAGCTCAGGATAACCTTGAACTCCTGATCCTCCTGGTCTGGCTGCTTCCACCTCTCAAAATTTTACTCTGTCTAAAGTGCTGAATATGACACCATTGTAACAAATTGCTTGCCTGGATTCTTACAACCAGTGTGTGCCCTTAGAACACCAAAGCTCCAAATAATAGGACTTGATTTTTAAATCTGAGTGCTTATTTTTGGACAAGATATAAACTTTATTTGCACAGTGAGTATGGACAGGGGGTCATTAGTGAGCAGGCAGCCTCAGAGGTGTTCACTGTGTCTAGATGAGAAGTTATCCTGTATTGAGGGTAACCACACAGGGTACAGTCCGAAAGGGTGCTGCTCTCTGTGGAGTCTGGTACTTGGAGACAGCCAAAGCAGGGAGGTGTCAGCGAACCTATGTACCAGCTTTGAAACTGATCAAGCCTCACACTGCTAGCCTTAGGAAGGCTAAAGCTGCTTCATCAGAGAATGCTGTGGAGACTAAGTGAATTGTGTATTCAGAGTTATGTGTGTGTGTGTGTGTGTGTGTGTGTGTGTGTGTGTGTGTGTTTTGCAGTGTCTCATTAGCCCTGGCTGGCCTGGGACCTAACATTGGAGTGCATCTGAACAGATGTGTGCAGGTGCCCTTGAAGGCTACAAGAGGGTATCAGACTCCCTGGAGCTGGAGTTAGAGTTAGGCTGTAAACTGCCTGATGTGGGTGCTGGATACTGCTGAACCCTAGTCCTCTGTAACAGCAGCAAATGCTCTAAGTTTTAAAAACCAGGAACAAATGTTAAATTTTATCAGCTGATTTCTCATTATCTATTGAAATGTGTAGTTTCTTTTCTCTCACTCAGCTTCTCACCCCACCTGCCACCCGGGTCTGTGTCTGTCTGTGTGCTACCGAGAATTGAACCCAGGCCCTCATGAGTGCTAGGCAGATGCTTATGGTTGTTCGTTTTCATTTTTCTTTACTAAAGGTGAATTTGTTTCTTACTACTTATATTGTTTTAGATTTTGCACTTGAGTGCTATCTGGTGCATATGCACATGCTATGTACTTGCGTAGTATGTGCATGCATGCAGAGGCCAGAATGAGATCAGGTGCCCTGGTCTATTACTGTCTACCTAATTACTTTAAGACAGGTCTCACTGGACTGGAAGCTTGCCTTCGTGGATGAGCTTGTTCATCAGCAACTTCTCAGGATAGTCTGCCTGTCTCTGCCCATCATGCTGGAGTTATAAGCACACTCAGCCATGCCCAACTTGTCATACAGGAGACTGGGGGTTCAAACTCAATGTCCTCAAATCTTCATGTCCATATGTGTGCAAAGCAAGCACTTGGTCCCATCCCTACAATAGTGAATTTATAGAGACATTGTTAAAGTAGCTTTTATTCATCTGATGTAATTGTCTGGGATGCTTACTACTTCAGTCTGCTAACCTAGGCCTAGTCCTGGAAGCTTCTAACCTCCATACAATCTTACCTAGGCCTAGAATGTTTTCAGCCTCTGTGACTTACTACTGAATAAACTCATCCTTTTTAGTTCTTTCTGATCTCTGGTTCAACTTAGCAATTCTGGCTCAAACTCCCCTCGATACTGACTGATTCAAACTGCCTTCTCTCATCTTCTGACTGAATTCCTCTGCTTGGTCTCATACTAACTTTGACAATATGTCCTAATCTTCTGACTTCTCATTCTCTGACTGGTTTTGTCTTCACCTGTGTCTAGCTTGTTCTTTCTCTGCACAACTGTGCCAGTAAAACTGCATCACCACCCCCAATTCTGCATTGCTCTCTTAAGTAGCCTCTCTTTTCTGTCTCTTCTTGTGAGAGCTGGGTGTATCCTATTCTGTCACATCTTTCTCTGATTTGTCATTTTGTCTGACTCTTACTTTCAAACATGGGTGTTTCCTTCTACAAACTAATTTTACCTTCATTGTTTAGGACTAAAGGTGTGTGCTAAGGGTGTGTGTCTGTATTTCAACTGGAATAGCCATGTTGCTGGATTTAAATCCCTCTACAAAACAAACCATTCTCATATTTAGATTTCTTTGTGGTGACGAGACAGTAAGTACTATCTTTGTTAAGCTATTAGGACACACTGAGGTCCCTCTTTGAAATGAAATAATTAATGAAAAATATTGTAGAAGAAGGCTAGACCATGGTGCCCAAGCCTTAGTCCCAGCACTTTGGAGACAGAGGCAGGAAAATTTCTGCAAAGAGACTGCCTGGGCTACCTAGTGAAACTCAGCCTTCAAAAAGTGAAGAGTGGAGCCAGGCAGTGATAATGCACACTTTTAATCCCAGTCCTCCGAAGGCAGAGGCAGGTGCATCTCTGAGTTTGAGGACAGCCTGGGCTACACAGAAGAATCCTATCTCAAAAACAAAACAAAACAAGGGCCCGGAGAGGTCTGATATCTATTAGGAAGTGGCCAGCACCACCCACAGAGGGAAGTAGGGAGTAAGGGTGATAAGCACACCAGACACACGGTAGATGAAAGGAAGAATTTATGGTTAGTGATCCTGGTACTAGGATATTTCCTGTTTGGAGTGGAGAAGCCAAGTTCACTGAGAGTCACTTCAGCCATTTCCAAGAACCTGTTAATCTAGTGGAACTGCTGCCCTGTAGGCCCCTGCCTGAGGGACTGTTGGTAAACAGTGGGACACTGTCTCCCTGTGCTTACTATCAGTATGGAAATAGCACTGCCCGCACTATGTGATGGCTTCTCAATCTTCCAACTGTGTTCTCAGATCTGAAACTGAAAAAAGATGTGTTATGAAGCTGGAAAATATTGCTACTCCACATTTGTGTTCAGTCATTGGAAACCCATATGGTTGAACCAGCTATATCCATCAAACAACTTACTGATTTTAGAACCTAAGGGTAGGTGATGACAATATTAAACTATTATTCATTATTAAAATGTTAGTAATATTTTAAAACCTAGCAGTGCAGGTCAGTGGTACAGCACTTGCTTAGCATGTATGAAGAACAGAAGAACACAAGGCTGTTGCCAGGAACTTAGAGAATGACATAGCAGAAGATCAATAGAAAAATTAACAGCTGGACAGCTGCTTAAGTATTAAGAAAATTAATCTAAAGCCCCACTTTGAAGGCTGTTTATCAACTAGACTCCAGATAGACGAGGTTAATATCTTAGGGTTTTACTGCTGTGAACAGACATCATGACCAAGGCAACTCTTACAAGGACAACACTTAATTGGGGCTGGCTCACAGGTTCAGAGGTTCAGTCCATTATCATCAAGGCAGGAACATGGCAACATCCAGGCAGGCATGGTGCAGGAGGAGCTGAGAGTTCTACATCTTCATCTGAAGGCTGCTAGTGGAAGACTTACTTTCAGGCAGCTAGGATGAGCCCACACCTGTAGTGACACACCTACTCCAACAAAGTCACACCTACTTTAACAGGGCCATGCCTTCTAATAGCGCCACTCCCTGGGACTAGCATAGGCAAACCATCATAGTCAATACAGGAAATTAACTGAACTAAAATAATTACAGGCTGTTCATTCAAAGTGATGAGCTGAGGAGATAGTGCAGTTGGTATTCATGGTGCAGATATTCCACAGAACTCAAAGTAAAAAAAAAGCTGGCACGGTGGCACTGACTTTTGTAAATCCTAGCACTGGGGGAGGAGAGGCAGGAGGACTGGGGCTCGCTCTGCAGATCCAGGTTCAGTGAGAGACCCCGTCTAAACAGCAACAGCAAACACAAAATAAGAGAGTGAAGAAAACACCTGATTTTGGCCTCCGGCTTCACCATGTGCACTCACATACACACACAGGTAAAGTAGTAAGGAAAGAAAGCTGGGTGTGGTGCCACAGGCCTGGAATCTCAACACTTGGGACGGAGAGGCAGGAGGATCCCAAGTTCAAGATTATCCTCTGCTACTCAGTGAGTTAAAAGGTCATCGTGGAATATATGAGCTCCTGCCTCAAAATCACACAAACAAATTAATGAGGGCCGTCCAGAAGCAAGAGCTAAGCTCATCTGACTGTATAAAACCTTAAAACTGCTGCATGGTTTTCTGAAGTAAACAGGATTAATGATAGGTAGTCAAGTCGCATTTGTGGCAAATAAGACCAATTTACAGCCATTCTGTTACTGACACCAGTGGTTCAACTGCAGAAAGCATGACTGTCCTGAGAAAGCTGTTCCCAGAAGGTACAAATGTGCTTTTTCTCTGTGGAAAGGCATGTTGACTAGGGAGGGCTGCACCAGGAATAGATGTGCCAGTCACGCCTGGGTCTCTACTGCTCGATTCATATCCGGTAACTGTGGGAGTTGCATATTTTCTCTTCATTTTTTTTGTGTGTGATGTGTGTGTACATATCTGTGTATGTGTGTAGGCCAAAGGCTGATGTTGGGTGTTGTTGGTCACTCTTCATCTTACTCAATGAGGCAGTGTCTCTCAGTTGAGCTCAGAGTTAAGCTATACTAGCAAAGCTAGCTAGCTTTCTCCAGGAATCCCATCTCTGCCACCCAAATGTTAAAGTACAGGCAGGCCTCCACACAGGTCACCATTTAAGTGGGTGCTGAGCTCCAGACTCTGGTCTTCATAAGCACACAATGAGAGCTTTATCTGCTGAGTCATCTCCTCAGCCCCAGAATATTTACACAAACATCCTAAAAATATTAATACTTGACTTATGAGCATCATGGGGATTTTTGGCCTGCTCTGTTTCTGACTTGTATGTAGGAACCTCTTAGGCATCTGGGTGACCCCTCATCCTGGGAGGCCACTGCACTGATGCTAATCTTAGTTTAGACATGCAACTCATACTTGCTGTCACAGTGCAGTGCAGCCCACTGTGCCCGACTCCTAAATGACTGGCACATAGAAACATTGGCCTGAATTGTTTTGATAAGACAGGTGGCAGATCACAGCAGGGTTATTAACACTGTGTGTAGAGCAATGGACCGTGTACTCTGCATATGCTATTCAGTCCTAACTCTTTTTTTTTTTTTTTTTTTTGGTTTTTCGAGACAGGGTTTCTCTGCATAGCCCTGGCTGTCCTGGAACTCACTCTGTAGACCAGGCTGGCCTCAAACTCAGAAATCCGCCTTTCTCTGCCTCCCAAGTGCTGGGATTAAAGGTGTGTGCCACCACCACCTGGCCAGTCCTAACTCTTAAACTAAGACTAAAGGCTAAAGCCCAGAATACACACGCACACGAACACGCACACACATATACATACATATATACACATACATATATACAGATTACATATATACATATATATACATACATATATACATATGTACACACATATACACATATACATATATATGTATATGTGTGTATATATATATATAAATCATGTGTATAGACACACACATATATATGTCTTAGGCAAGGTGCGATGATTCATAGCTGTAATCCCAGCACTTAGGAGGCCAAAGCAGGAGAATTTTGAGTTCTGGGGCAGCTTGGGTTACATGGTGAGAGCCTGTCTCACATAAGAAGAAACAAACTCAGCAGTCACTGACGTGGAAAGAAGCAAGGTTCAACTTTAAGCATGCTGTACCTCACCTCCCACCCCAAGTTCTCTGCCTCACTGGTCTCTGTATGAGTCTGTTCTGGTGTAGGGCGGCCTCACCACACCCCCAGTGCCAGGTGCCCCGCCTCCATGGCTTTTGTGTCCTCCTTTCTAGTTCTTCCCGAGTGGATATGCCTTTGCCACTGGTTCTGATGATGCCACCTGCCGACTCTTTGACCTCCGTGCAGACCAGGAGCTCCTGCTCTACTCTCATGACAATATTATCTGTGGCATCACTTCTGTGGCCTTCTCAAAGAGCGGGCGCCTCCTGCTAGCTGGCTACGATGACTTCAACTGCAGTGTGTGGGACGCTCTGAAAGGAGGCCGGGCAGGTGAGTGATGCGGCCAAGGTAGGCTCTCTGGGCATCTAGCTGCTTTCAGAATGGCAGCTGGGTGCCTCCTTTGTATTCATTACCTTTGATGGTGGTTGGATCACACACCCTACTGAAGAATGACATCAGGGCCTGTAATGATGAATAATCCCTCTGGCTGAATGCAGACATGCCCTTAGTACACACCTTTAATCCCAAACAATGGAAGTAAAGTTAGTTTGTAGAAGGAAGCACCCATGTTTGGAGGACTCTGAGATTAAAATCCTAGCACTCAGGAGGCAAAGGCGAGTGGAACTCTCAGTTCAAGACCACCCTGTCTACAGAGTGATTTCCAGGTCAACCAGGGCTACACAGAGAAACCTTATCTTAAAAAATAAACAAACAGATAGCTTCACCTAGCCCTATACGTTGGTGTACACCTATAAACCCAGAGCTTCGGAGGCAAAGATAAGCAGATTTCTATGAGTTCAAGGCCAGCCTGTTCTACACAGTGAGTTCCAGGACTGCTGGGGCTACAGAGACTCTGTTTTTACATAGCAAGTACATAAATAAATAAACAGCCTCACCTACTAGTGGCAGACAAAGTGACAAAGATTTGACAAAATAGGATTTGCCCAACTCTCAGGAGAACAGAGAGTAAAGAGAGGTTCCTTAAGAGAGAGCGGTACAGGAGGAAAAAAAGCAGTTCTACAGGGAGAGTTTATAGATACAGGTTGAAGAAAGAACAAGCTAGACAGGCCTGTGAAGACAGAAGGAGCCGGAAGATTAGAACATATTTCCAGAGTTAGAAAGAGCTCAAGCAGAGCAGTTCCGGAGCAGGGAAGCCAGACAGAGTCGGTCAGTATGGAGAGGAGCTTGAGCCAGAACAGCTGAGTTGAACCAGCCAGCCAGAGATCAGAAAGAAGAAGAAAGGGTGAGCTTATTCAGCAGCAAGTCTCAGAGGCACAAAACAATTCTAGATCTAGTTAAGATTTTATGGAGGCTAGAAACTTCCAGGACTAGGCCTAGGTTAGCAGACTGAGGCAGTGGGCATCAGAGACAACAGTTTTCTCAGGTGAATAAAAATATGGATGCAAAACTAGAATATGTTGTGTTCATATGTCTGACTTGCCGTAGCAGCAGTCTCCCTGGAATGTCTGTCTTTAAGTCACCGTCTACATCGTAATGCACGACTCTCACAGTTCTAAAGCTCCAGTTTTAACTCTATATTGATCTTTCTTTGTAGGTGTCCTTGCTGGTCATGACAACCGTGTTAGCTGCTTAGGTGTGACTGACGACGGCATGGCTGTGGCCACAGGCTCCTGGGACAGTTTTCTTAGAATCTGGAATTGAGTGCCATATTTTCTGTTCTCCAATAATATGTGGAGAAATCCATGCTACAGCCTATAGCTGTGAGGGGAAAAAAAACAAAAAACTTCTACCTTCTATTTGCAGATGAAGTTTTTCTATTGAGGTGATTATATATAAAAAGCAGCATTCAGTAAACTGTAGTTTATTGAAACTGTTGTAACAAAAATGGTGGTCAAAGAAACAATCAAGGCTAAGATCCCTTGCTGTGGTCAAAGGCCAGGGTATTCATTGAGCAGTTGTGTTGACTTTTAACCCGACAGATTCTTGCTTGTGCTAATTGTTTCTTTGTGATTAGAGTGCACACTTTATAGCAGACAACTGTTTGTGTTTGCATTTTGTTAAGGACTACCATTGAACTTTGTATATATAAGAAATGTCACATTTTTAAAGTGCTGTCATGCAAGAACCAGGGCCTGTGATAGAAGTGATGCCGTAGATACCTGTGCTGTCTGAAGGAAGTCCCCTTGGATTCTGACATCACATTTTAACCTGAGAGTCCCCGACTGCTTTTTGATTAGGAGGGCTGATAGGTGAGGTGGTTCTGAGGGACCCCGTGGCTGTTCATGCATTCTTTGCCACGCTAGGAATTGAAGTGAGTGCTCATTTTGAAGGTAAAAATTTCACTTTAACATAGGGTACACACTGAAGAAATGTCATTACAGTTTATTACATTAGAAACTACTGGACACTGGCATGTAATTTTTGGTATTTTAAGAGGCTCAGCCATTTGAACCATTGGACCTTGCTGTTAATTTTTGCATTCTGAAACGAAGTTTGTAGAAAGTACTAGTATTTGAGAAGTCTGGCCAAAACCTGACTTGTTCCTACATCTGAAGACTCTTGCCTGGTGTTCTCTGTAATAGAAGGAAACAGTGTCTCACCTTTAACATTTTTGAGAAAGGTAAACTCATCCACTCAACTGGCACAAATATATAAATATATGATTTATATGTCACACATATATATGTGTACATGTATTTACACACATATATACACATATATATGATGGCTTTATGAACTCTGTGTAATGTAAAATCTATGTAATGTAAAAACAAGTATAAAGTATTTGTACCCTTGAACTTTTACTTTTCCATTTTTGTGGTGCTGCAGAAATCCAGGCCTTGTGGCCACTAGCCAAGTACTCTACTTAGTACAGCCCTAGCTCCTCAGATCAAAGCTTCCTGCTAAAGCATTGTTTCAAAGGGGTTCAGCTGGCAGCAAAGCTGCACCAACTGTTTGGTAAAGTGTCTGCCACTGGGATGTCCCACCTCCAAACTGAACAGATGCCTCTCCTCTTCAGTTTTCTCCTGTAGATTTAAATGGTTGACAATAGCAGACTGTTATGTCTTGCTGGTGCTGTCTCCTTGGGTTATTTGGATGTATACAAGCACACTGTAAAGCTGCTGCTTAGCAGTTTCTGTGTTAAAGTTGATCACCTGGAACTGTAACCTCAATACTTTTAAACTGCATCTGTGAGTTTTCTCTTTGTACTGTGAATGTGCCCGTGTATGTAACAGCTGTGATCATACCAGCATCCGTTTTATTTATTAAGGTCAGTTGATCTTAATACAGTGGAAAGAGCCTTAGCCCACACAGCTCCAGGGTCCAACCTGGTTGGGGCAGAGAGAGAATGAAAATCAGACACACAGACACAGGAAAGCTGGGGTTGGGTAGACTGGGCTCTGATGGAGAAACCAGCGCCCAGAAGCTCAGAGTTTATTCCACGGAGAAGCACAAAGAGGCAGTGCTGTTGTATACAGGTAACAAGGAGGAAGCATTCGTGGTATACTGCTGGATCAAGGAGACAGGTTTAGCTAATCTCTTCGAGAGCAGTCCCTGTAGGGAAACAATCTTCAGGCTGTAAATATCAGAGGATGGGGGTCAGGGAGCTAAGATGTACATGTTCTACACATACCCAGGAGGGCTTTGCCATTCTCTCGTGGGTCTAAAGCAAGGGTCCTTTATATGGCAGTCACTCAGGACTTCCTCTGCTCCCTAGAGGATAGAGGTGAACTGAGATACAGTATTGAAGAGAAACAGACCATCAATGGCAGGTGTGAATGTGCACCTTATATTTGTGGGGCCCCTTTGCTCTTGTCTATTTGTGAAATAGGGAGAGCTCTCAAACATGGCACAATTTAAAAAGGAAAATTGACAGTGCTGAAGTCTAGCCTTCCTCATACGTGTGTGCTACACCTGCAGCCTGCCCAACGAAGCCAGTGTTGAGGCTCATTAGAGGGTCATGATCACCACAGAAGGGCGTAGGTGTATTTGCTGTGTAGCTCAGAATTCATCTCAAAACAACATTCAGAACAGCACCTCTATTATGTATAAAGCAGGTTTAATCTGGGGTAGAGTGTTTGCAATGCAAGGCCCTGGGTTCAGTCCCTAGTGGAGTGTGTATACATGTGTAGTCATACTAAAAGAACACTGGTCCTAAATATTTTAAAATGTTACTTGGGACTGGAGAGATGGCTCAGCAGTTAAGAACACTTGTTACTCTTACAGAGGACCTGGGTTTGGTTCCCCACACCCACATGGCAGCTCAAACTGTCCCTTCAGTTCCAGGATATCTGACTTCCTTACCCACATACATTCATGCAGGCAAAACATTCATACACTAAAATACATGTTTAAAAAAGGAATGTGCTTTGTTAATAAAAGTTTGTATGGAACAGAACATAAAAGGTTTCCCTTAATATGTAGCCACATGTGGCTAACTGCACACAGTGCCAAGTGCTGACACAGCAATGACCTTACTCAAGCTGCTTTCTTAATGTTGGTGTCTAGGGTTTCTCTGCTGTCTCTGTTGTGGTTGAATACATTGACCTGCTTAGAGTTGCTGAAATTAGCCTACTTAATGTCCCTCAGCAGGTTGACGCAACAACAGACAAAAGTTGTCCTTCAGATGGGCAAGATTTTTTAACATCTGGTGCAGCTCCTGCCCTGGCCTCTAGTTGGGTCTACAGGCATATGCCAGTATGTCACTTTTCCCAAGCATATTGTAGTAGTGTAAAGGCACATGTTCTTTCCTAAACAACACGACCACCATGTGGTTGGGAAAAGACCCTAAAATGCTGTTCAGCAAAGACAGCTCTACCTTGAGACGGACAAGCTTCATTTTTGGCTGCTGTGATATTAAAATATCCCAGGTCTCTTTCTAGCTCATATTTAAGTCGTGACTCACATGCACTGTACTGAATTACAAATTCATGAAGGTGTTGAGTCTCTGAGTGGCTGTCACTTAACTGCACGTTTGTAGAAAGCTAAGGAATGTTAACCGAGTAAAGGAGAAATGAAGCTAAGTGTGGCAATGCATGCTTGTTTTCCTTCACTTGGGACAGGAGCTGAGACAGGAGCACAGAGCCGAGGTCAGCCTGTTGTGGCTATCAGATGGAAACCTTATCCCAGAGGCTGGGGGCTGGCTCAGTGTTGAGCCTGCTTAGTGTTATTGCAGAGAACCTGAGTTGAGTTCCCGTTTCAGGTGGCTAATAACTGCCTTTAACTTCAAGGGAGCCAAAGCCCTCCTCAGGCACTTGGATATACATAGTTTAAAATCAATCCTTTTCTTTTAAAAGGAAAAACACCCTTTATTTTAATAATCATTTTATTGCTGAAAGTACTCTCCAAACCTGTTTTAGATTTAATAGTAAAGCTAAGACGTCATTTCAGAAGTGAAACCATACAGGGAAATTATTTGGATACGAATGACGTTTTGGATTTTGAACTGCAATGTGCTTTGTTACTACCTTAGAAAAACTGAATAAGCAATCTCCCAGATAGGCCTGTCATCATTTCATAGGGAACATACTTTTAGAGTCTGCAGCTCACACCAGGCTTGTACCAATACTTATGTACTGTGTTCAGGTGCTATTATCTGGCCACTGTGGAAAGCATAACTTAAAATGATGTCTTAGCATGTTAGAAATGTAAGCCACCTACAGCAGAGTGCCCTTTATAGGGAGATTGTCTTAAATTGGACTGTGTGGAAAGTGAAGCCCATAGCAGATTCACTTCTGCTTTTTATCTGTTATAACAGGTACCCCCGGGATGTCTAAGCCAGCATTGTTAGCCACAGACTGATGGAACATCTTATATTTAAGAAATGTTTTCCATGTTGTTTTTCCTAAGCTTTTTCTTTCTGCTCAAACTCAATAGCTGGTTTTATAAAACAGGTATAACAATGTAGCATTATGAGGAAAAAACCTATTTCAACTAGTATGACACGTATCCAACAGACTCTTTCAGAGCACCTCCAGTTAACTAGGACGGCAGTGGTCCAGCAGCAGGGTGTCCAGGCGTTTCTGTCTTTATACAACGGTGCTCTGGCGTACCATTGTCTCTCTGGAGGCATGAGATAGCACACACCTCAAGTGTATCTTCAAGCTGGTTTGGGTATTTCTCTATAAGGTATCTTGGAAACCTTTTTCTTCTCCTAAAGTAATTTCCAATACATGAAGCCAATTGACAATGAATGTCAGCCACATCTAAAGCTTACAGGCAGGGCCTTGTGCCATATGACAGATACTCTCATCTGTACAGTTGCTTGTGAAATACTGTTGCAGCAAGCTCATACTGTAATCAATAAAGTGCTGTTCACCATGGTGCATCGTGCCTTGTTTTAAGTCAAATTTTAGTAAGATTTTTAAAATTATGCCCTGGAACTAAACTCAAGTCCAGTACTTTAATGGTCAGCTCTGCTTCCTTTGTTTAAATACTGGTCATGGTCATCATCGTCCTCCTCCTCCTTAGGATTAATTTAGTTCCATTTTTAAAAGTCAATTGTGCTTATACAATAGATTTTTATTTTTTTGAAAAAAAATGCCCAATTTTTTTTTCTTAGATTTATTTATTTTATGTATGTGAGTACACTATCGCTCTCTTCAGACACACCAGAAGAGAGCATCAGATCCTGTTACAGATGGTTGTGAGCCACCATGTGGTTGCTGAGAATTGAACTCAGGACCTCTGGAAGAGCAGCCAGTGCTCTTAACTGCTGAGCCATCTCTCCAGCCTCATCACATAAATTTTTTAAAATATTTGTATTATCACATTACAATTTTAAGATTAACGAGGAGTTTCTATTCCAGGATCTGGGAGGCAGAGACAGGTGGATCTCTAAGGTTGAGCCCATCCTAGTCTACAGAGCAAGTTCCAGGACAGTCGGGGATACCCAGAGAACCCTGTCTTGAAAACAAGGGTGGAGGATGCTTGTATTAGTTCTATCTGTTCAGGAAATCCTCCTGACTCAGCGCCTTTAAGCTGCACACCTGTCATGGAAAACTCAAACTGTACTCCTGACAATGGTGAGCCAGGTATCTCATGCTTTCTGTGACTGGGCAAAGGAACTATATACTGTATATACAATAGTAATGCAGTAACAGGACCTCATGTGTGACAGCTTACATGACTACCATGAAAATGACTGAGAAGAGTGGAAAACAGTCACTAACTGAGATAAATGCTACATTTATAAACTAATAGGCAGATAGGTTTATTTTCATCTTGCAAGCTTGCATACTTATAAAAGTGTTTTGTAAAAAGTTTAAGATCATACAAAGTTTATAAATACTGTAAACATACACAGTAAATCATCACGTATGTGTGTAGTACTCATCAGTAACAGTCATGATCACAGTCTGTAATGCAGGAGCCTACTAGCCACAGGTGCACTCTTGTCTGCTAAAGGAGCTGATGTATTTCAACACTCCATTCTCAACACCCATAACTTGTTAACTTCATCAGCAGGCACTACATTGCTAACCAGTGAGGAAAAGCATTCTGGACTACAGACACTGGTTCGCAGACTTCAGAGTGCACTGGGACAGACCATAGGGCTTCTTGAAGCTTGCTGCAGACCTCAAACTTGATTCTATACCTGGCTGAGGCTTGCAAATCTGCACTTCTTACAAGTTTAAAAGTGATGTTGATGAGCCATGGATCAAACCCAGAGAACCAGGCTGTAGCCTGCTAGTTATGTGCTCCGTGTAACTTTGTAACCCAGGTTAGCAGACCTCAATTTTAGATACTAGTTTTTCATGTAATTTTCACCCAGTCCCACTTGGTTGACTGTACCATTTGGGGGATTAAAATTTAAATACTGCAACCCAACACCCAATCTGCATAAAAATTAAGTATTTCCGAAACTTCTCTATGGTCTAATTAATTATATAATATTGTAATAGTGTTTTAAAAATAAGAGGTGCATCTAGGGCTAGGCATGCCTTCAGTCCCAGCACTCGGGAGGCAGAGGCAGGCTCATCTCTGAGGCAGAGGCCAGCCTGGTCTACAGAACAAATTCCAGGGCAGCCAAGGCTACAGAGAAACCCTGTCTCAAAACCAACCAACCAAACAAACAAACAAATCAGAGGTGTGTACCTATTGTGAAGACAGACCTGTAGGAAAGAAATGCTGAGAGTCTGCTGGATCTCCTCCCCCCTCTCCTCAATGTGGCCATATTAACTAAATAATCCTCTGCTTCCAGCCTGAAGTGCTGACCTTTGACACTGCAGTGAAATGCTGACTTCCGGAATTCATCAGATGTTAGCACTTTAATTTTCATGGTCAGGTCGGAGAATAATCCTGCCTGCTGTTTACAAGTATTTCCATTCCACTGTCAATCAGACATCAATACCTGAACCATAAACACGTCACTAACCCAGAGTGGTAATTTTTAATGGAGCCCAAGAAAGTTCATGTAATTCAAATCAAAGCTTCCAGTGGGGACACGCCCAGGGCCTCAGTGAGAGTCGTTCTAAGGATTCATTGTCATGGTCAGGTCACCACACTGCACGCACATCCTTGTCCCAGTGTGGCCATTTTCACCCTTTCGGACCTTCCGCTTCACAGGCAGAAAAGTTCTCCTTGCTGGACTCAAGGCTGAAAATGCTTCTAAAGAGAAAGAGCAGGCGAGCAGACCCAGACACCTCCTCATGCATGGCTACAATGATAGGCCTCCTTACCATTGCACATCAGCTTTAATGGGATGAAAGAGAGTAAAACTGTGTTTAGTAGTGGTTACATCCTTGCTGTGAGGACAGAGTGACCGCAGGACCCCCAGAAGCAGCCCACACCCCTGGTTTGAACAAGTCAGCTTATAAACAAAGTCACTATTCCCATTAAAGAAGCATCAAGAACTAGCACTGAGAAAGAGGATGAAAAGGTCTCTAACTCCTGGATGCCAGGAAGGAGCTGGAGCCACAGCCAGCCAGCCTTCGGAGGAGCTGCAGGACCCACCCTCAGGGGCCACACAGCAGGGTTCACTGTTTCTAAAGGAATTCATCAGTTAACCCGAACAATTCAGTCTTTACTCCAAACTAAAGCTAAGACGAATCACAACACTTCCAAAGGTGCAACCCCTGAGACAGGTCATTACCACAATCTCCGAAAGGCATCGATACTAAGAGTTAGTAATTTGTTCTGAGGTCATTTCATAAAAGTAACATTTCCCATCTTCCACGTCCGCTTTCTCCTACAGTGCCTCTGTCGTTAGGATTCTTCACTGCTCGGATGTAGAAACTGCTTTGAAAAATTCTCCAGCTCACTTTCAAGTTGAACAGCTTTATTTCTAATTAAAAGACAATGAACAAACATCAACTCAATCATTCTAACAGTCTATGAGAAAAGTACATTCTACCCAAACTTAGAAATGGCCCCTAAGCAGCTGCGGCCCCTTAATGAAACTCACACAGGGCTGTTGTCATGTGTGACCTGCCATGCTCACAGCAAACATGGCCTCAAGGTCAAGAGCCATGGACTTCAGTATCAAAGCAGCCTAGCATATGGCTTTAGCGGGAGTCACACCTTAGATCACAGTCACGATTGTCTTAGGAACTGCCTTAAGTAACAGGTAAAGTATAAAGTTCTTTGTGGCATGCAAAGCTGGTAAGGATCACCTCAGAATCATACTTGATAAAACTGAACTGTCTATGAGAGGAAGCCCTGACTAAAGTGCCAGCCACATATCTATGTAGCATATTTTCATACCATTCTAGGGCATGTACTTACAGAGAATGAAATCTATTTGGAGAGAAGAAGGGATTTTTCGTTTTGTTTTGTTTTGTTTGGTGTTTTGCTGTGTCTGAACATGTGACTGAGGTCACAGAAGTGAAATGTGTGTAAGCCAGGAATGTCCTGACTGTGCGGCAACCCTCCTGAAACATGGGCAGAAGGGCCGAGCCAAGTCGTAATGATTCCCAACAGTCAGGCCCTGGGGCCCTAGAACAGCTTCTAAGAGAAGCAGACACCACTGTGACTGCACTGTGCGCACAGAGCGCACTTCCAGACTTGGCTCGCAGCCTACTGTTCCTAGGCTGGAAACCTGCTTGGCATGGAATGCTAGATGCAGTTTTAGCAGTGGATGATAAAGAACAACAGGGGAGTGCTGTGCTGCACTGTACACTCAGGAAGGCTCTAGCATTAACAGGGTAGCATGTGGACACAAACACCTTCATTTCAACAATGTATGCCCCAAAATTCAGGACATGGGGCCAGTCCTACAACCTGCACACTGCCAAAACTGCTCTCCGGTGTAGAGCTCCATGCAGCGTGTGCCCTGAGTCAGCAGTGCTGCTAAGATGGTGTTTAACTATATGCCATGACATGAGGCAAGCTCTCAGAGTTAAGAACATGAAGATAAGCACTGCCAACTTAGGCCTGACAGCGACTCCGGCAGCCCTGCATCCCAGAGGATCTGGAACGCATCCCAGCAGAGCAGAGCTCTTTCAGCAGGATACCTGCACCTTCATGGCTTCACATGTGAGTGTCCTCAGGCCTGGAACCATCAGGGTAGCTTTGGGTTTTCCATTTGTTTGAGTCAGGTCTTGTGGTCTAGGCTGACCCTTGCTATGTCCCTGAAGGTGACTCTGAACCTGCTCCTTCTAGATACCTCATTAGTATAGAGAACTCTGTATCCTGTGCTAAGTGACCAGTGGTCAAGTTCTTTATGTGGGGAGCTGTGGTCACATGTTCCAGGCCAGGAATTTGGTTGGGAGTAGGTGAAACACTTACCATCCTCAGGTGGGGTGCTGGGGCTTCTGAACCCACTTGACCGTACCAAGTTTCTTAGCACAGTCCACTGCCCCACAACCCTGAACTTGCTATGTCCCTGAGGAGACTTTGAACCTACTCCTAGGTGCTAGGCACCCAGGTGTAGCCACAATGCCCAACTGTCATTTTTAATTACTGAACTTCTGTTCTAAAAGAGAACAATCCTAGCCTAACAGAGAGTAAAAGTCCTATAAATTCCTTTTAATTCAAATGAACTCTCCTGCTACAACAAAGCATAAGGAATTAAACATGGACTGCCATTTTCTTTTTTAAAAGACTTATTTTTCCTTTCTAAGTGTTTTGTCTACATGTGTGTACATGTATCACTTGCATGCCTTGTGCTGACTAAAGCTAAATGATGGCACAGAGTCTCTTGAAACTGGAGTTACAGGTAGCTGCTGAGTGCTCTTTGCTGTATAGGGGTTTTTCAGTTTTATGAGGTCCTCATGGGTCCTCTGCAAAAGCAGCAAGTGCTCTTAAATGCTGAGACATCTCTCTAGCTGTAAACATGGAAACTCTTAAAGCAACACAGAAAGTTAGTTTAAAAGTTATATTTACAGAGTCATTAGTGATGTCATATAATTGCATTTTGAATGTGAGACAAAAGTAGATATTCATGTTATTGATGGTGAAAAAGTTGACCTTAAGCCAGGTAGTGGTGGCACAAATCTTTTGTCCCAGTACTTGGGATGCAGAAGCAGGCAGATCTCTGAGTGTGAGGCTAGCTGGTCTACAGAGTGAGTTCCAGGATAGCCAGGACTACTCTGAGAAACCCTATCTCAAAAAAACAACAACAAAAATCAACAAAAGGTTTACCTTAAGAGCTTTGAGTTGTTTTGTATTTTCTCTAGTTGGTCTATCTCTTTGGATAATCTAGCAATTTCTTCTTCCAGATGTTTCTGAGTAACATCAACTTGTTGGCACAGTCGAGCAAAAGTGGTGGCCATTTCTCTAAAAGGAAAAAAAAAATGAATGTTTCCTAAACAAACACGTATTAAAGAGAAAAACTTTGTTTTGTTTGTTTTATGACACAGGATTTCTCGGTGTAGCCCTGAAGAACTGCCCAGCCTCTAGAGTGCTGAGAGTAAAGGCACGGCTACTATGCCCAGCTAAAGAGAAAAATTTTAATAGCTAAGCATAAGGACAGCACGGCATCTGTGCGTGGCCTCGAGACACTCACAAAACTGTGCTGCTGCTGCTGCCAGAAGGCCTTGAATACAAATGGGGTGTGACCACGTGGGAGACAAGCGTTAAAGTGCTAGAACAATTGGCAGCACCTTACAAGACGGACTCGCAGAAGAGGACTTTCTGATCAGAGCTCCATTCACTCAGGAATTAAGGCCAACAGCTGACAAACGAAACCTTGTAAAACCAAAAAGCCTCTACAGAGCTAAGGACACAATCAGCTGAATGAAGAGACCCCCAGGGCGGGGCAGAGTTTTTGAAAGTTGTGAATCTGACAGGACTAATATCCAGAACTTAGAAAGAACTAAAGATGCCAAAGATTCAAGAAAACAAACTGCCCAATTAAAAAACAGGCTTTGGATCTGAACATAGTCCTCAAAAGAAGAAAAATGGTTAAGAAATATCTCAAAAAATATTCTGTATTCTTAGCAATCAAATTAGAACAACTTTGAGGTTTCATCTTGTTAAGGTCTAGGTAACTTTTACCTGCACAGCCTACCAATTTGTGCTGTTACTAATATCATAAAGAAACTTTCTCATATACTGTTAGCTCTGGTGCTATGATGCTCTGTCCTTTGGTGTTCTTGGAAACCAATCAAATCACAACAGAAGTCAGTCAGAACTGCTTTGTATAGTTAGCCACAGCAAACTTGGACCTGAACCAACTGCCCAGCAGCACTGCCTGCTATATTTGAGCTTTTATGATTTCTTGCCTTTATAAGCTGCCCTGGGATGCACCCCAACATTAGAAAGATCTGCACCAATATAAGAAGCTATCTGGAGTAAGACTTCCATTTTGAGTAGGAGTGGAGTAAAGTTCCCAAGACCTCCTTGGGAAATGACATCCTTCTTAGTAGAAAGAGATGTGTACATGGGTGAATGATATCCTGGTTGGCAAGATAAGACTAAGATGAATGTTAAACAAGTCCCGGCCACAGCTGAATACCCCAACAAGTGGGAACAGGATAAGTATACAATAAAGACACGTTCCTAAGGAAATCGCCTACCCCTAAACCCTGATTGGCACAGGCATTTGTGGATTTTAGGCTTAAAAGTACAATAGGATCTTAACTCAATGTCACATTTAGCTCCCAGTCTTGCCTGTGGTCCTGATTGATCAGTCTTGGGTGTGGCATTCAATCATGCCTATTTGATAGAGATCGGTGTTTAAGTGGTTTGTGTGATAATTCCCAGGTCCCAACAATCTTACCTCAGTCAGAATAGTTGTGACTAAGAAAACAACTAAAAACAAATACTGGTGAGGACGTGGTAAAAGAAAACCTCATCCATTGTTGGTAGGATTACAAACTGGTGCAGCCACCATGGAACTCAAGTGTAGAGAATCCCCAAAAGCTAAAAGTAGATCTGCCTACTATATGACCCATCTGTCCCACTGCTCAGCAAATGTCCAATGGCATCCCCTTCCCCTCTATAGACACTTGCTCAGCCATTATGGTCTAGCCACATAGTGAGAAATGGAACACACAAAATGTCCTTCAGCCGATGAACAGATATAAAAATGCAGTATACATACACACTATGTATGGAATACTGTTCTGCTGAAAAAAAAATGGAATCATGAACTTTTCAGGTAAGTGAATGGAACTAGAAGAGATCACACTGAAGAAGTAACCACACCCAGAAAGACAAACACTACTCATTCTTTCTGTCTCTCTCTCTGTCAGTCAGCCTCCCCTTTCTCTGTCAGTCTTTCTCCCCATTTTGTTTGCTTGTCTGTTTGCTTGTTTTGAGACAGGATTTCTTTGTGTAGCCCTGGCATTCTTGGAACTTGTTCTATAGACAAGACTAGCCGCAAATTCAGAGATCTGCATGCCTTGGCCTCCCCAGTGCTGGGATTAATAAAGGTGTGTGCTACCACCACCCAATTACATGTTGTCTCTTATTTATAGGTCCTAGCTCTGGATCCTCCCTCCCTCTCTCTCTCTCATACACACACACACACACACACACACACACACACACGCATATCTACATACACAAAAACTAAAGGTATGTGCTACCACCTCCTAGCTACATGCTGTCTCTTATAGATCCTAGCTCTGAATCCTTATAACACACACACACACACACACACACACACACACACACACACGAGTTTAAATGAAGTTTCACCACTTGGGGTGGCCATACTCCCCACAAGAGTCAAGGGTGTCTAGCAAAAATCCCAGTGCCATGCATGGAAAACCCTCTTGTTATGGATTTGGTTTAATGCTTGCATAATGGGTTCCCAAAACTGCACAAGAATTTGGCATGTGAGGTGCTGAGGTTCCCTGCCCTCAGCTGGTTCTGATTGTCAAACTTGCCGATGGCCAATGGCTGGGCAGGGAGACAGGGGTGGGACTTTAGATTTCCTGGGCAAGGGAACTCAGGTAAGAAGATAGATTTAGAACCGCCACGACATAGAAGTAGAAAGATCAGGCCTGAGAAATGCAGGACAGAGAGATAGCCAACATAATATAATAATCCAAGAATATCTCGGAGGGGAGTGTGTGCTAGTCACATGGAGGTTTGGGAGTGGCCCTGCCATTGAGCTGCTTAGGGCATATTAAAAATAAGGCTGTGTGTATGTGTCTTTCACTCAAAAATCTATAACATTGCAGCGGTAGCAAAGTAGCGAGGAATTCACGCTGCTACCAGGCTGGGAGAGCGGATTAATCTACCACAGCAACATCTCCCCTTGAGTTGTAGGGGAAGTCCAAGAGATTTCTCAAAACTACATAGGCTACTACCATTGTCCTTGGTTGCTTCCCAGAACTTGAAGGTAAAACCCTATTGCTGAAGACAGCACACATCAGACATCAGACTTGGTGAAACCGTCTAGAACCGACATGCAAGAAAGCACAAGCTCTACTGGCATGCAAAGGAACCAGGCACGATGCCCAGGGAGAAGGGCAATCAACCATCCTGTCTGGCTTTACAGCCTAAGGGCCACAACAGTGACCCACCCGTCAAGATATCCGCAGTGTTGCAGCAGAGGCACTTCTTCATGCTTTGACCTTGTGTCTCAAACTAGCTAATTCCTGTCTCCAGTCTAAATAATTCCATATACTACACCACTAGGAGTGATTGGTTTCAGAGCTAAACTACTGATGACATCACTTCTGAAACTCCCAGTCATCCAGATTCTAATCTCTGCATATTGATAGCCCTGTCCTAGAAAGTCCCATCCCTCGAATCCACACTGGAATTTCTTTCTTCACAGTCGTGAGCACACTGCTTTTCTCCACAGTCTGCTTATTGTGCATGGTTAAACCTCAGATGCCAGCTGCTCCCATGAAGTCTTTACTAAGGGCTGCTCTCTTGGGCATTACCTGTGGGGTCCCGCCTGCCCCCACTCTCCCTTCCTTTATGCATAATCTGCTTTGTCCTCTTCAGGCTGAGGGCCTCTGGGGCTGTTTAACTCTGTTTCAAGTGCATGCAAACACAGACAATACTGTACCTTGGTTTAAAGGGAATTCAATACATTTTTGTAAATACTTAATTGTTACAAAAGCAAAAACTGGGGGTTTGGAGAGATGGCTCTGTGGTTAAGAGTACTTGTTGATCTTGCAGAGGACCTGGGTTTGGGTCCTGGCACCCACACAGTAGCTCACAGCCATCTGTACCTCCAGTTTGTGAGAAAACTCCAAGGAAACAAGACAAGAGTCTGTGGCCTCAGTTTCTTGTTCTTACAACTAGCTATTGCTATTTGTGTATATGCCTAAACAGAAGACTCGTTTTTGCCATGGACAGCTTGTTCACCACGTGTAGCTTGCCCTCATGATTGTACACTTTACTCATGAGATTCTTCTTAACCCTCAGAGTACAAAGTGCCAGATGCTCTGAATAAAGTTGGCTACTGCATGAGATGTTAATTCACCTCACTGATTGGCTCCACTCTGCCAGGTCCCACTACTTACTTCTAGAGCAGCAAACAGACACATAGGCATCCAAACCGATAAATCTGAAAAACAATTTTATGGCCTTTACCAGGTATGGGAGCCTTTACCTTTAATCCCAGCACTCAGGAAGCAGAGGCAGGAAGATCTCTGAATTCATGGCCAGCCTGGTCTATATAGTGAATTCAAGATCAGCTGGAGCTACACAGTGAGATATTACTCAACAACTTAAAAAAGACAAGAGGAGAAACTGGGTGAACCTAGAACTGTAAGAAAGGTCTCTTGAAGCCGGGCAGTGGTGGCGCACGCCTTTAATCCCAGCACTTGGGAGGCAGAGGCAGGCGGATTTCTGAGTTCGAGGCCAGCCTGGTCTACAGAGTGAGTTCCAGGACAGCCAGGGCTAAACAGAGAAACCCTGTCTTGAAAAACCAAAAAAAAAAAAAAGAAAGGTCTCTTGAAATCTAAAAGCAAGTACTGTTACACACTTCAAGTTTAGGCTACGACAGTAAAAAGCACATTCTATTCATCATAAAACCATCAGGACAAAGTGGACTCAGGAGGCTGACCACAATGACTACCATGAGTTAGAGGCCACCCTGGGATACATGAGACCCTGCCTTAATGAAACAAAACCATCAGGTATCTGTCCACAATTGAGCCCCTTAATAAATTCTAAAAATTCAATCTTCATGATGAAGGAACCACAAGCATCCTAAAAGGGTCAGAACTTAGGTCTGCTGAAGAACTATCTGTTAAAAGCCTTCTAAAGGGCTCCAATATACCAAATTCCAAATGTTCAGACTTAATCCACCAGGGGACGAGAGGAGTGATGACAGCAGAAAGAGACAGGGTGAGCTCTTTCTGCCGCGGTGGTTTTCTGTGCGTGCCCATGAACTGGAGAGAGCCTGCTGTGTCAGGTGAAGCTCCCACTTACTGCTGTACTTGGTGGCTGCAGTTGGCACTTGTGAAGCTCACGATCATCTGCAGCTTTTCCGTTGCATAGTTTACAAACTGCTGCTTAAACGCCCTCTCCTTAGCACGGGTCGTCCACGTCAGCCTTTCATAAAGGTACAAAGCTCCATACATACTTAAGGTAACAGAGATGAGTTTCCAGCCCACTGTCTTCCAGATCTGAAAGATAAAGTCATGGCTCACCATGAGGAGGAAACACACTGTGAAGGTACAACCATGAAAGGCACTGTGACTCCTGGCTCATCTTCTAAAAAGCTATGTACCTTCCTCACAACAAAATCTCCTGGAAAAAATTATATCGGGATGGGCTTTCACAGCTTGCTACATTTGATAGGCTAAACCAAGTTCCCTCTTGCTCTTTATAAAGATTTTAGTTTCATTTTTCACGTGCCCAAGTGTTCTGCCTGCATCCTTGAATGTGTGCCAGGTGACTGAGTAGTGACTGTGGCGGCTAGGAGAGAGCATCAGACCCTCTGGAACTAGAGTTACAAATGGCTGAGCTGCCAAGTGGGTCCTGGAAACCAAACAGGGTCCTCTGGAAGACCATCCAGTGTTCTTAACCACCTCTCCAGCCCCAACTTGATATTACCTCAAAAAAAAAAAAAAGTAGTGTAGTTTGAGTGTTTCAAACATTAAAAAAGTACAAATATGCTGTCAACAAACAAAATACTGAACATGACTTACTAATAATCTTTAGTATTTAAGACACCTCCTACTGGTATTCTGAGACACCCACACAGGACATCTTGGTTGGTGTCAAGGATCAAACTCAGCCTCACAAAAGAAAGGCAAGCACCCTACCAACTTGGATTATAACACTGTCCTTCATTGGATCTTTCTTGTTTTGCCAATATATAAATACCACTTATTTGTGTGCTATGGTGAGAAAATAGGTCTTTTTCTTAAAAGCCAGATAAGGCTAGGAATGTAATTCAGTGTCACAGTGCCTACTTGACACGTGTAAGACTCTGGATACTGCTCTAAAGAAAAAACAAGCAGCAAACAGAAACCAACTAGATACCTGGGAGGATTTTCACCCTCAAATTACAGGTTGAGGTATGGGTAGGGAGGTAGGAGAGTGTGTGTGTGTCTGTGTGTCTGTGTGTGTGAAGATAAGTTACAGCTGTAAAATTTTAGTCACGACTTTAACCCACAGATTTTCAGATCCTGAGATATGATCATAACTTTATTAAAAGTACTGTTTCTTACCACACCCCCAACAACTATGATGCCCATGGAGGTTCTAGAAGTGAGGGATGCCAGTCCTGTGACCAGGGTGATCATGAGCTCTTCCTGGGCTGCATTATCTGGTGCTGCTGTTGGATTAGAAGGAGCAGTAGGAGTTGAAGCTAAAGATCTGGGGACCTATTGAGAAAAAACAAAATAGTTAAAATTGTTTGTTTTTAAAAACTAAAGCAAACTGGGGGGGGGGGAGATTCCAAATAATGAACATAACACAAATAAATCAAGAAAATACAAATACACTGGAAGTTCTTTTTGGGGGAGTGGGGTTGGCAGGGTGAGAGGGGGTAACTAGATCACCTAGGCTAACCTGGAATTCACACTCAAAGTTGTCCAGCCTCAGCTATCAGACTGCTGAGATTACAAATGTGCACCTTCACAAGAATTATTTTTTATACTGTGGACTAATCATATAAAGAACAACAAATTTAACAGTAAATCAACATGAATTAAAACTTTTTTCAGATTAACTTTTCTTATGTTTAACTATGTGTATGTGTGTATGTGTATGCATGTATGCAGTATAACCCAAGCCTAGAAGTTTCAGGCAACTGTGAGCTGCCTAATGTAAGTGCTCAGAACTCTGGAAAAGTAGTAAGCACTCTTAACCACTGGGACATCTCTCTAGCTAATTCTATCTCCCAGGAATTAAAACTATGTTTATGAGTTGAAGAAACAGCATGGTAGTGGACTGTGTGCTCAGCACATGCAATGCCTTGGCTTAAATTTTAGCATTAAAACAAGCAAACATTAAATCAAAAGCATAATCATTAAAACAAGCAAAAGCAGCCGGGCAGTAGTGGCACACGCCTTTAATCCCAGCACTTGGGAGGCTGGCAGATTTCTGAGTTTGAGGCCAACCTGGTCTACAGAGTGAGTTCCAGGACAGCCAGGGCTACACAGAGAAACCCTGTATTGAAAACAAACAAACAAACAAACACCAACAACAAGCAAAAGCTCAGATAAGTTAAACGAAGATGAAAACTTGGGGCAATGAAACAGCTAAAAGTACTTCCAACTACGCCTGGCTGTCTAAGTCTGACCCTCATAACCCATACAGCAGAAGAAGAACCAACTATTCCAAGCTACCCTCTGCCCTCCATGTCTGGTCTTCTCCAGGACAAACAAGAAATCAATATAACAAAACATTTAAAAATAAGACCCTTTAGCTGGGTGTGATGACTCCTGCCTGCAAGTCTAGCACTCTGGAGGCTAAGGTAGGAAGACTGTCATAACAAGGCCAGTCTGGCCCACCCAGGCCAACCTGGGTTATTTTGGGACCCTGTCTGAAAAAAAATCTACTGCTACAACAAACCAACTTTTTAAATTTCAAAGCACACCAAAGAAGATTAAAAGATAAGCCACACACTAGAAAAATATATTTGGATATTACCTACTTATAAAGTAATTTTACACGCAAAAACAATCCCTAAAATGTAGTAGTGAGCAACTAATACAACTAAAATATTTCTCAAAAGAACACAAAGGGCTTATTTAATAAGCATAAAAAACTGTGTTCAAAGTCAGTCATTAGGAAAATGTAAAGCAAAAAAAAAAAAAAAATAAAGGAAAATGTAAAGCAAACCCGCCAAGATATGCCAGTTCACATTAAGCAGGATAAGATAGACAATAAAAAGGGTTGTCAAGGACACCTAGAAAACTAGTGACGCCTTCACGGTGCTGGCTGGCAGAATGGACAGTGGCAGGTGTGACTACTTTGGAAACCCTCAGAGAGATAAAAATAAAAGGTAGGTGTGATACTCACCTGTGATCCCAATGCTCAGGAGGCTGAAACAGGAGGGTCACTAAGTCTGAGGCCAGCCTGGGCTACAAAGTAAGATCCTGTCTACATACCTAAAACAGCAAGGCATGGTGGCAGAAGCCTGTAGTCCCAGCACTTGGAAGATAAAGGCAGGAAGATTACACATTGAAGGATGGGCAGAAGGGACAGAGGGAGGGATACAGGTAGGACAGAAGAACAGAGAATTCTAATAAAAGAAAATATACCTTGTTTACTGCAATGTCTAACATAGACTGGAGTACCCTGAGAAGCTACAATGCACACGCACACCTACATGACAGCACGTGTGCACACTCACATTTTCTAAAGTAGTTTCTATGCAGCACTATTCACAATAGCTGCTATCACACCAAGGCAGCTTTCCAACAGCAAACCACTGTATTAAAAAAAATGTAGTTTTAACTGAGCAGGCACATCTCTGTGAGTGTGAGGCCAGCCTAGTCTACAAGTTGAGTCCCAGGACAGCCAACCAAACAACCAAACAAAAAAAACGAGGAAGAAAAAACGTTTTCTGTGAAGGGCACACAACAGCCTTTATTGAAGATATGATGTTGTGTCTCAAGAACACTTAGCTTTTAATACAGTGTGTAACCCTTAAAAATAAAGAAAAGGTATAATACATATATACATACACACACACACACACACACACACACACACACACACACATGCAATGGATTTTTTTAACCATAAAGAATGAAGTTATATCTTTGGAAGAAAAATGGATAAAGCCAGAGAACCATATTACATGCACAAATCTGTTTTAGAGAGACAAGTACTAGGTGCCTTTTCTCCTTGGTGGGTCCTGGACACTAACTACAGTGTAAGCTTCTGGTGTACACTGGGAACATGCACGTAAAAGCAGAACTGCCCTGGACAAAGGGACCAATGGGAGAGCAGACTGTGAGCGCAGGATGGGCACTGAGTACTGGGGAAGGCAAGCAAGAGGCCAGGAACCTTTAAGTGAGTATAAATGGGCAGTAAAAATTATCTTAAAATTTGTCTAGTGGACTCCACTCGGATCTGAGGCACCAGTCTCATTCTCACAGTCCCCATCGACACCAACAGTCTGACACCTCCTGAAACACTACATGAGATCATGTCTGCAGGTTTCTTTGGCAACGCCTTTTCTGCAAAACCAGCCACCATACCACAGGTCACTTGGTGAAGGGAAATAGAATGTATTCTATTTGTTCCAGTACTCAGCCACCTGGAGAGGAGTGCTACAATACTTGTACTATGAGGAACCTTGACATGCTAAGTGGCCTAGGCCCAGACACCTGAGACTTCATAGAAAATGTTCAGAAAGCAAATTCAAATTAACAAAATTGGCTAGTGGTGAACCCAGAGATATGAATGGTGACCTGCTATAAATGGGCATAAGGAGAAAAACAAAATGTTCTGTTTTTTACAAAAAAAAAAAAAACCTTTACGTTTAATTATATGTATGTATATGGGAGAGCATGTGCACATAGTGCAGGTACCTACAAAGGGCAGATATATCAGATGCCGGGAAGCTAGAGTTATAGACAGACGTGAACCAGCCAGTGTGGACGCTGGAACCAAGCTCAGGCTCTGCAGAAGCAGTGTGAACTCTAAATCAATCACTGAGCCATTTCTCCAGCCCCAACAGAAATGCTTTAAGACTCTATTATGGCGATGATTACCATTATGATTATTATTAATATGCATGGATATGTAACCATGTGAGTGTAAGACATCTGAGTGCAGGTACTTATGAAGGCCAGAAGACCTGTCAGATCACCTGGACCTGGAGTTACATGTGGTTGTACGACACCCAAAGTGGGTACTGACAAGTTATTCAGGTTCTCTGCAAGAGTAACAAGTGCCTTTAACTGCTGAACCATCTCTCTGGCGTCGGGGTGGTTTTATACTCCATAAATTTTAACAAAATTTAAAACTTATTCTAATTTATTTTTTAAGAAAATACAAGTTTCTTGGGTCATAAAGATGGCACAGAGGGTAAAGGCACTCCCTGCAAATCTTGAAGACCTGAGTTCAAGCCCCAGAAGCTACATGGTAGAAGCAGACAACTGACTGCTACATGTCATCTGAACTCCATGTGGAACCTACATGCATAGCAACATGCAGGTGTATGTTAATGGGCAAACAAAACCCAACTCAGAAGAGGCTTCATGAGACAGACATACACACATAAATAGGCAGATTAAAAAAAAATTCAGCTTTATAAGAGAAATTTGCATAAATAATCCAAGACTTCTAACTGGCAGAATCAAGATCCATACCTGAAAGATAGGCTCTGACAGCCCAAGCAGCACCCTCTGTGCATTTGTGGAACCCAGGAATCGATGTACAAGGGAAGACCAGCCCAGGGAAAACCGAAACACAATGTCCTCTTGAAAATCCGAACACAGCTTGTGGCAATTGAGATCATAGCTGAGATCAAACTTTTTGCAAGGGATTAATGTATGAAGCTTACTCTGGATACCAGCTGGAAGTAATGGCTTCAAGTTTTCTGGAAAAAAAGATAATTTATTTTTAACAAACAGTAGTACATAATATATTATATAATGTCTTGCCTTCCAAGCAATGCACCCAAATGAAACAACCCTTTATGAAAGAAGTGGGGAGAGAGGGAAAGAGGGAAGGAGGGAGAGAGGGAGGCCAGGAGGGAGGCAGGCAGCCCACATATGACCCTGTAGATGTGAATATTACCAATGATTTCTTGCTGAGATTGAAGAATGGAGGCATTGACTTCATTGGTACACCGATCAGCCAAATTCCTTCCCATGCCATCTTCTATGTGCTTATTTAATTCCTGTCAGTAATGATTGTCAATGTGCACGTTATTTTTCCCATAGAAAGCAGGTAGATTTTATAAAGGCTGTCCAAATGATGTTTTGGGTGGGTGCTTCACACTTGCTAAGCACATGCCTGACCACTGAGCTCCATCCCCAGTCCCTCTGCAATTTCACACGTGAGACAGTGTGCACTTATTACCAAAGCATGGGAGCTGTCACCATCTGTATACTCACTGCCAAGAAGGCACAGAAATGGCCAAGTTCACTAAATAGAGAACAGAGCAAGAAAGCAGCCTCAAAATGATCTCAACAACTTTAACTTACACTCTTATACACTTTCAGTACACTGGGGGTAGGATGAAACTCAGAACAAAACTCATCAACCAAAACAGACAGTCGACAAATTTCATCTGTCATTGCACAAGAAACCTGAAAACATTAAAAAAAAAAAACTCAGAGTTAAACATTAAAGTAATTCATAGCCAGCCAGGCTGCGAAACAAGACACCCCCTCAAAGAAACAAACAAGATAAAAATTTAAAAGGATTACTAGTACTCAGAATACAAAACCAGGGGACATAGATTCAGTTGAGGTGAGAGACAGACAGCACTGTAGTGCTAACGCGCACTGTGACTTCCAGACATGGTGACAATGACAGTGCGTTACCTTGTTGGCCACCTCCTCCGTGACCTCCTTGATCTTCTTCTTCACATCCAGTGTTAAGAGATTCATCTGGTTTCGGATAAAGTCCAGTCTATCGATTTGGTCTTCCCTCTCTTCCATTGAATAAACCCTATTTTATTATGAAGAGTGATCAATACTTGGGGTATGTTAAAATCATAAAGCAGTTAATTACTTAAGCAAGGTCATTCATTTATATTTGGAATCATTAATTAGCATGACACACACACAAAAATAAATCCTGTATTAAAGTCTGAAAGGACTACAATTGCATTTAAAGCCTTTAAGTAGATGGTTCAACAAAAATGACCTTGACTCTCCAGAATTACCTGCATCCTACAAAAAGAAACAAACAAACAGGCCTGGAGAGATGGCTCAGTGGTTAAGAGCACTGACTGTACTTCCAGAGGTCCTGAGTTCAAATCCCAGCAACCACATGGTGGCTCACAAGCATCTGTAATGAGATCTGATGCCCTCTTCTGGTGTGTCTGAAGACAGCTACAATGTATTCATATATAATAAATAAATAAATCTTTAAAAAAAAAGAAACAAAAAAAAAAACCAAAACAAACAAAAAACAAACCCCACAAGGCTCCTAAGTCTCCACATAGAACAACTAAAACAGGAACTCACCAACAACTCAGTTAGTAAGCAAGTGGAGCAAACAACAGTGAGAAGCTGAGGCTTTGAGTGGGCACAAAGGAGCCGGTATGGCCCACAAAGCCTACCATATCCACTATTTGACTCGGGGTGGGAGTTCTGTGCACCCCTGCACGATGAGAAAAATGAAACCTCAGAGCTTTTCAAGAAAACCAGCACCATTGCTTCTGGACATTGTCCTCAAATCACCTTTGTGGTTTATTTGGTTCAGTGTCACATGTTATAAAAAGATGAAGTAAGCTGACTAGATTATACAGGGTGGGAGGTATTCTCAGCAAAAAGACACAGGTTCGAAACCTCGACTTTAAGGCCAGTGGCAGAGAGCTTGCAAACAAACAAACAAACAAACAAACAACTATTTTTAGCCCAGCTTAGTGGGTGAAGCTTGTAATCCCTGTGTTTGGGAGGCTGAGGCATGAAAAGTACCAGGAATTTTAGGCTAGACTCTCTCACAAACATTCATCATTTTTATCTTATGTTGACTTAACCTTTGATGCCTGCTACACTTCCTTGAATTGATTAAGCTAGCTACAGTTCCATGAGACCTGATAGCATTACATTTGTCATATCTAACAACATTTTGGTATCTGTCTTATACAAAAAAGATATGTAACCCAAAATGGCCTCAACCCAAACACTTCCCACTTCAGCCTCAGCAGTGCTGGGATTACAGGTGTGTCCAATGTCTGGAAGGTGTGATGGTTCAGTACCTTCACATCCTACTTCCAAGTTTACAGAAGGGCTGTGAATTCTGAATGCAAACAGAGAATCACCTGGTTTGGAATTCTTCACATGATTCTGCTTGAAGACCATCTTCCTCTGCCATGAAGACATTCTAAAGCTACTCACATTTTAAAGTCATAATTCATACACAGCCATCCAGGGAAGGTCACATAGTAAATAATCATCTTCCAATGTTCATTAAAAAACACACAAGCACGCACAAGTAAAATCACAAAACTGGTCTTAGTGGCAAAGTATCCCCCGTACCACTGCAAGCCTCAGCCCTGAAGGCCTGACACAATGACAGTAACCTGGGGTCATAATAAAGGAGTGCCTACCTCTTCTCTGCTGCTGCCACGTTTACTGAGTCCAGAATGTTTTTCACAGTGTCTAGTATCTGTTTAGCTCTGATAGTGTGCTGTTCAAACTTTGTTTTCACTGCTGACTGCGAGATACACTCCTGCGAGGGCCCAAGCCATAACACATTACTGCAATTCCATCCCAACACTTTCAGGAATTCAAACACACAAACTTGCTGATTTTAACTTAAACCAAAACTCAAAGGAGAGACAAATCAAATGATGAAACACAACTAAAACTACAAAGATTAAGCAAACTCAACAGAAGAGCTAAGCAGCAAGTTTATAGTTGGTGCATCTTCACACAGTAATGTGCAGTGGATTGACTACACAACAAATAATAAATGAATAAACAAACAAACAACTGGCACTCTTCTCAGGGTCATAGCTGGCCCCATGAGAACTACCCATCTGATCTCTCGTCTGTTTATCTTGTTTTAACTATGTTTGCTTGCAATATATAATCAAATAAAGTCTGAGTTTTACAATTCTTTGTGGTATTTTAGAATTATTTTAAAATGACTTAGATAACATGACAGAATACCCAAGGTTACTGAGCAAATATCTAAGCATTACTATATAAGCAGTTCAAATTATCATTAATCACTTATGTATTTTAAAACATAGAGAGAACTCACTCAGCTACCTCAGAGACCATTAGACTGCAGCACATTGCACAGGCCTGAACCACACTCAGCTTGACTGTCTCACCTTCAATGCAGTTAGAGTTAAATCAGGCAGTGTCTCCTGACAAGAGAACCCTCTCCACCTTTTTCTTTTAGTCTGTTTAGTTCTAGTGTGTCTAAAGCAGAGAATCTCTGGATACATCCTTCATTAGAACCTCTAACCATTACCCAGCTGTAAGCAACTCATTTATAAGCTACTGATTTTTAAATGATTAAACTCAGCTTTGATTTTACTTTAAGTAACTGCCTGTAAATGTGCCAAACCAATTTCCACAAAATTATAACAAAAGCATAAAAGTAATTTTAAGAGAAAAAAAATGAACAGAACTGTTCCTCGATGAAGTAGATCTAGCTGTCAGCAATGAAGACCCAGCGCACAGAAGAAAGACAGCACAGTGTGAGAGCTGGGCTAGACAGAGTGAAGAGGCCTCCCAGCTGCCAGGCCCACAAGCTACTGACTCAAGTCACCCAACAGTGAGCAAACACAAGAAAAGATGCCCCTTATTCAGGATCTCAAGGAGCATCCAAAGAAACTCCTAACACACTCCTGAATGAACACAATTTCGCTAGGAGTGCACAAGTACACATTTTGCAGAGTTACTTTATCAGGAATTCTGTAACTTTGCAAGAGGTTTAAAAACCACTGACCAACTTCTCAATTCCATCTTGTTAGAATAATATCCTATAGACTTTCAAATTTAAAAGCTGAGAACCAAATGATAAGCACAGATCAATTAGTTTTCTGATTTCTTATAAACATCTAAAGAAGTCAGTTTATTAATAATATACAATTACAAATACTCAAGAATGCTATCTTGGTATGTTTTAAACTGAAAGTGCAAAAGAGAGGATGAGCTTAACTCTTACCTAGATGTACCATACAGGTAGATATGCACTATTTTTACACACACACGCACATGCACAGTTTATTTGTTTAAAGAAACAGTCTCATTGCTTCTCACTAAACTGTCCAGGATAGCTGTGAAACCCTGGGTTCAGTAAATCTTCTGACTTAGCCTCACCAGTAGCTTAGACTACAGCCACAAACTTAGATTTCTTCTTGTATATTAAAGGTCAAATCTCTAGGATCTCACTACCAAACACCAGGCTCAGAGTCACACCTGTGTCTCCAGTACTTTGAAACCTATCGTGGTGGGGGGGATTATTTGGATTCAGAAGTTCAAGCCCAGGTTAATAGAGAGACTTGACCCAAAATAAAAAAAACAAAACATCAACACTAGTCTTGGGGGACACTTAAGGCCAGCCAGGGCTACATAGGAAACCCTGTCTCAAAAGAAGAGAAGAGAAAAGAGAGAAGAGAGAAAAGAAAAAAGGGGGAGGGGAGACATACTTCCTCCCTCACACACCAAACCCATGACGACTAGGTGATGGAGATATGCCTGTGCAAAGACTATGTCCTTGGAGTGAGACCACTCACATGCAGATTTAGAAAGTAAAACCTTTACTCCAGGTGGCTTTCAAGCCTTGTTTAACTCAATAGTCTATATGTTAAAAAATACTTAGCTCCTGAATCAAATTAATACACGGCAAAGATCAAACTAATTATGATGATGTAGCTGAGAGCACACACTGCTGCACAGGATCCAAACTGGATTCCCAGCACGCATGTCAGGATGCTCACAAGCACCTGTAACTTCAGCTTCAGGGAGATCTCACACCTCTGTCCTCTTTGGGCACCTGTAATAACATACCTACTCATCACTGATTAAAAATAAATCTTAAAAACATATCAAAAGCCCACAAAAAAAAACAAAGTTTCAAATATAAAGAGAAAATGCATATAAAGGCAATATTGAGTGATTATAACATATACACGCAATCAAGAAATGAACAAAAAAAAGAAAAACTCTAAACAGAGTTTTAACAATTCCTTTATCAATAAGAAAATATAAAATAATAAAAACTAGTTTAATTATTAAAAATAATGTTAAAAACTAGGCCAGGCAGTGGTGGTGCAAGCATTTAATCCCAGCACATGAAAGGCAAAGGCAAGCAAATTTCTGAGTTCAGGGATACCTAGGGATATACAGAGAAATCGTATCTCAAAAAACAAAATGAAAAAACAAACAAACAAAAGCCTCCCAGCAGAAGGTGATGAGAGAAGTGAGTAGAAGAGAAGGATTAAAATACATTATGTAAAAGTATAGATCTTAGCTGGGCGGAGGTGGCGCGCACGCCTCTAACCCCAGCACTTGGGAGGCAGAGGCAGGAGGATTTCTGAGTTCGAGAGTTCGAGGCCAGCCTGGTCTACAGAGTGAGTTCCAGGACAGCCAGGGCTACACAGAGAAACCCTGTCTCGAAAAACCAAACCAAAAAAAAAAAAAAAAAAGTATGAATCTGTAAAACAATTTTTAAATTATTTTTTAAAAACTAAAACATAATCCCAGCACTTAGGAGGCAAATGCAGGCAAGTTTCTGTGATTGTGAGGCTAGCCTGGTCTACACAATGAGTTCCAAGCCAAGTAGGGCTACATAATGAGTTCCTGTTTCAAAAGAAAAAAAAATAATAAAAGTGAAGAGAACAAGGACAGTAGAAGATAAACTGGACATTGTTACTCACAGAATAGACCCAAAGCTAAATCCTCCTTAAAAGCAGGAGGAAGACCAACAGTATCTTAAGTTACCAAACTGGTTTTAAAAAGAAATGCCTGTACTAAAGAGGTCTGTGCTTAAGGGTACATACTGCTCTTGCAGCTGACCAAAGTTTGGTTCTCAGAACCCAAGTCAGTTGGCCACCTGTAACTACAGCTCCAAAGTATCTGACACCACCTGCTGGCCTTCAAGCCCCGATCCCCAACACACACACACACACACACACACACACACACACACACACACACACA
>NW_021604564.1:16892143-16911270 GCF_004785775.1 Grammomys surdaster | reverse complement strand
GAGGGGGGTAGGGAGGGGAGGAGGGGGGAGGGAGGAAAGTCAATACTTTTAAAACTACTTTTTAAAAAGGCACTGGAGATGGAGCTCACTGTTAGAACCACTGTCTAGCACAGCAGTACAAGCTATGTGTATGTGTGTGCACATGTACAGATTTAGGGATATTCCTAAATCAGACTGTACAGTCTCAGTCTCTGTCTCTCTGTCTCTCTGTCTCTCCCCCCCCCCCCCCCCCCCCCCCCCCCCTCTCTCTCTCCAACCTTAGGTCAATCAGATCTCAGATCATCATCTCTGGGAAGATCAGGAGCCTGTGTTTTTCAAGGCACCCTGCCCCGTGCTCTACAATACAAGATCTGTGCTTTTCAGTCCCATCTCTTCTAGAAGACATTTTAGGGAATCAAGATGTATACCATGAGCACAGGTGTAGAGCAGAGCAGGGTTTGACTGTTTGGTAAAAGAAAGCAACATATACTTGGAGGGGACGGCTGGAATAACTCTCTCTATATTCCAAACAGATGAAGAAATTGATAAGACCAGGTTCATAGATTTTTCAGCAAAAGGGGAAGAGATAATGGTCTTTGAGAGGCTAGGACTCATGTATCCAATGGCTTGGCCTGAGAGACCTACTGATATCCAGGAGTCACTTACAAAAGCAGCTGATACCTTCATCACCAAACAGATTTTCTTCCTCTCACAAATTAAAGATTAGGGAATAATACGTAAATTTTTAGTTTAAAAAGTTCAGCCTGGTACAGTCTTCATTCATATCCTCTATTAAGGCAATTAGCCCTTATAGGGAATAACTGTGGACAGTTTTCTAATTCCGAAGTCTTTGTTCACTGACAAAAGGCGATAGGGAAAAAAAGAACTAGACTAAATGGGGCTGTATAAATACTTAGAATGTCAATATCCTAAGAACATTTTATTTGAACATAGCATGAGTTTTAATTTGGGGAAAAACATTAAATGCTTACAACCCAAGCTCAATTCCTTCTGTGTATGCAGCCTAGTACTTTTTGTCATCGTGGCCGGATCCAGGGTCATCTATGAGGGAAATTTAATTCAGAAAATGCCTACATGAGTTTGGCCCATGGGTAGTGAGTGGGGCATTTTCTTTATGGATGATTGACATAGGAGGGCCCAGCCCACAGTGGACAATGCCATCCCTGGACTCTATTGTCCTGGATTGTATAAAAAGAAAATCAAGCTGGTCATGGTGGCTCACACCTTTCATCCCAGCACCCAGCAGGCAGAGGCTGGCAGATCTCTGAGTTCAAGAGCAGTCTAGTCTATAGAGTGAGACCCAGGACAGCCAGGGCTGCACAGAAACCCTACCTCGAAAAAATGAAATACAAACAAACAAAGCAAACTGAGCAAGCCATGGGGAGGAAGCCAGTAAGCACTGCTTCTCCGTGGCCTCTGTTTCAGCTCCTGTCTCCAGTTCCTAGTTTGAGTTCCTGCCCTGACTGCCGTCAGAGCTATAAAATAAGTCTTTCCGGTTTGCTTTTGCACATGGTGTTTTAGCACAGCCATAGAAAACCCATGACTCCCTTTCCATTTAGTGCTGCACATACATCAGCCGCTTCCACACTGTGGTGCTTTCCTACTAAACTCCTAAAGTACCAGAGCTGCATCAGAATTATTTTTATATTCATACACTGGTTCAAAACATGTGGCACAAAATGAGAATTAGCAAGTGACAATACAGTGTAGAAATGCAAGACAATTTTGTCAAAAAGGGTGTTCTCAATGTTCTTTGTCCTTTGGTAGAACACTCTTCATAGAGACAATGAACAGGCCTCACTCTGCCCCACTCCCACCCTCCATTCCCAAGACAGGGTTTCTCTGTGTAGCCCTAGTTGTCCTAGAACTCACTCTGTAGACCAGGCTGGCCTTGAATTCAAGAGATGCCTGCCTCTGCCTCCTGAGTGCTGGGACTGAAGGTGTGCAGAGCCAACTGCTGGACAAGCATCATCTGTTCCAACAGCAATTACTGACTGCTCTTGCTCCACATGTATGAATACAAGGAATACCATTCACTGTACAACACATGCAACACTCGACCACCTTCTCATTTATGAACATAAAAGCAAAGCACATCTTTCCCAATTCTTACAGGTCGTCCTTTCTGCAGGGGCTTCTTTTCTTCAAATCTTTCTTGTTTCACTTGCGGTTGTCAGGACTACACTTAATAACAGCAGAGGTTACTGACAGAGGCAGACAATGAAGATTATAGTACTCTCTGACCCGAGCCATTTATAAGCCAGTAGTAATTAAATTCCTACCTCAAAAGTTTGTTCAAAATTTTGAAATTCCTGTAATCTTGCCTGAAATCCTTCTGCAAGTGCCCCACCTGCAACACAGGAAAAAAAAAATCCGATTTTATTTTTGTTTTGCTTTTGTGAGACAAGATCTCACTATGCAGCCCATGCTACCTTGAGTGATCATCCTGCCTTTGGGAAAGATTTTTTTAATCTAGTATAATAAACTTCCTTTACTCATGACACAGATACTACAAAACTCCTCATGGCTACTGGAAATGGCAGAATATAAAACCCTGTATTATGCTACGTGTGTTAGTTTGGTTACCTTCAATTGCTGTGATAAAACACCATAATCAAACCCAAGAGCATGGGGAGCAAATTTGGCTTACTTGTTCCTATCTCACACCATCATAAAGTTTATCTTCTACATACATACACAAAATTGATGTCCTTTTCATCTTATATAAGCATTTGCTATGCACTGAGGCCGTATCTTTTGAAGGTAGAGGTATACTGACATACTAGCACAGTTTTCTTTTTGCATCTTTGTAGCTTTGCAGATGTGTTCTTACTGTAGAATCTAACAAACTTTATTAAGTCAATCATTTCACCTAAAGGAAGTACTCTGTGGCCTGCACTGGGTGTAACTAACCTGCCTGCACCAGTGTGCACTCTCCACTTGGACCATTCTTCAGTACAGTAAGGGTTCTTGCTCAATATAGCTGTGCAATAACGTGCTAGCTGAGAAGACAGCAAGGCACTGTTTGAATACTGAACAAAAAGAAGCCTCCTGTTGCTTGGGATGAAGAGAGCGCTCATCACACTACTCATAACTGCATGATTTAACACTTGTAATATAGTAATACTGCACAGTTGAGCATGAGTTCCTGAAGCTACAGGTAAGCAGGGGACAGGATAAGATTTTTAGCACGCTATTGTCCTATTATGATCCATGTTTACATTAAAGAAGGAAATGCTCATTACTACATACCACCTTCTGGCATCCCCTGGGCTTTATGCTTTCTGGAGTTGAGAACTTCCTTGGCAGAAACAAAAAAGATCCGATTCCGAGCTTCCGAAGGACTCACAACCTTGAGCTCTTCTACCAAGAAGTGAAGGCATCTTTCCATGTGCTGTCTGCGCACCTGCAAGGAGCATGGGAATTTTAACAACTTAAAAGATAAAAAATAATAACCATCAGCCGTGGGTCTGTATACCAAACAGTGACTGTGCTACTGCAAACGAGCAATCTCAGCTACGGGCTTGGGACTTTAATACTTGGTACCCAGTTGGTGGCCCTGTTCAGGGAGGCTGAGGAGGTTTGGCCCTGCCAGACCAAGTGTCATTGGGGTGGACTTTGGGAAATCAAGATCTCCCCCAACACTCAGTTTGTTTTCTCTGCTTCATGCCTGAGCCCTCAGCTTCTTCTCCAGCTGCCACGCCTGCAGCCATGACAGACTTTTGCCCCTCTGGAACCAGAAGCCCAAATAAACTTTCTTCCATAAGCTGCTGTGGTAATACTCATACAGTGATACATATTAATTGTTCCCATATATGTATTAAATGCAGGAAATGTCAATAAATGAAGTCTTGATATCAGAAAATCTCTGCATAATAATCTTCCTTTTGATCATCAAATACTACACCCAAAAATTACAAAACATCACAGACAAGTATTAACACCTACTTAATTGAATGAGAAAAATTAATTTTATATTAAGGGTATAATACGCATAACTATAATATGCATAAAATAATATGCATATTAATAATAGTGGCAGGCATGCAACACCCAAGAAAACAGGTAGTGCTTTTAGCTTTTAGTTATTTTCCAAACTTCTTCAGTGAGGCTGTTAATACCTTTAAAATCAGGAAGTGCTACAATCGGAATGTAAAATAAAGCCACTGTCTTCATTTTAGATCAACACTTAGTCTATTTTTCTTAAGAACATGGAAACAGGGACTAGAGAATGGCTCCGTATTCAAGACCCTCGCTGCTTTCACAAGGACATAAAGTAGCTCACAACCAGTGCCTATAGCTAGCTGCAGGAGATCCAGTGCCCTCTGCTGGCCTCTCTGGGTACCCACATCAATGTACACATACCCCACACAGATATGTTCATAAGTATATAGAAAGAAAGCCAACTTTGGTGTCAAAAGTTTGTAATCCCAAGTAATCTTGGGGTAGAAGCAGAAGTTCAAGGTCTATCTTTGGCTATAAAGTTCAAGGCCAGCCTGGGATATTAAAAAACCCTGTTAGAGGGGAAAAGACCAGGCTGAAGATGCAACTACTTAGTGCTTACCTTGTAAGCATGAAACCCTGAATTTAGTCCCCAGTATCAGAAAAAAACAAAACAAAACAAAACCAAAAAGAATCTTTAACAACAAAAAAAAGCAGGCAGTGTATAGCACACCTTTAATTCCAGCACCCTGGAGGCAGAGGCAGGTAGATTTCTGAGTTTAAGGCCAGCCTGGTCTATAGAATGAGTTCCAGGACAGCTAGGGGTACACAGAGAAACCCTGTCTTGAAAAACAAACAAAAAAACTTTCAAATGAACATGGAAATTGGGGCTACAACATAGTTCAGTTAGTAGAATGTCTGCTTGGCAAACTTGAAACCCTGGATTTAATTCCCAGCACCGTTAATAAAGTAGGTTTGTTGACACATGCAAAGGATCACAGCACTCAGGAGGATGGAGGAAAGGACAGCTGAGAGTTCAAGGCCAGCTTAGACTACAGGGACAAAGTGTCTTACAACATAAATATACACACACACACACACACACACACACACACACACACACACACACACTTTAAGGTAACGAGAAATGCTGAGCTAGTGAGCTATTCTGCAAGGATGTCCAAATTCTGCATTTCCTTGAAGAGTAATGGTACAGGGGCTGGAGAGATGTCTCAGCAGTTAAGAGCACTGGCTGCTCTTCCAGAGGACCTGGATTCAATTCGAAGGAACCACATGATGGCCCACACCTGTTTTTAACTCCCGTTCCAGAACTTGTGACAACCTCACACAGACATTCATGCAGGCAGGAGACCGAGAGAGACGGAGGGGGAGGGGGAGGGGAGGGAGAGGGAGAGGGAACAGAGGGAGAAGAACAATGTTTCATGTTTATAAACCACACAACTAAAATCAGAAAAATACCAAAGAAAAGTAAATACATACTACTTATATAATGTGAAGGTTACTATTGACTAAACAGAGAACTAGGAGATAAGTGTCTATGAGGGTGTTGCTAGGGAAATGGGGAGTCAGCAAGGACAGGCCTGCTCATTTCCCACCCTCCCTGTTCTAGGCCACCCTGTGGTAAGCTGCTCTTTCTGTGATTCGCACTCTTACCACCAATTGGAGCCTTTGAAACCATGAGTCTCAACTATGTTGTAATAATAACAAAAAAAAATTGACTAACACATTTACCAAATGCCTTTGGGTGTACTGTTTTGAGACAGAATTTCACTACATAGGCTTGGCTAACCTAAAACTCACTTTTTTGACCAAGCAGGCCTTAAACTCAAGAGATCTACCTCCCTATGTCCTAGAGCAGTATTTCTCAATCTGTGGGTCATGGCTCCTTCGGAGTCACATATCGGATATCCTGCATATCAGACATTTACATTATGATTAATAACAATAGCAAAATTATATTTACGAAGCAGAACAAAATAATTTTATGGTCGGGGATCACCACACAACATAAGGAACTGTATTAAAGGGTTGCAGCATTAGGAAGGTTGAGAACCACTACTCTACAGTGTTGGGATTAAAATGCATGCACCACCACACCTGGCTCTTAAATGCCAGATTTTTTCTAAAGTAAGTGGAAGATATAGGCTTAGTATGTAAGAGATCCTAGGTTCAATCTCCAGCACCATGTAAACCAGGAGTCACATACCTGTGATCTCAGCACTAGGGAGGTATGCACAGGAGGATGGAAGGTTAAAAGCAAACCTCAGTCAGACAAGAGACTCCGTATCAAAATCAAAGCAAGAAACCAAAACAGAAAGAGGTCAAAGGCCGTGAGGAGCTCTGGGTGTCAGGTGTGCTCAGCTGTTCTACCTGCATTCTAAAGCAGGTGTGTGAGACTGGTGTGAATCCAGAGTCAGGCACTTATGATGCAGGTAGGCATGTTTCTGTTACAATGTATTTTATACTTTGATAAAAAGTTAAACATGGGGCTAGAGAGATGACTAAGAGGCTAAGAATACAGCTGTTCTTCCAGACGACCTGAGTCCAATGGTCAGCAGCCACGTGACCGCTCACAACTGCCTTACAACTCCAGCTCTACCAATGCCCTACTCTAGCCTCCCCTGGCATCAACCATGCAAGTGGGGCATACACAGAGGCAAAACATCCACATATGAAAACGTGAAACAGAAAAAGAAGCTTCAAGTTCTGAAACAAGTAGGAGCTTAGTATTTCAGATGCTGACCACAAACCCCTATAGGTTTTCTAAAACCATACTCATTTTTTTTTCTTTTCGTTTTTTCAGTCTTGTATAGCTCAGATAGCCTCAAAATATTGCTTACTACACAACTCATGTTGGTTTTGAACTCCTGATCCTTTTGCCTACACCTCGAGTCTGGGATTAGAGTGTGTATCATGAGGGATAGCTATATTCGTGTTATTTTCACTTTCACAATCAGAGATTCACTTCTCAAGACACTCTCTGAGGTCTACTGTTTTCTCAGACAACAATGTACATGACTGCAGTTCAAAACAAAGGGAGAAAAACTTACATCCTCCATATATTCCGGCTCTGAAGCAGAAGCATCCCAACGATTATTCAGAATAAAAATGTTTGGCTTGGAGAGCCGCTCATTCACCTTATGGAAAAAATGTTTCTCCTGAAAAATACCAAAACAACACTTTAAAAAATATTTTCTATTTACATGTATACCGAACCATTTAAAGCACAGTGATCCAAGAAAAAGGACCCTCCAACCCCTGAGAACACTTACCCTTCCCTCAGAAACCAAAACATAAAGAGCAGGTTTCCTACTCTTGTCAGGCTCTCTTGAATTTCAACTAATACTAACGACTGTTTGATAATAACCCCAAGTGTTACAAGTTACTTTAAATCATTTTTAAGGGTTAGCTAAGTTACTGGTTGTGGTTGGGGAACACCATCAGTCCAAGGTAGAGAAAAGCAGCTCTCTGTGTGAGTTCGAAGCTATTCTACACAGTTAGCTTCAGACAAGCCAGAGCTACATAGTGAGACCCTGTGTTAACAATAACAAAAGTTAGGTAATTAGCAATGTAAGATACTTGTTCAAACTCTAGTAACAGCACAAATATTCTATGGGCTACCTCTAGGCCTTTTCGCTTAGTCCAAGTGAAGTGTATTATATAAATACTGTGAAGTAAATGTCATGTCTGCTCAGGACAAAGACATAGCATAGCTAGCTGAAACAGGTAAAGCTCCGTGAAGGAAGCAACTGGTGATAATGGGGTCTCACGCAGCCCAAGCCTGCCCTGAGCTTACTATGTAGACAGATGACCTTGAATACCTCTATATCCAAGTGTTGAGATTACAGACATGTAACTACACTTGGCTTACTATGGATTTCTGAAAGAGGAAAAGTTCAGAATCGGACAAACTGCATGTACAAAGTAGCATCACTAGGACAGGGGTGTGGCTCAGAGACAGTGCCTGCCTTACACATGTATAGCTGAGTTTGATTCCTAATATCAGAGAGAAAACAAACGAGAACAGTATAAATAGAGATTCCAAAGTCAGAATGAGGCTGAGAAATCTACTCATCAAGGAGAGCCCTGAGGCAGTGAAGTCCTCCGTGAGTGCTGTTTGACATAGGCCTCAGACACAGAGGAAAATGGAAACGTCTCCTCCAGGCCAGGCTCAGGAAAACAACAAGGCCTTTCTAAGGTCCATGTGGGGATGCTGATACTGTACAGAAATGTCTACCATAGCTTTTCCCCCAAATATGTACAACCTGAAGACTGCTTCCACCCTGAGATTGCTACTAAACCTGTCTCCTTGTTGAGCTGTCCTAACTGTGCCCCTTTATCTATCTACAATAACCTAGCTCCTTATTCAGCTGTCTGCAGTCACTCTGCCTCTGTATTACACATACATAATAGACACACTGAGAACCCAGAGGGCTGTGGTTTCTCCATCAGAAAACCCAGCCCTTCCAATCCTAGCCTTTCTATCTTTTATCTGTTTGTCTGTTCTTTATTACATAGTCCTAGTCAGATCCTAGTCAGATCCATCCCTAGACACTGTGCAAGGCCTTGACTTAGCCATCACCCAAATGATGGCAGTCCTCTATAATACCTCAAACACTTGGGCAGTTTCTCACAGAACAAGGTTACAAGCACTTCCAGAATTACAACAGAAGCCTGGTGTTTGTAATAGTGAGACTCTAAAAACAAAACAGGCCTCAATGGTGACACCTTGGCTACAATGGCACTCAGTCACTCAGACACTTTTGGTGAATAATAATTTTTAATAGCATGTTACTGTTTTGTATACTAGATATCTAAACTCTGAATATTTATTTGAAATGAATCTGGTCATTCTGGATAAAGAACATTCCAACTCAGGGTAAACACACATAAGCTTAAACCTACAGTGCATCAAGCTGGGAAAGGATGGGAACTTGCAGAGAAAAAGCTCTGCCTGACGCATGACAGAGAGGCAGGAGGAGGGATGGTTTAGATTTTATTGAAGACTAGTAAGTAAACACCTTAACAACCTTAGTGCCTGTGTTCTTCCAGGCAAACATACGCAGAGTGAGTGTCAGTATCACACTTTTATCACCTTAAACCCACAAACACTTACTAGAAGCTAAATCTATTGAGCCCCAGATTGCTACTGAAACCAGTAAACACTATAGCAAGCCAGAAAGAGCCCTCAGCCCTCTGGTCTCAGTTTCTTCCTAGTTCATCACTTGACAGTCCCTCACTTCACAGAACTAAACTGGACAACCAAGCATAGCAAGAGTAAATCCTACCGTGTTCATCAGTGTTGATTCTGAGTTTGCAACCAAAACAAAGACATCAGCATCAAGGCAGAACTTATCAATCCAGGTGTCCAACTCTGTGGTGACATCTGTACCTGGGCTAATTGGAAGGAAGCAACATTGCACCATATAATGCATGTTAAAAAACAAATTTGGGCTACAGATATAAAAACAAAACAAAAAATTTTTCTATCATTTCGAGTCTAAAAGGCAGAATTTTTCTTATTCATCAATCCAATGTCTAGAAAATGTTAATGTTTTCGACAAAATGAGAAAAATAAATTAATACTTCAATCTTTCAAATTTTGATTCCTGAAACTAGGAAAAAAGTACCAATGATAAAAACAGATGAGGTAAATAACAATAAATTGTTCCAATCAGCTATACTCAGTACAGTTTAGAGATGAAACTTGGAAGCACATCTTAAAAAAAGAAACAAAACAACATCAACAACAACAAAACATCTGGGGCCAGGCATGGTGAAGCACACCTTTAATCCCAGCACTCAGGAAGCAAAGGCAGACAAATTTCTGTGAGTTCGAGACCAGCTTGATCTATACAGTGAGTTTCAGGACAACAAGCAGAGCTATACAGAAACCCTGTCTCAAAACAAAACAAAACAAACAAAAACATCAAAACTGAATAGTTTTGACAGAACATTACATTTTTAACTGAGGAAACAAAAAGCAAACCAAAAATGTTGGAATCCTTTAAATACCATATGTAAGGAAAATATTCAACTGATATATACTACTTTGTCAAGCACTGATAAGATGATTTTAAAATACACCATGGAAGCTGAGGCTGCAGCTCAGGGCAGAATAGCTGCATAGCAAGCAAAAGCATTCAACATCCAATGCCACAACTAAATAAGTAAAATTTAAGCCACATAAAAATGTGTACTAATGAAAGCAATGGAAAAATTCCAAAAGCACTCCATTAACTTCAGAAAATGAAATCCTCCTCGATTCCCCAGCTACATGAGAGGAAGCAGGAGCAGAGGCCAGGAGTCCCCCCTACTTCCCAACACAGGTATAGACTGCCTCCTGCTCCTGCTGACTGCTGCCCTGGCCGCAACACCTTCTCTGTCATGATGAACTAAACCTTTCCTCCCTCAAACTGCTTTCTGTCAGGTACTTGATCACAGAAGTGTGATAAACAGCACTATTCTACTTAGTAAGACCAAAGAAAACACAATTCTGATGTAAATTTACCTGTCTACTAAAACCAGGTCATCTCTCAAGAGGGCACATTTTGCTTTGGGCCAAAACACATGCACGAGACAGCCAGCTTTTAAGTCTTTATCCATATGGAGGGCATGGGCCAGCTGATTAACAGTCTAAAGTAAGAAAGAAAGAAAGGTAGGTTCAATTAAAAATTAAAAATACAATGGTTTGCCACAACATCTACCTGATTTTAACGCAAACTAGTGCTAATTGTAGCCCAGGCTGGTCTTGCTCTCAGCATCTTATCTCTGTGTCTTTAGTGCTGGGATTTACAGGTGTGTACCACTAAGCCCACCTGAACAACAGCCACTTTTGCAAAACTAAAAGTTGAACTTCAAATGGTTTGAAATAAAACCACCTGAACAATCTTCAGAAATATGAGGGTATATATACATTGAAAAAATATATATATACATACACACACACACACACACACATATATATCATATGTGTGCCTGGTTACCCTCAAGGGCCAGAAAAGGGTATCAGATACCCTTGAACTGGAGTTACAGATGGCTGTGAGCTGAGAGCTGTTATACGGGAGCTGGGACTCAAACACAGGTCCTCTGCCAGAGCAGCTAGCACTCTTTATCAATGGGCCATCTCTTCAGGCCCAAGACACCTGGGTTTTACAACAACCAAATAGAAAAAAAATCTTCTTAGGAAGTTTCCTCATACCAGCTACAAAACAATTAGGGTTTGGAAACAAAAACATCAAACAAATAGAATAGCAGTAACAGCCCAATGGCCCTCCTGATGGGTACTATTCATAGTAAAGAAGGAGTCCTAGAGTCTGCTGCTTTCGAAAACTTGTATTTTCTGGTTCTTCTGAAATGAGAGTGTACTGCTAGTTATAACAGGGGGAACTCATCTAGAAGAAATGTTTCTAAAACCAATATAAATATCCTGTTGAAGTAAGAGACATCAATTCAAATACCACCACCCCTTTTTTTTGAGACAAGCTTTCACTCTAGTCCAGACTGGCTCAAACTCATGACTATCCTCAGGCTTCAGGTCCTTGAGGTGCTAAGATCAGTTGTGTGGCACCACACTCAAATCTGTGAGGAAGAGCCAAATCTGTCTTTCAAGAAAGAATTTTTTTGTTTCTTGACAGACAGCTATTCACAAAAACCTTCTTGAAACCCCTATCATTTAAATCCCAAACCATTTCTATTTTTCAAGCTACAGTCTCAAGCATATTAACTTATAAAACCAATGTACATATTTAATGTAACTCATATATGTGTTAAATAAACAGCACAAGAGGCTTAAAGCAAAATTAGAAAATAAGTTAAGGAAGGCCATGGCTCACACACCACCACAGTCGTTACTAAGAGCATCTATTAGAGCTGGGAACGTGGCTCTGTTGGTATTGTGGTACCTGGCCTCATGCTCTGTCCCTAGCACTGCATACACATAATGTGATGACACGTCTCTTTTGTAATTGTGGCATTTGGGAAGTAGAAAGGTCACACTTGGCTACATAGCTAGTTCAAGGCCAGCTCTTGACTACATGTGAACCTTTCTTTAAAAAAAAAAAAAAAAAAGAATTAAAAGGCAGAGCTGGAGAGATGGCTTGGTGGTTAAGAGGATTGGCTGCTCCTCCAGAGGACCTGCATTTACTTCCAAGGAACCACCACCCACTCCAATCCCAGGGGGCATCACCCTCTTCTGGCTTCAACAGGCAGCAACACCTATTTGATACATATACATACAGGCAGAAATACCCAGACACCAAAAAATCAGGGGCTTAGAGAAAGTCTACTTACCAAATGTACTCAAGAGTCTTGAATGAGGCTAAAGCAAATGTCTCGTGGTAGTGTTTTTTTAAATATACTTTTTATGTGCATGGGTGTTTTGTCTGTATGTTTTTCTGGTGCACCACTTGCATACTTGATGCTCTGCTAAGAATGGAACCTGGGTCCCTTGAAAGGGCAGCCAGTGATCTTAAACACAAAACTGTCTCTCTAAGCCCCTATTTATTTGTTATTAATATGGCTTGTTTTAATAAACATTTTGATAGATTTATAAACCTATACAGCAATCTTAGTACAGGATTTTATGATCATAAAGACTGGGCACTGGCTGAATGAACACAAGGCTCCTGGGTTAGCTCCCCAGCACCACAAACAAACAAAAATTAAGGAAGTAAGACACAGGGTCGCCAGGCAGTGGTGGCGCACGTCTTTAATCCCAGCACTTGGAAGGCAGAGGCAGGTCGATTTTTGAGTTCAAGGCCAGCCTGGTCTACAGAGTGAGTTTCAGGATAGCCAGGGCTACACGGAGAAACCCTGTCTCGAAAGAAAAAACAAAAAACAAAAAAAAAAAAAAGGAGGAAGGGGGGGGGGGAGGGAGGGGGCTGGGAAGATGGTTCCGCAGTCAAGAGTGGGTACTGCTCTGGCAGAAGACCCGAGTTTGCTTCCCAGCACCCACCCTGGTATGTCTCACAGCTGCTTTTAACTCCAGCTGTCTTCTGGCCTCCTCCAGCAATGGCTCATGTGCACATATCCCCCTATTTTCACCATCGCTGACACCTCTCGGTGAGTGTACATGCAGACATGTGGACACACACATGCACACTTAAAAATAAAACGAAATTGATGGCTCAGCAGTTTAGAGTGCTTGGTGCTCTTACAGAGGATCAGGTTTTGATTTCTATCACCTACATGGTGGCTAACAACCATCTAACTCCAATTCCACAGGATTTGAAGCCCTCTTCAAGCCTCCATGGCACCAGGCACACACATGGTGCACACGCATATGTGTAAGCAAAACACTCATATATAAAGTAAAATGTAATAGGAGGTTTAAGCCATTTGTCTTGTTTTATGACAAGGTCTCACCATGTAGGCTGGCCTGGAACTCACAGAGACCGCCTGCCCTGAAGTAGTCCACCACTGTGTCCATGGCTTGGCTTGGTTTAAGGTGTGAGTTATTTTAAGTGTTCAAAATACAGAATACTAAGTGTAAGGAGGCAAGTACTCAATGAGGTATGAGCTGTTCCAGTTGTGACAGTAAAATATTGTGCAGGAGTAGAGGTTTATTACCTTAAAGGAACCACTCCTGGGGGTCATTTCAGTTAGGGAGCAGGGGAGGGAGACAATGTTAAAGAAAGAGAACTTGAAGCAGAGAGCATAGATCAGGAAAAAATGAGAGATCATGTCCATAAAGTATCACATAGCAATTTTTCCCAAGATTCACATAATTCACTACAAATAAATCAAATTTGAATTTGGTAAACTTAACTACAAAGTATTGATGCCTGTGGTTGTTTGAATGAGAAGAGCCTTTATCGGCTCCTATATACGAATGCTTGTCCCACAGTTGGTGGACCTGTCAGGGAAGAGTTAGGAATGTGGCTCAGGCACCCTTGCTACCATGTGTAAGGACTCAAATCACTACTCGTCCCAGTCTCAAAAATCCACATTTAATCATGGATGTGCTTAGTAACCTTTCCTAAAGTGAAAGAATTTAAGCTTTTAAAAGGACAAAGGCCAGGCATGGTGGTGCATATCTTTATATCTCAGCATTAAGGGGGCAGAAGGAGGCAAATCTCTGTGAGTTCAAGACCAGTATGGTCTACATGGAGGTTTTAAGCCAGAAATAGCAACATAGTGAGACACTGTCTCAAAAGAAAAGAAAAAAAAAAAGACAAAGTTAAGATTAAAAAGCAACTTTCTAATAATAATCTATTTTTACTAAATCTCAATTTCTAGAGAAAACTCTTAATTTGGGTGCTAGAGAGATGGTTTGGTGTTAAGAGCACCGACTGTTCTTCTAGAACTGCCCTGCAGTTCAGTTCCTAGCACCCGTACAGCAGCTCACAACTGTCTCTAACTTCAGTTCCAGGGGATCCAATGCCCTCTTCTGGCCTTCAATAGCACTGCGTGCATGTGGTGGACACACATGCAGGCAAAACACTCATACACATAAAATAAAAAAATTTTAAAAAAGGACCTTACTTATTATATTTTTATTTAAAATTAAAGACAGGACTAATGGCAGAGTTCACCTAACATATATCAGGCCCTGAGTTCTATCCTCCTACATCCCTAGTAAAAACAAGTTAACAATTTTATACTTCCAGTAATTTAGCTCTCAGAAAAACATTTTCAGAACTCAAAATATTAGCAATGCCTTTGCAAGATGTCAAAGTAAGTATCACTAGTTCTTCCATGTCTATCCAAGTGGACATTCTACAGAAATTTTACAATTATAGATATCTGCAGGTGCATTATGGGTTGGGCAGTATACCTTCACACTTTTCTTTTCATCTGACCCTTCAGTCATAAGGTAGGCTTTATCTCCATCAGTCCCCTCGACACTCAGGAAGCAGTTGGTTGTATGACCAATCCCGCTGGGGAGGACTTTATCCCACAGCATTGCATTGATGACAGAGCTCTTGCCACTACTTGTCCTAAGGAACAAGCAAAAACAAGGAGTAAAAACACTCGCCACTGGGCTCAAACCAACATTTTCATAGTGTTTGGTTTCACAGACAGCACTTTTTAAAACAAGACGATCTCAACCCGTGCATCATGGAGTACACCTGTAATCTGGCACTTGGGAGGAGGAGACAGGACCATCAGGAGTTCAGCTACACAGACAGAGTAAAGTAAAACACAAACAGGTAAAGAAGAAAGATGAGCACTGTTAAATATTAGCAATGTACATTTAGAGGAAATAAAGTACCAGAAAAAACTTTCCTTTAGCTTTCGTTGCTTTCTTTTTGTGGCAATCTGAAAACAAACATCAAAATTTTTTGGTATTTTTCTATTGCAAGTCTAATGTCTCATTTTCAATCTGGGCTGGATGGCAATTGCTTCACAAGTGACGCTGGGTGGCTTCCAGGGCTGAACATAAAAGGCAAGGCAGCTCTTTCCTGTTTCCTGGGTCACATGCACTGGGAATCTTGCCACAGAAGAGGTCAACTTCACTGACTGCCGTGCTACACTTAAGTCCAGCTGATGGGAGGTCTGGCAAGGTGGCCAGTTGAGTCTCCAAGTACTCCAGCCCACCTGGCTGCACCAGACATGTGAGTGAAGACATCAAACAATTCCGCCCCTCCAGTGTTGAGTGACCTCTATCTTCAGGGACAAAGACAAGTTGTCTCCACTGTGTCCTGTCTGAACTAAATCAGTGTGTACAACGTAACAAATGTGTTTAATTGTCTGGGTTCTAAACAATTTCTTATGAATGCACAGCAATCAATACATTTCTGAAACCCAAGGAACATCTCTCGTCCCCGTCAGAGATTGACTTCCAATCAGGCCACTCAATTCTCAGAAGCTAATTGGAGCCTTTTGCTCTGCTAGAAAACAGTATCTTCTTTCAAAGATGCACACTTTCACTTCATGGAAATCGCTCCCAATCTGCCCAGGAAGTAGCCAGGAATGATCATAACTACCTTACTCACTACAGCAGTGGCTCCTGATGACAGTATACCATAACCTACAAGAATGCTTTTGACCTTCCTTTAAGAGTAACTTTTTGAAGCTGAAGATGGCTCAATAGTAATGAGCACTGGCTACGCTTTCAGAGGACCTGGGTTCAGTTCCTAATACCTACACAGTTCCAATGGATCGCACACTGTTGTCTGACCTTCAGAGGCACTGCATGTATATGATACACATACATGCAGATAAAATATGATACACAAAAAAAGAAAATGAATTTAAAAAAAATACAATACTTTTTTTCCTGAAAGACCAACCCTCTCCTCTGATTACTTTGTACAGCAGCAATTCTAAAGACGAGTTTGGGTCTCCCAGCCCCATTAGCATCTGGGAAAGTACCAATGATGCCAAGTCCCCTGGCACATTATAACCATAGAATCAGAATTTAAAGTTACACCCAAGCGCAATCAGTCCTCCCCTTACCTGACAGTACTGAGATCACGGGTATGTACCACCATGTGTGAATCCGTTCAAGTGTTTTCATAAAGCTTTCTCTCCAGCCACCAGCCACCCACCTCCTGGGGACTCAAATTTTCTCACTCTCAAATCATTTAATGACCAGCCCTAACCTACCTAAAATTATCTAAGGGCTGCCCTAACTCACTTAGGCTCATTAGCATAAATTCAGGTATGATCAAAGGAGCTCATTATAAATAATAAAAGCTATTTCTAACTCAGGAAATCCTAAGGATTTTAGCAAGCCTGTGATAAAAAGGGACAATACCAAATACACTTCTGTTCTATCCCAACCACTCTTGGTTTTCCTGACCTGTTCTCACCAACTTATCATTCTGTCTTTTCCCTGTGAACTGTCTCATCAACTCCCCAGATCTCAATCAGCAATAGCTTCTAAACTTCCTAGAATTTACCTAGGTTGCAATCTAAATTATTCAACTTGGCATTTTGGGACTTTATCTGGATGCCTAATAAGCACCAATAATACACATCTACATCATGTGAACACAAATATCTGTTCATAAATCTACCATAATGAGTGACACTCAACCAAGTAATTTGTAATTCTTACCTTTCTAATTAATCTCTAGGCTACCCCAATTATTTTTACTTATGTGTATGTCTGTGTGTCTGCTTATCTGTATGTGTGCCTTGTGCATGTGCTGCTCATAAAAGTTGGAACAGGGCATTAGATTCCCTGAAAGTGGAGTTAGAGGGAATTGAACTCTAGTTCTCTTCAAGAACAGCGAGTGGTCCTAATCACTGAGCCATCTCTCCTGCTCCCGGTTACTCTCTAACCTCACAAGCTGGGCTCTTCAAATTTCTGTCTGCTCCCTCCTATTCCATCCCATCTGTCCTCTGTATTCCATGCCAACACTTTAACTGCTAACTGTAAATCCTCTCAGTGTACTTTTCAAAACGTAAAGTATACAGAACGTTCCATGCTCTGTGAGAGCTGTGGCAAATAGGACTACTTCTCTTCCCTTGTCTTGCTAATGTTCCCGAGTGTCTCAAACTCAAAGTATCGTTCTCTGAGCACATTAACGATTCCCTCTCCCTTCCCATTTACCACTCTCTGCAAGAAATGGGCTTCGAGGCAGCTCATATCCAACGCTAATACTCCTTAGCTTATGATGTTTACAGGCTAATAAACCCACAGCAAGTTAAAAATATGCTGGTGAAATACAAATGTACCTGACTTCCCCAACAGTACAGCTGAGTGATCGTATGGCTGACTAGGAACTGTGGCTCCCAGCCACATCCTAAGTACATCTTCTACTGCATAGGAGTGTACACTACTTCTGCAGCATCATGCATGGGCAGGGAGTGAAGTCAGCACTGCAAGTCAGGGACCATCTGCTCTCATCTCTTAGTCTCAAAAAAGACATCAGTTACCACCATCTAGAGGTCTCTTCTCACTCCCTCACCCTAATCTTAGGTGGAGGCTATTTCATGGGGCTACCTCTTTCTGAAGTCTTGTGTAAGACCCCAAGAATATTGTGCTAAGTAATTCAAATAGTAAAACAAAATAATAAAACGTTGTGAGAGGCTTAGAGAGTCTTAAACAGGATACTTTAAGAATGGAATTGGTTAGGGATGAAGCCGTGCAATACAACGCCTGCCAAGCACACAATACAACCTGGTCCAATCCCTACCTAGCACCACAATACTACTACTACTTACTAGAAACAAAAATGAACCCAACACAGAAGAACCAGTTCATGGTCCCCTTTGGCTACTCTGTCTCAAAAAAGCAGAGTAACAAATAGCAAATGAGAAGGAATCTTTAGGATGCAGAAGTCAGGAAAGCCTTCTGAGGTAACAACTGACAGGAGATATGAAGAACGATATAGGCAACTGCAAAGGCTGTAAGATGAGAAACAGCTTGGTTCCATGACATGAGTTTAGTAAATAAACACCACTACTGGTTAGATACTTGTCTCTGTCCCCAGGGGTGAACACAGCACTCAGTGAGCAAGAAACTAGTAACTGTTTTTCTTCTGCAGTGATGAGGATCAATCCAGGGTCAGGTACACTAGGCAGTTTTTTTTTTTAATCATAGGTCACATCTCCAGCCCAACACCTGAGGGTTACATGAATAGATCAGATGTGACGAAGATCACTTGATCACCTGGACACAATGACATACAGTACTCCCTGCTTTCCTCTGGGAATCACGAGTTGAGTCTTCTAGAAGATACATATATTAATTGACGTACAGTTGTACATGTCTTTAATTCAAACACTCCACTCAGGAGGCAGAGGCAGGCAGATCTCTGTAAGTTCAAGGACAGTCTGGTCTATGTCAATAGTCCCAGGACAGTCAAGGATACACAGTAAGACTCTGTTTCAGGAAAATTAAAATAAAATAATCAATATGAACCTAGAACAATAACTCACAACCTAGATATGATGGCACAAACTTGTAGGATCAGGATTCAAAGCTAGCCCCAGCTATATAGCAAACTGGAGCCCAGCCTGTGCTACATGAAACCTTGCCTATCTCAAAAAGAAAAAACAGGAAAAAAAATCATAAATCATGTTCTTTATTACTCATTCCTCATCTTTCTAACCAGCTAAAAGCCAATCCTTGGTCAAGTGGTAGTGGTACAGGCTTTTAATCCCAGCACTCAGCAGGCAGATCTCTGAGTTCAAGGTCAGCCTGGTCTACAGAGTGAGTTACGGGACAACTAGAGCTACACAGAGAAACCATTTCAAAAAACAAGAAA
>NW_021604564.1:16854856-16892043 GCF_004785775.1 Grammomys surdaster | reverse complement strand
GGAGGGAGGGAGGGAGGGAGGGAGGGAGAAAGGGGGAGGGAGAAAGGGGGAGGGAGAGAGGGAGGGAGGGTGTGCAGCCAATCCTTAATGAGATGAGTCTGTAAAAAGTATACCAACTCTCACAAAGCCCATTTTCAGTGAGAGATGGAAAGCTAATAGCTGCAATACTTAACCCCAGTTGAAACTGTTGTGGGGAGGAGCAAGAGAAACGCAACCCACCGAGTCATCAGACAAGCTTGGGTATGAGCACGAAAAGGTGACTGTGCAAAGAACCTCAGATGAAACAATAATGGCTTACCTGCCAAAAAATGCCACTTTCATATGTCTCCGAGACAGCACCTCCCCAATGACAGCAAGCTTGTTTCTGTAGCCCTGTATTTCCACCAGATCATCCTCAGTTGCTATTCGATCAAGTTCTGGATTCCTGTATGTTGCTTCAAAGTTGAAATGGTATTAGATAAAGTGATATAAAATAAATCCTGCTAGTCATACAACTGTATACATGGGTTGTTTTATATACCATGTCACTTGAAAAATAAAAATGTTCATGGTATCTGAGTATTTGGAGTTTTTCTACTTTTTTTTAAATGTGTGTGTCAGGGTATTTGGTCAAAATGTAAATGCCCTCTGCAAGGATTATCCCTGCCTTAAAGAATTTCAAGACTATTAACAATTTCAAGGGCTGGGCGTGGTGGCACACACCTTGAGTCCCAGAAGTGAGGCAGAGGAAGGTGGGTCTCTCTAAATTCAAGGCCAGCCTGATCTACAAAGAGTTCCAGGACAACCAGAGCTACAGAGAAATCCTGTCTCAAAAAACAAAATCAAAAACAAAAAACACAACAACAACAAACCAAAATAAAATTCAAGGACTCAGTCAAAGGGATTACTTAATACTTCCGTAAGGCTCGAAAATACAAGTCATATATGAAGCACAAATACAGTTTTAAAGAAGAAATAAGAAATTTATAGCCATCTATTTTTGTTCAATCCAATCTTAAGCTGGAAAGGACTTCCACATGCTGAGCTGTGAAGTTAATAAGGTGGGATAAGTCTGTGAGCTAGGCAAGCCCTTGCTACCTCCTCACATGTGGATTCCCACAGGAAGAAACACAATAGTCCATGAGTAAGAAAAAGTAGAAAGGTATTTACAGACTGAACTCAAGTGGAGGTAACTGTCCTCTAAACACTACCAATGATGGAAGGTGATCCAAGGTCCTGGGTTTGAAAAGGAGAGCCTCATTCACTGTTTTCTCATTCCAGCAGTAAGAGAGACAGCTCCTGTGTCTTTCTGCCCCATTTAAAACTAACCAGTGCTCAAGTGATTAACTGAAGCTTCTCACACCTCACCCTGCATTTCAAGAACATTCATAAAACACCTGCAATTTGTGAGTGATGGAGAGACTGGTACTGAACGTGCTCTGTTTCTGAGGACCTTCAACTCTTGCACCTCCAAGCCACGGTTGCAATTTGTAAAGTCTTAAGTGCTACAGTCCTTGCTGTTTCTCATTTGATGCTTCCTGATTTATGCTCCCATTTCCTAGCCTTTTTTCTAAGTCAAAGTAAATTCAGATTCTAAATCCTGCCTTTTCACTAGCTCCCAGTATAGTGTTCAATCTACAACTGACAGGATGCAAAACACAACATTACTAAATTTAACTTCAGTTTATCAAGTATAAGAAACAATATTTTTCACAAGTCACTGTTAGCTCAAATTCTTCCCAAACTGGAAACAAATTTTTTAATTTTTTCACTCAGTGAAACTTAAATTATGTTACATTTGGAACTGGAGATACTTAAAGTTCCAGACTTAAGAAGCTCAAAATCTGGTTACAGAGATTTATAGGAAAAGGGGGTGTTTTTTTCAACAAAGAAATTAAATGCTTCCCCATGGTCATTGGAGATATTCTAAGAATTCATTTTTCATTGTAAACCTAACAGACAGATATCATAAAAACCTGAAGGCATTCCAATGGCTCTCTCCAAATTAATATATGGTGGTGAGACAACTGGGGCTACCTTTGAGCAGTTACACAAACAGAAGGTAAACATTTATCCTCCCACAAAGCAATTACATCTCACAAAGGAGAGAGCTGACAGACTGGGGTGGAGACAGTAATGGCTGCATACAGACTGCCTGACTGCTTGGTGACCTTGAGCAAGCTGCTTATCTTCACCATGCCTTTAAAATAAGTTTCACTTACCTACTAATCTTAGGAGAGTAAAGAAATCTTTACTATCATGAAACACTCACACTAGTACCTTACTCTTTTCTTAACTGTGAAACTGTTTTCAGTCACTATGGCATCGTTCCCAGAATACAGAAAGAACAATGTGAATTCCAAAACTAAACCTGAGCAGGGCACACACCTGTGTGTGCACACAGCACTCAGGAGGCAGAGGCAGGAGGATCAGGAGTTTACAGCCATTGGAAGTTACACAGCCATTTCAAGGCAAGCCTCGTCTTAAAAAGGTAAAATAAAGAACTAAAGTTGAAATAGTAAAACACTTGTACACATTTTCAACAGTAATCTTACTAGTTCAAGAGATACCAACCTTCAACAAAATGTGAGCCCTCCGTAACAAACTCCAGTAACTGGCCGAAGATTGCAGTTATGGCCTTCTTTGCCAGCACGAAGTGCTTCAGTGGAGACACAGTCTCTGCCATTATGCACCTAGGGTGAGAAAACAGTTAGAAAAGCAATAATTAGCCTCTGAGTGATAAAGGCCTGGAGTCTCAGCTACTGGGCAGGCTGAAGCAGGAGGTACACTAAAGCCAGGAAATCCAGTTTTACATGGGCAACAAAACATAGCAGGACTTTCCTCATCTCCAAAGCTCTACTTAAACTGAATAATAAGGGGCATGAAGAGGTGGTTCAGCAGTTAAAGAAAACTGGCTGCTCTTCAAGAGGACCCAGTTCTATTCCCAGCACCCACATGGCAGCTCACAACTGACTAGGACTCTAGTTCCAGGGGTTCTGATGTCCTCTCTGCCCTCCACAGACACCAGGTACACACATGGTGTGTCAAAATTTGGTTGCACATACATGCAATCAAAATACCCATACACATGAAATAATTTAAAAAAAAAAAAAAAGAAGCTGAATGATAAAGAAGGTGTGGTACCACACACCTGTGATCCCAGCAGTGAGGACGCTGAAGGAGGCCAGCCTTGGGAAACCTTGTTCAAAACAAAAAGCTCAAAGAAACAAAAAACTCTGAATCCCTCAAAATGGCTCAACCAGTAAAGGCTGTACAGCTAGGCTTGAGGACCTGAGTTCAATCTCCCAGAAACCAAATGGTCGAAGGAGAGAGCCAACTCTAGCAAGTTGTTCTCTGCCTCCAAACACAAACTGTGAAAGTCTAACACCTCCACACATAAATCAAATGTAGTTTTAAAAACCATATGATAAACAGGGCAATGGTGGGCAGTGGTGGCACATAGTCCCAGCACTTCAAGAGACAGGCAGATCTCTCTGAGTTCAAGGCCAGCCTGGTCTACAGAGCAAGTTTCAGGACAGTAAGGGATACACAGAGAAAGCCTGTCTCAAAATCAAATAAGAAACAAAAAAAATAGAACTGTACATGTTTCTGAGGCTAGGCAGATGTCTCAGCGCTTAAGAACACTTGTTGCTCTTCAGGACTTAAATTGGGTTTCCGGATCCCACATGGTAGCTCACAACCACCTGTAACTCCAGTTCCAGGAGATCTTATGCCCTATTCTGACCTCCAAGGGCACTGGACAGGAACTGTGGTTAAACATACATACATAAACACAGGAAAAACATACACACAAAAAAACCTAAAAACAAACATTTTAAAACCATGCTTATTCTGATACCTGCTAGTTCATGCCTCAATTCCCTAATAGCAAAAATTAACCTGACCAAATAGATCAAATACTTTTTAGTATATTTACAGAAACCATTAGTCAGAAACCAAAGACTACTCTTGGGTGATTTCCCACTAACACAGGTGAAATTTGCCTCCCCTCGTGTTACCTAACACTGGAAAATCTGAAAATTCAAGTCTACAGAGACAACAGAGTGAGATCAAGGCTTGTCTGGGTCCCTTAGTGCCATTCTGTCTCAAAAAGAAACGTACAGAAACGGGTTTAGGGGTACAGTGACACTTGCCTAGCATGAGACCTGTGAGGGGCTCAATCTTCAGTCCTGGAAGAGTAAATATGTAAATAAATGTAAAATTGGTAAAAGCCAGTGACAAAAAATCTTGTTGTATTTCCTAATTTATTTTCCTTGAGTGAAGGTGAAACTAGTTTAGCTAAGCTGTGTCTGCATGTGATTCCTAAGCACTTCAGGGAACTAGGCTAGTGAGAGGAAGCCAAGATCTCAAACCATAACTAAGTTATTAACTTTTCCAGTTAGCGGTGTAGAGATAGAAAATAAAATGCCCGGGTCACAATGCAGTACAGGCATCCAGAAGGCAGCAGCTTTCGTCACAATTCCTTAGTCAAGACTTAAAGGAGGCACGAAGGCTTCAAGCCACAAGTCCCCAAACTTAAAGGAATGTTAGATTTAAAGTAAAAGACGTTCTACCTGGAAGCTCCTTTGAAAAGCCACCAAAGACAATCACACACTAATGCTGGTGTGCGCGAAAAGAAGCGCCATGGCCACCACGAGGGTGGTTCCCTCCAGAACCCTGAAGTGACGGCGCGGAGGAGGTGCGTGGGGAAAGGAAGCCGCGTGGGCCGTGAGCCTGCCCAGCCGGGTGGATTCCTACCTGGACAGGCCTTCCCACAGGCTGGCCGCCCGTCGCTCTTGTCCGGCTCGCCGCCCCGGCCCGTCAGGGCGCTCGCGCTGCGCCTGTCCCGAGCTCGAAGGTCACCCCGGGCGTCGCCACCCGCCAGCGGACACTCACTCCGTCCCTGCTCTCCACTGTCACCCAGCAACCACAGCTCCACCACAGCCCCCTGGCTGTCTCATCCTCCCGAGAGAGGGGAGGCGCCCAGAGGAGGGGCTAGGGGCGGCCACTTCCGGTGGTTCGGATTTCCTATTGGCTGTCGCTCTGCGACCGGAACTGCATATATTGAGGGCGCCATTTTCCTTCAGGGCAGAAGGTGAGGTTTGTTTTGGGCAGGGTCTCTTAACCACAGGGCTGTTTTCTGTTCCATCTTACAACTCCACTCCTTAGTTTTTCCCTTCAGAGTTTTCAAAGCTCAAAGGCGCCAAGTATGAAAAAATGTGCATAGTTATCTTAGGGTGTGGAGAAGTGGTGAGAGAAGTGGGGGTGCCCCGAAACCACACAGATGCTTATCAAGCCAATGGGGAAAAGTCAACATTTTGACTGCGTGTGTCTACTTACTGTAAGAGATGTTACTTAAGAAAATTAATTTGTCGATGATTTAAATTTTTGTTAGGAATCACCTGGGAATCTTGTTAAATCATTGATTCATTGGTCAAGGGTGAAGCCCAAGGACTCTACATGTTCTACCTTCCAGGAGAGCTTCCACAGCAGGTGTCCTGAGAGTTTCTTTCTAGAGTTAGCAAATGAGATGCTTTTGCAAAGGAAGCCCCTTCATCTCTGAATGGCAGGTGCCTCATCTATAAAGTACTGGAAATGCCTACTTTATGAATTGTGGGAAAGCAAATGGGTTAGGGTGTAAAGTGCTTAAAACACTGATGAGCCTGCAAGAGCTGGATAAATAAAAACTGTGGTTCTATTGGATAGGTAACTATCAAGCAAATACAGTGAATGAGATCATTTTAGACTGTGCTTACTATTATGGAAAAAAATCAGGGCAAGGGGATAGAGTGTCTGAAGAACAATGAGAAAGGTGGAACCAAATAGGTGTGTGTTTTCTGAAAGGATGTCATTTCTCAGGTCTTTCCAGGACTGTCACTAGGAATATCTGGAGAAAAACAGTCCAAAGACACATAGGAAGGACAGTGAGTGGTAAGATGGATGAAATAAAAGACAAGCAGGTGGAGTGTTGGAAAGATGAGGGTGAGAGAAATAAACGTTGGAAGGAAGGCAGGTGTAGAATCATAAAAGCTAAGTTTGAGTTTTAAGACAGGGTCTCACTATGTAGCCCAGATGAGCCTTAAACTTGAAATTCTGCTGAAATCTGCTAAGGGCTGGTGTTATGTTTGTGTGCACACCGCATCCTGCAGAAATTGGGTTTTAAGTATGATGGAAAACTTTTGGCTAAGAGAATAATAAAATTGATATTTATTTGTTTGTTTGTTTGCATTGAGGCAAGGTCTTCCCCTTGTAGCTCTCACTAACTTGAAGCTCCCAAATGATGGGATTAAAGAAGTGTGCCACCAAACTCTGAATTGATTTATATTTTACGAGGTTACTTTGGTTGATGTAGGTATTGGGTGGAAAGAGATTTCACATAATGCTTTATTCTTTTTATTTTTAATTAGTGCTGTAGGTTGAACCCAAAGTCTTACATCTCAAACACTCTACCTCTGAGCTACATGCCCAGCTTTGTATCAAAAGTGTTTTCCAGAATAGGGATCAGTAGCAGATGTGTAACAGCAGCTACCAGGAGTCTGAAGCCGAAAGATTGTTCAAGCCCAGGAGTTCTAACTCTGGACAATATAGTGAGATCATCATCTAGGGGATAGGGTGGCATAGGCATGATAGTTTGCTGATCCCAGCATCTGGAAAGGGAAGGCAGGAGGATTATCTCAAGGCCAGCCTGTCTCAAAAAATAAAAGACAAAAATTATTTCTAAAAAAATAACCCTAAAACTATTAATCTTACATGCAGATGATCAAGAGCAATTTCATACTTTGCTATAGAAGTGTTGCTGTATTTCAGTTGTGGCACAGAAGCTAAGACCTTTATTTTAAGGACTGTTCTATGGGAATGTGGCAGTCCCTGAAAAGGGAGACTGGAGACTCTGGAGTGGGAGTGAACAGTGAGGTGTGCAGGCAGTTTCTTCCTGTGTTCTGCTCTTTCTACCTTCTAAATGATTGGTCAGTCAGGCCCATATGAAGGTCAGAGACCACTGAGTCATCTTGTCATTCCTTACTGCAATTCCTCCTGAAATTCTTATAAGCTAATTGAGAGTTGTGGTAAATTCCTAAATTTACATAGAAGATAAATTATAACAATCACTAAGATAACTCTCAAAAAGCTAGGAATAGCATTTACTCTGCCTGATAGAAATATGCATTGCTAACTTCTAATACTTGATACATGATAAAAATTGGTATCATGAGTCCCTATGGGAAAATGAATTACTAATATTACTGGAGAAGTTGTTTCTGGCTATTTGATCCCACTGTGAACCCCGAAATATTTACTTGGAAAATATGGTATTTACTGGGAAAACCCGTTTTTAGTTGTGGTGTGGCTCTTCCCTAGAGCACACCTTTAATCCAAGAGCTTTCTGATGACTGGAAACAGGATTAAATAAAGTCAACCATAGGTCAAGAGGCAGAGCAAGCAATGAGTTAACCGGAAATAAACATAGGGGAAAAAAAAAACAGTGTAAGAGGAAATCAGGAGGATAGATGGATGCACAGGAAGTAGAAGGGAGGTACATTCCAGACAGTGTGGAGGAGGAGAGCTTTCTTTTGGGAATGGGGAAGGAGCTGAGGAGGAAGGTCTGCTGGGTGTTTTCTCTGCCTCTCTGAGCTAGCAGGCTTTCACCACAGCATCTAGCTCCCAAGTCGTCATTGGTAAAATCGAATGATTGGAATTTTGATTAAAAACAAGATGTTGATTCACTTCAATTAACAAACAAAAATTGAACTTGAAACACATACACACCAGGAAATTCAGATGGATAAAAACCTTAAACATAAAAAAATAAAATAGGAGGCGTGTTAAGCCAATAGGTAGAAGGCTGGGGACGTGGCTCAGCAGTTAAGAGCACTAACTGCTCTTCCAAAGGACCCAGATTTGATTCTCAGCACTCAGCATGGCATCTCAGAGCTGTCAGTACCTCCAGTTCAGGGGATGTGATGCCTATTTGGGGTCCAGGAGTCACAAGCCTCACCAACACTGATAGCAGTCAAACAGGGATGGTTTATTGAGCATAAGCCCGAGGACTGATCAATCAGAGCCACAGACCAGACCAGAGAGTTGTCTGTGACCACAAGCCAGAATCCTAGAGATCTTCTAAGCCTTGAAATCCACAAACATCTGTGCCAAGTTGTTTCACCAATCAGGATTTAGGGATAGAGGATTTCCTTAGGAATATGTCTTTGTTGTACATTTATCCTGTTCCCATTGGTTGGGGTATCAACTGTAACAAGAGACTTGCCTTGCCTAATATAAGTGTCTTAACGTGTCAACCAGGATGTCAGTTACCTATGTACATGTCTCTTTCTGCCAAGTAGGATGTCATTTCCCAGGGAGGTCTTAGGAATTTAAACTTTATTGAACCCCTACTTTATCCCACACAAAATGGAAGTTTCTTATATTGGTGCAGGTGTTTCTTTTATATTGGGGTCCATCCCAAGGGTAGCTTATAAAGGCAAGAAACCATAAAACCTCAAACATGGGTGCTGCTGGGCAGTTGGTTCGGGGCCAAGCTCATTGTGGCTTACTATATATATCTGACCTCCAAGAACACCAAAGCACAGAATATAACAGAATCTTCAATCTACTAGAGAATGAGAAAGCTTCCTAGTAACAGCACATGAAAAAGTTTCCTTATAACATTATTAACAGCATAAAATGGCTAGCTAGACAGTCAACAGTTACCCCACCTAATCCTAAACAATGTCCTCTACTGACCTCCACAGACACAAGACATGTAAATGGTATACAGATGTACATGTAAGACACCCATACACATGAAGTAAATGTTTTAAAAGAAAAAAATTGGTAGGAAAGTAGTTTTGTACATCTGTAATCTGTTGGAGAGACTTTCAGAAGCAAGACACAGTAAGCATGATTTATATGGGGAAATGTGATGAATGTTTCTATAGTAAATGTGACGATTTCCTTCCCTTTCTCCCCTTCCTGCCTTACCATTCTTTGAGATAGGGTCCCAATACTTAGGTTTCAGGCTGGCTTAGAACTCACAAACCTGTTGTCCCAGTCTCCCAAGTGCTAGAATTCAGATCTGTGCTTTCTACCTAAATTGAAGATTTTTGTTTTGGGTTGTCTTGAGCTGTCTGAAAAAGTTGTTTAACATTCTATCCATTGTTTCTGGTCATGATCTATTTAAGGACAGTGAGTAGAAACCAGATGTGCACCTTCAACCTAAATATGTTCTCTTTTAGGTGTCAGTAATGTTCAGTGGAATCAAAGGGTGTATTTTCACTATATCAAAGGAAAAAGTTTTTTAAAGATGCTAGAGATTTTCCTGACGGTGGCTGTTAAGACTATGCAGCGCAATCCAGGACAAATCACAACAGCCACAGGTCTCACGTGGGATGTTTTATTGGCAGAGGTGGCCTCTGAGGGGGTTAGAAGACAAAAGGCTGTGGGCAGAGGATGAGTCTTTTTCCGGGCCATGGCACATGTGATGCATACACAAAGGGATGTGTGGCAGGTGCCATGTCAATGGACGAAGGAGTGGCGCTGTCACCTGAGTCCAGGAGCTGGCTATAAAGAGCTTGTTGCTGGCCACAGATGCACCTGATGCCAACAGTGGGGGTACATGCTTTTAACACTCAAGAACCAGAGGCAGGTGGATCTCAAGTTCAAAGCCAGTCTGTTCTACCGAGATAGTTCCAAGACAGCCAGGGCTACACAGAGAAACCTTGTCTCGGGGGGATAAAGGTATTTTTATAGACATTTATAAGTTGTGTTTATTGTAATTTAAAATACATTTGCCCAAAGAGATTAGATCCTTTCTTAGCTAAAGCTGGAATTCCATAATCTTGAACTTCACTCACTTACACAGGACCTACCCAGTTTCTCCCATGTCTATGTATCATTCATATTGTCTTTGAAGTCAGTTGGATTGGTCTAGGTTGTGTATGTGTGCATAGGTGGTATAAATGTATTTGGAGGCCAGAGGCTGACATCAGGAACCTTCCAATATAGGTCTCTACCAATCTTCTTGTTTTATTTTTTTGTTCGTTTGTTTTGAGACAGTCTTTTTATATAGCCATACACACACACACACACACACACACACACACACACACACACACAAACAATTCACTATGTAAACCAAGCTGGCCTTGAACTCAGTTAGAACCACCTGCCTCTGCCTCTATGTAAACTTTATGCTAGGTTCTCTGAGTATAGGTAAGCTGTCTGAGGCCCCTCCAGACCTTAGATTCTCTCCTTTGTTTCTCTAATTTTGCATTTTAGTTTCTCACTATCCAGCATTTGATCGATGCTAAAAGGAATTTAATTATAATCTTGTAACAAAAAAAAAAATTAAATGAAACTGGGGAAATACCCAGAAAAGGCAAATTGAGTTGTGCTATTTCCATTATAAAGTGCACACAGCTCAGTTCTGTGCTATTAGATTGCTGGTTCCCTTCCTACTTACAATCCCAAGCCAACTGTTCAGAAAGTTTATAAAAATTTGATCTATTATGGCAGTTGGAAAGGTAAGCCCTCAGGTGCCATTGCTCCTTGTAAATTCATCAGTTTCTATTTTTAACTTCAATTTCAATTGGTTAGAATTTTTAGAGTTACAAATAATGGACACTTTGACATAAATCCTAGTTCTTAACTCAGCTTCATAATTTAGTTTTGCACTTACCAAGAAAAATGATGGGCTTTCATAAGAGATTCGGTGTTTGGTGACATCCACTGTATTTTTTTTTGTTACAAAATGCTTTTGCTAGTTATGATGGCCCATGTCTATAATTCCAAAACATGGGAGGTAGAGACAGAAGGATCTTGAGTAAACCCAGTCACTTCAGTTGACATAGCAAGATAAAGACCAGCCTATGCCTAGACCCTATCTCAAACAAAAAAAAAATCACAGAAAAAAAAAAAAGGAAACAAAGAACCAAGCACAGTAGTGTATACCCATAACCCCCCGTTTAGGACATGGAGGCAAGAGAAGCATAGCAAATACAAGAAGAGCTTGTTCTACATGATGAGTTCCAGGTTAGCCAGGGTTAGAAAGTTAGACCTATACATTCATTCTTGGGGGAAATCTCATTAAACTCAGAAGGTTCTAAATGGAGGTAATATATCCCATTCCATAGAAAAATCACTCTTCCTGAGTTCTTGAGGAAGAAACAACTCAAAAGCTTCAGGAAGTCCCTGAAACTGACCAGATGCACCAAGCTCCTTACTCTATAAATGTATATAAACAGTAAGGACTACTGAGAGACACTATCAGACCAGCCAAGCTGCCTGAAAGAGGCTCAAACCAACTGGGCTAAATAAAACAGACACAGCCAAGTTTCCTATCAATAGCGTTGACAGCTCCAGGTTTCCAACTTTTGTGAGTTGTTACCACCGTACTGGGCAGGCTTTTGGTGAAACCACTATCTTTGAGTCATTTTTCTCCTCACCTTGTAAATAACCCCAATAAACTTCACTGATACACACACAAAGTTGAAGTTCTGTTCTGCTACTTAGAATCCAAAATGGATACATACAAGCTGTGTTGTGACTCATGTACCAAGGAAGCAAGCTTTTAAAGTTAATAGGTCAGATAGAAGAACCCAAAGAAACCAAAATAATGTTCTCCACCTTATTTTTTTAAAATTACATTTGTGTGTGGACAGATATGTTGATTAGGGGACACTTTGTTGGTCCTCTCCTTCCCAGGCATCAATTCAGTTGTCAGACTTAGCAGGTGTCTTTACCATCTTGCCAGTTCTGAAAAATTTCTCTTTACCTAGGTCTGCTTTTCCAAAAAACATTAAGCTTAAATGTTTAGGTCAACTACAACAGCAATTTAAGGCCTATTAACTCAGTGGGATCTGGTCTCATGCTAAACTCATCAAAAAGAACAAAACTGAATGGCATTAACTTGTTCTCTTCAGTCTCTGATTGCCATCAGTTAAAGTATACATTTAAAAAAATTATTTAGGTCTGCTTCCTGAAAGCCAAATTCCTTGACTTAGATGTTTCCCAACAAGCATCAATAACAGAATTACCAAGAAGCTTAGAGTGAAGTTCTGAAAAACACTTCAAGGACAAAGGCTCACTGTGTGCAGTAGTGTAACAGTCAGAGCTTTAGGCTGTAGTCCAAACCTGGATAATATGACCTTGGCTTATTGGTACCTTGCTGCTGTTTTAAAAGAAACTACTCAAACTGCCAAGATCCTAAGCTTTAGGAGATACTTAACTGGTTATAATCAGATAAGTGAGTTCCTAGGAATACAGGCATGCAAAATTGAAATAGTGAATTGTGAGACTGTTCATTGAGTTATCCATTCTCAGTGTTACGGTTTTAGTTGAGACAGGATTTCACTCTATAGCTCAGGGTGGTCTTGAGCTGTTCTTCTACCTTAGCCTCCTGAATTGTGAGGTTCCAGGTCAGCTCCCCTGTCCATTTGTTTTGAGGCAAGATCTCAGGTGATCTCTGTTCCACTTCCTGTTTGACACTCAACCATGTAGGTGAGGATGCTCTGAACTGCTAGTCTTCCTGCTTCCATTTCCCAAGTGCTGGGATTACAGGATTGTGCACCATACCCACCAGGCAATGGTTGCCATGGTTGTATGACTACTCCTGGACCACAGTGTTATACTATTAGTATAATACAATGATATACAACGTTCCCTTGATACTGCTAATTTAGAGTCTATTTATTGCATTATGTTCCCTCTAATTCAAATTCTGAAATTGTTACTCCAAGTATCTCAGAATGTAACTCATTTGAAGACTTTAATTAAAAAAAAAAATGTACCTATGTGTTTGAGTGAATGCCACATGTGCAGGAGCCTGCAGACACCATCAGAGGATACCAGATAACCTTAGATAGAGCTGGAATTTAAGATGGTTGTAGACCACCTAAGATGGGTGCTGGGAACCAAACTCGGGGCAACAAGTGCTCTTAACCACTGAGTCATGCCTCCAGCCACAGAGATTTTTTTTTTAGTTGAGATAGGGTCTTAAACTTTCTGTATCTGAAGACCTTGAGCTTCTGCTCTTCAAACCTCCATCTCCAGAGTACTTAGATTCCAAGTGTGTGCCATCACATCCTGCCCCAGATTTTTAGTGAGTTAAAATGAGCATGGTAGGATTGACCATGATTAGTGATTTAATAAGGACACAGAGATTTGGGACAGCATCAAATCAGGAGAACACCACATAACACAAAGACTGTCATGGACAAGCTGAGAAGTGAGGGTTGGATCCTTCCCTAGTTGCCCTCAGAAGGAACAACCTCTGCCAATCATTTCAGAACTGAGAATTGGTTAAATTTCTACTATTTAAGAGACCTGTTGTGTAGCTGTCACAGCAGCCACTGGAATGTAGACAAACTACGACGCTAGAAAACCTTCATACCCATTCCCAACTTGACATGAATGCTTTAGTAGTTCTCAATTCATAGGTAAATTTTTGTCAGAAGTTGGGGCATGACTGTAGTTCTATAACTGAGGAGGAAATACCAAGAGCTCTGGTAGCAGGTACTTAGATGAAGATAAAATGCCAGTTGGTTATAAGGAGTAGAAGGTGCTTGCATCTTTACTGTCTCACACCTTCCTGGCCCTCCCCCATTACATTACATTGCATCCTTCAACTCAAGTAGAGCCTTAAAAAGAATTCATTGGATGTAGTATTTTATGCATCCTATCCCAGCACCTGAGGGGCTGAGGCAGGACTGATGACAGTTTGAAACCAGCTTGAGCTATAGGGTGAAACCATGTTATCAATGCAATTATAGCTGTTAGTAACCCCAGTTCCAGGGGATCTGATGCCCTCTCCTCAGGCCTCCATAGGCACTGCACACACCTAGTGTGCTTACAAACAGGCAAACACCCCACATAAATTATAAAAAACACCGCCACCACCACACATACATACTCTGTGCTCTACTACTGTAGTCAATACATGTAGCCTACTTCATACAAAGTTGTCTTGGGTTTAAAAAGACAAGACAGATGCCAGGCAGTAGTGGCGCACACGTTTAATCCCAGCACTTGGGAGGCAGAGGCAGGCGGATTTCTGAGTTTGAGGCCAGCCTGGTCTACAGAGTGAGTTCCAGGACAGCCAGGGCTACACAGAGAAACCCTGTCTCGAAAAACCAAAACAACAAAAAAAAAAAGACAAGACAGTAGTTCTTGTCAGTTTCTTCAGTACCTTTGTTTCCATTCCATGAACTTGGAGCACAGGCAAGAAATGAGTAGTAGTCACCAAAAGTGGTAACTATGACTGTCATGCAATTGAAACCACCATCATTAAGTATAATTATATATTGAAAGATACAGTGATGCCAGAAAACTTGTCAAAAGTATTTCAGCTTGCCCATTTTTAACATTAAAAAAGAATTTATTATTTTACATAAACATTATGTAAAGATAACAGTCAGGTCGTCTCGTGGACTGGAAGGTGACTGATTAATTCCCTTTCATTCCCAAACCTCATCAAGCAGTCACTACATTTATGAGGCAAGTCAGCTGAATGCTTGAAATCTAGATGAATCTTAAGATCTTCAATTTGTCCTGTTGAATATTCACAATATTGGCATAAATAAATCCCTTCAGATAGATGTGAATTTAGATGCTTACAATATTCCAACATGCTGGAAAAGCCCTTCCCACAGTCATCACAAACATGAGGGAATATTTTAGTATGCTCGATAGCCACATGTCTGTTGACGTTTGTGTGAAGTCTGCTCCGAAAGCCACATACTTGACACACGAAGAAATTTTTGCATTTGTCAAAGGTGATCTTGCTTAGAAGGCTGCACTGCCCATGGCTACCACTGCCGCACTTGTCGCTCAGCTCGATCAGTCTGCGAGCATGCTCATTGACGACGTGGCTGTGCAAGTCCTCAGGGTCACCTGTCTCATGCTCACAGAACTGGCACAGGTACTGCTCATCACGGCTGTGCTCCTGGAAGTGCAGGTAGAGCTCACTGCTTGAGGAGAACTGCACATCACACTGCTCACACCAGTAAAGGTGGTCACTGAAGTGGGTGTCTGCAATGTGCTGGCTGAGGTTCTCAAAGATCACTGTCTTGTAGTCACAGTACTTACAGATGTAGGGGTCTTCTTCATGAAGTTTGGCATGCTCAATAAGAAGCATGTTGGTGGAGAAGCTTTCCTTACACACCCGGCACACATTCGAGTCAGTGCGCTTGTGTTTCAGGATCACATGTTGCTTTAGATCAGAAAAATACTTACTGTTGAATTCACAGAGTTCACACTTGTAGAGGCCACTGCTGTTGGCTCGCAGCAAAGGCCACTTCTGTTGAGCAGTCACATTCAAAGCTTGGCTCTTGTCAAGTATTTTACAGAGTTTAGCTGGTGGTTCTTCCTCGGTCTGATCTTGGAGGCTCTCAGAGGAATTGTTCTCTGCCTCTATATCATAATCTTCAGAAATCGCATGCACTTCTACTGCAATTGGGACGTCTTCCGAGGTATGAACCTCTATAGGGCTCTCCTCTCGAGGATGCTGATGCACTGACTCGGGTGAGGCACACTCTTCATCACAGATCTCAACATCAGCAGACTTCTCTGAAACAAAGAAAACCCACTGCTATAGCACTGTACTAAATAATAAATAAGCCCCTATAGAAACAGTTGTCCTCACTGCTGTAGCACTGCACTAAATAAACCTCATTAGAAACAATCCTGTGAGCCGGGCGGTGGTGGCACACGCCTTTAATCCCAGCACTTGGGAGGCAGAGGCAGGTGGATTTCTGAGTTCTAGGCCAGCCTGGTCTACAGAGTGAGTTCCAGGACAGCCAGGGCTGCACAGAGAAACCCTGTCTCAAAAAAAAAAAGAAAAAAGAAAAAAGAAGAGAAGGAAAGAAAGAAAGAAAGAATCCTGTGAAAGGAAGTTACAGTATACATTACTTTTAGCTGATCTGAACAAAATATGCTAAATGCTATTAATGAGTTCCCCTAACCTGTGGGAAAGACCGTGTGGTCTAGAATCCTAAGCACAGGGCTGGGAACCAGGTAGCTCTGATTCCTGTTTCTGGCCTTGGTTCCTTCTGTAAATTTTGGCAAGTCATTTGCTGTCTCAGGATCAGAATCATCATCTGTAAGAAGAATTTGGAAAACCATTTTATATCAAAGCATTAAGCATCATAAAATACTATTTTTTTTTTATAAAACACTATTTTAACAGCAATAGAAACTAACAACTTAGACTTAGCCTTGAACGGACATATTACTTATAGATCCCTAAAGACATTGAGAATATGCAAAAACCAACCCCCCACTGCCTTTGTTTATATGCTACTTATACTAGAATACAGTCTGAATATCCTAAGGAATTTTAAAATACTGAGTGAGACTGAATCATTATTGCTTTAATCTTGTTCTCTCCAAGTTAGCACGGAAACTGAAATAAGGGTCAACAGAGAAACTGGACCACAACATGTATGTTTTAATAGACTTTGTTTTGTTTTTTCTTTTTCTTTTTTTGGTTTTTCGAGACAGGGTTTCTCTGTGTAGCCCTGGTTGTCCTGGAACTCACTCTGTAGACCAGGCTAGCCTCGAACTCTCGAACTCAGAAATCCACCTGCCTCTGCCTCCCAAGTGCGCCACCACTTCCCGTTAGACTTTGTTTTTAAAAGAAGAGTTTTAGGGGAAAAAAATTGTGAAAATAGGATAAAGCGCTCCTAATACATCACAAGCACTTCCCTGCTATTAATTATTTACACGAATATGAGGCATTTGTTACAACTAATAACTGACACATGACTACTGATGATCCATTATTAGTAATGAAAGCCCACACTTCATCCAGACTTCCTTGGTTTTTACCCAGTGTCATTTTGGATCCCACATTAAATTTAGCCATGTCTCTCTAGGTAACTGGAAACTGACTGTTCTAAGGACTACTTTATAGACATTTTGTAATGTCCCATTATTGAAATTAACGTTTTTTTTTCATCACTATATTGTAATGAGTTCCTGGAAGGCAGAAACCCTAGCACACACTGCTGAGCTGCCCCTCCCCACCTGGCTAATGGAGCGCTTTGGTTTCTGTACTGTCCTTTTCCTACCCTACTCCCTGGAAGTCTCTGTGAAGCCCACACTAAGGAGCATGGGTTTCCATCTCCCTAAGGAAGAACACTGATATAAATAAATGGGAATTCTTTTTTTTTTGTTTGTTTGTTTTTCGAGACAGGGTTTCTCTGTATAGCCCTTGCTGTCCTGGAGCTCACTCTGTAGAAATCCGCCTGCCTCTGCCTCCTAAGTGCTGGGATTAAAGGCGTGCGCCACCATTGCCCAGCATAAATGGGAATTCTTTTGTGCAGACAATTTCTCTTCTATCCCTATATATTCACAAAATCATTTATAACAGTATAGATTCATGTTTTCTCAAATTACTTCAGTTCTGACTGTTTGAGCTTTTTTTGGTCTTCAGTGCTGGAGTGAAAGGCAGAGCCTTATATGTGATAGACAAGCAATCTGTCAACCGAGCTTCCCCAAGGCCCTCAAGAGCACCTCCAATTGGCTCTGTGCTCCTTTAGCTCATCCACACTGTGTATCATTCTGCTTTTCAATATTTCCCTATTTTCCAGTACCACAAGATAATCCAAACACATCTTGTCTATTTCCTTCCCAGATCTAGAACCAGCCATGTCTATAGGGGCCTTAGTTCCTAGGCCAAGATCTGGACATAAACTGGTCTCACTACTATGGTATTTCTTTTAGGCCTCTCAACTTAAAAAGCAAAACAGTTCTGTGAACTCCACAGGTACAAGGTGCAGGTCTGTGAGCATGTCTGTGTGTAAGCATGCGAGTCAGTACTGTGCCAGACATGGGCTCACACTTATGACTGAGTCACAGCTGGGGAGCAGCAGTGGGTGCACCTTCTTACCAATTACCAGTGCTCTAGAAAAGAGCAGACAACAGACAACTCGAGGCTGAGACACACCAAACCGCCGCTCTCCATCCTTCCTCCCCTCCATCAGTCAGCACTCCAGGCTGAGACAAGTGGGCAAGATGCTTCCTAACACCTGACTACCAATACTCCAACTCCACATCACTTCGGGTGTGTATCAGCTCTTAGCCAACTAAAAAGGACTTAGAGTTTGCTTAAAAATGGAAATTACTAATTTTTTTTTTTTAAGGTTTTCGAGACAGGGTTTCTCTGTGTAGTCTTGGCTGTCCTGGAACTCACTCTGTAGACCAGGCTGGCCTCGAACTCAAAAATCCACCTGCCTCTGCCTCCCAAGTGCTGGGATTAAGGACCAATTTGATTTTTAAAAGCTTATTTTTTACACTGTAATAATGAGAAATGTTTTCCTGTCTTGAAACCATAAACCCACATCCAAACTTTTCAGATAGCTCCCAAGGGAAAATACACAAAGGCAGCTTTTGTTTTATTTTTCTGTAGTACTATAAAGAAGTCAGGTCTTAAAGGTAGACAGAAACTTACCCACAAGGAGGCATCCCTAGGTTCTGTAAAAACAAAGTTACACAGAGTATTCTGGAAAATAGGAGACATACCTTTGTTGTCAAAATATTTTAAGTCTGGCTGTCTCATAGAACAGACACTGTAACAATGATCAGAAAAAATTCCACTGACTCCATCTGCAATTCTGCTTATCCCAGAAGAATCTGAATGTGAGACAAAATGAAGACAATTCCCAGCACAGTAAAGACACACGTCTAACAATGCACAAGCTTGCCATCTTTTGTCTGTGTCTTCTCCCAATGTTAGATTGGACCCAGTGCCTTGCACATGCCAGGCAAACCCTCTACCCTGACCTATATCCCTAACCCATATTTTCATGATTTTAATGAGTTTCAGTAGGAAAAAATATAGCATGTTCTTCAGCTTTATACTTCAGATCAAACACTAACATTTGGCTTTAAAAGAGCCATTGATTAGACTGTAATAGAAGTCAAATGCTGCCTCATGCCTACAGTGTCAACACAAAGGCAGATCAGCAGTGAGGCCAACCTGGGCCTTAATTCTAAAATGAATTTAAATAACGTAGGAATAAAAACTTTACTTATTTTTGGAAACAGAAATTGGCTAGAGAGATGGCTCAGATACTCTGTTGTAAAGGACCTGGGTTCAGTTCACAACACCCATATGGTGGCCCATAACTGTTAGCTCCAATTCCAGGGAATCTGTCTGACACCTTCCTCTGCCTCCACAGGCACAGGCTTGTGGTACACACATACACATGTAGGCAAAACACTCATACACATAAAAATATACCTTTAAGAGCTTTTAAAATACACAAGAAAACATTTGCCTTATAATTTCAATCTTATAAAGTATACATATGTAATAAATATTGTGCTAATATTTAAAACAGTGAATTAACTACCATGAACTACCAAGAAGGCATGCCACATAGTACCAAGAAAGCATAATACATGAGGAGAAATAGTCTCAAGAACAGAGATGGCTTCTGAATAGCAGCCATCCCAAATGCTACCACTAAGCAGTAGGCAAGGCTCACTATCTTCAGAGAGGACCTGGGCATAGAACAAGCTAATGAGTATGTGTGAAATAGTCCTGGCTGTCCTGAAACTCGCCCTGTAGACCAGGCTGGCTTCCAAGACCAGCCTGCTTCCTGATTGCTGAGATTAAAGGCGGCACCACCACCTCCTAGCCTCCCTCCCTCCTCCACCCTTTTTTGAGACTAAGTCTCAAGTAGCCTAAGCTGGCCTTACTCGATCTTGCCTACCTCCACTTCTCAAGTAATGGGATTAGACGTGGACCCAGGGCTTCACGTATGTTAGGCAAGGACTCTATCCATGGAGCTAACTGCCCAGCCCAGACGTATTCTTATATTAACACAGGAGAGCCAATTCAATCACAGATTATACAATCCAAATGAAAACTGAGGTAGAGAGATTGCTCAGTGACTAAGAGCACTTGTTACTCTTTGGAGAGAACCTGGGTTCAGTTGTAGCACACAACCGATGGTTTACAACCACATGTAACTATAGTTCCAGGGGATCCAATACCCACTTTTGACCTCCCTAGACACCAGTCATACACATAAACACACAAAGTTCACAGTTCCAAAAATAATGTATAAGACACAGCTTCTTTTCCTCAATGCAAAATCTAATTATTCTTCGTGAAGAGGAAGCTTGGAAATCTAGTTTTAAGTATGTCTAGCCCCCAGAGCCCTGGCTTGCAGAGTGTAAAGTTGTAAAGCATCCCTGTAGCACCCCAACCATATAATAATGTATATGCTGAGGAGTTAGTCTGTGTTCTCATACCGAGAAGAGGTCCAGATACTGTCTTATCATTTATGCAAAAATCGATGGGAATAACAATAATCCATTACTCTTTCAAAAATAATTCATAGACCAACCTGAATAGCGAGAGGGGTGTAAAGTCTTCCTTTTTCTTTTTTTAGGATATTCATTCATATCTTTTCAATCTAAAAAATGAAAAACATTTTAACAAACATGGTACAATAACTGATATTACTATAAAAGTTCTTTTGAGCCAAAGAATTTATTAGCAATAAATCCTGGGGGAGGGGTGCTAGAGAAATGACTCAGTAGTTTCTAAGAAGACTGACAGCTCTCTCAGAAGACCTGGGTTCAATTCCCGGCACCCTCAAGGCACCTCACGACTACCTATAATTTGAATTCTAGAGGATCTGATTTCCCTCTATGGCCTTCAAGGATACCAGATATGCATGTGGTATAAGACATCCATCCATACAAACTATTTTATAAAGGAGTCTGTATGGACCATGAAAATAAATGTCAAGAAGAACAACAAACACTGCACAATGCTTCTACTGAAAGCATTATGCCTTCCAGACAAGCCTCTATGAGACTCTGTCTCATAAAACAAAGCAAGCACACATCTTCTAGCCCCAGAACTCCAGAGGTCGAGAGAGGCAGAGTTCAAGGCTAGCCTGGTCTACATAAAGAGTTCTAGGCCAGCCATGGTTACAAAGTGAGACCCTGTCAGACATACACAAACAAGCCATTATGCCTGTAGGCATACACTTTCTACAGATTTCAACCTAAAGACGGATATTTTTCCTTAAAAATATACTTGTGAGTCTATATCAATGTAATAGCTTCCAGAAAAAAAAAAGTGTTGCACAGAATCTTAGAACATAAGTAATTTTCAAGAAGGAAGAATCTTATGAGGTCACATTCAACATTCTACTAAGAAGTGTAGCAACCACTACTAAGAAGTGTAGCAACCACCCCAATAACTAAACTCCCACGAGCCATTAGAAAAGTTACAATTAGTTTGCTGTACTCCACTTACTTGCTATAACTCTCAATACTGCAGTGAGGAAAGTGAACTATAGGCAAGTTTCCACAAATGGCAGGAAGTGCCTACAAGTGAAAGAGAGCAGCAGTCACGTAAGCAAAAGCGCCACCAAGTGAGCCATGCAGGGCTCACAGGTGAAACCCTTCCACACCTTAAGTTAGCAACAGAAAGGATAAGCGCAGACATCCTCCTTATGCTTTCAAAACTATTTATATATAACACATAAATATGTGTGTATATGTGTAAATATCCAATCATATATAAAAGTTCCAATTTCTCTGAAATGAATGTACCTTTTTTATCATCACAGCTATATCTTGATACCAAAATCACTGAATAAGTCTATATTAGTTTATGGCTGTTCAAAGTGGCACACATGTTTAATCCCAGCACCTGGAAAGCTGATGCAGGCAGATCTCTGTGAGGTTGAGGCCAGCCTGATCTACACAGTAAGCTTCAGGCCAGGGATACAAAGGGACAAATATTACACATATACACACATACATATATTAAGAAAAAAGTACAAATAAAGTCAAATATAGAATCATACATCTAAAACTGTCCAAGTTTTTACACATCAGTGCTGTTTACTGAATATCAGTTATATACCAGATAGTACATCTTCATTCACTCAGGTTATATATCTACACCTTGCCAAAACTGTTGGTTCTATACCTTGTTATTAATTAGTAAACGGAGATATAACACAGTCAAGTCAGCTGGATATTAAGTACATGTGGTAGGGTTAGGTTTGACCAGAAGTCTAACAAATTTAAAGTCCATGTTTTTCAGTTCATTTTAGTTTTAGAAATAAGCACAGAAATAAAGTGACCCATTAACCTCAAATTAACTTAAAACTCCCTCCTCCACTGGGCTTAAGGCCTGTCTGCTGCTGCAGAGAGCAGGGAGGGCGCACCCTAACCACTGCCTTTACCTCCATCTTTCCTTTTTAGTTTCTTGAGACAGGGTTTACATGCATAGTCCAGTCTAGCCCCGAACCCTATTGTGATATTGTCCTACCTCCTGAGTTTTGGGGTACCCCAGGCAAATATGAGATGAATCTCTCATTTCTAGTGAAAACCTCCCTGAGGGGCACTTGCTACTTCTCTATGTCACATGATCACACACTTATTAAGCACATTCTTATTGCTTAGGTCATCTTCCCAACAATCCTGGGAGAAAAACAAAAGGGTTCCCTTATCAAACTCACCTCATTCTAAGCACAGAAGAGATCGACACCATTAAAATCCGTTACAACATAGATGGAACCAAAGGACCAAATACGGAACACTTGTTTTCGAACTTCTGGCAAGCTTCTGGCATCAGGGAACTAACTGTGTGTGTGTGAACCCTCATTGTTCCATACTGCCACCAGCAAGTTCATCTTGCTTCAGGGTCTTAACCACAAGCAGGACAGAGGAGGTGATAATCTGAAAAACTGACAGCCATACTCTTATAGAAATGTTAGATACATAGACAAAATGCCTCACCCAACACCATAAACAGCATTCTTTTGGAGACAAAGTTTCTTATAGCCCATATTCTATTCTAATATTGGGGAGAACACAACTGTCAAGAGAATATTTCAAGTTGTTCAGAACATGAGCAAAAAAGAAAAGGAAACCAAGCATAGTATCACAAGTACTTAAAATTGCAATTTGGATTTGGCTTGTCATGTGAGGACGGTGGAGGAGTGTGACTTTTCAGGACTGAACATCACCAAAGGTTCATTAAGACCATTCACAACCAAGACCTGTCAGCCAGCCTTTACATAAGCCAACAGTATTGGAGTTGTGTATGCACAAGTGCCTTCATAAAGACATCTGGAGTGTACACATATGCAAGTGCCACAGCACAGGAGTGGTTGAGTCCTGGGGATTCCACTCAGGTCCTCAGACTTGGCAGCAGGTCCCTTACTCACTGTAAAGTAAGCTGACCATCTTGCCAGCTTGAGAAATTTGGCTTTTTAATTAAATAATGTAAGCCATATAAACTCGTGCTCACTAGTTATCCTTTCAAAAAGATTGTGAACCATCGGAAACTTATCCTTCCCCAATTATACACAGGTGTCACTATAGAAAACCAGGACATCTGAAATTTAATCACCTAAAATCCATTCACCCAGGAAAAAAAGTTATAGTGGTGATATATCCATAGTTTACAATGTATCATTAAAAAAAAAATCAGCCTGCAGTAGTGACACACATCTTCAATCCCAGCACTCAAGAGGCAGAGGCAGGCAGATCTCTGAGTTCGAAGCCAGCTTGGTCTACAGAGGGAGTTCCAGGACAGCCAGGGCTACACAGAGAAACCCTGTCTCAAAAAACTGAGTATTGTGACCCAGGCCTTCATTCCCAGCCCTCAGGAGTCTCTTGAGTTCTTGACCAGTCTGGTCTACACAGTGAGTTCCTGACCAGCCAGAAGTACATAGTGTTTCAAAAAAGAATCAACAGATGGGATGTAGTCATGTGCTAATTCTGAATTTATGTTTATGTTTGGTGTTAGGCAGGTTGTTTGTTTGTTTGTTAAAAGGCATACACCAATACTTCTGTCTTGCTCTCCATTTTTTGAGAAAACTCGGAAGAAAGAAAAAAATAGCATTTAAAAGCCCAACCCCATTCTCAGGCAAAGGGCAGGCATCTTCCATATCAACAGCAGAGATCAGTGGCTCACAGCTGACATCCCCAGCACCCAGGAGGCTGAGGCAAGATTACACAGAAAGACTCTTGTGTCCTAAAAACAGAACAAACACATCACCCACATGCAGGCATCTTGGCACCTGGCATCTTCAAAACACTTAATAGTGCTTCCCAGAGACAAACCATTTCAAAGGTTTCTCATGCAACCTCAGATATCTTTACACAATGCCAAGACACATTTTTAAAAGACTATTTTCGCGCGCGTGTGTAGTCTGAAACAGTGTCGGATTTGGAGAAGCTAGAGGCAATCACGAACCTACTCCAAATGGGTGTTCTCTCCAGTCCCCAGTACCGAATTTTTTGAGACTGGGTCGTTGCGTTTTTAAGACGTTTATAACATTTTATTTTTCATCTCAATAAAAACAACTATTTCCAGGGCCGGTGTGACGGCTCAGAAGGCGCTTACAGCTAAGCCTGACGACCTGAGTGCTATCACCGGAACCCACATGGTGGGAAGAACAGCCCCTTAGAGAGTTGTCCTCTGACCTCTACACTTGCGCCATGGCACACGTGCGCATGCATACACGCAATAAGCACGTAAAATTTCAAACATAAAGAGAATTTTCACGTTCTAATTGAAGCCCGGGGTGGTGGCACACGCCTCTAAGGCCAGCCTATGCTACACAAGACCCTGTCACAAATAACAGGAATTGAAGCGGGGTTCGAAGAGCACTTGTCTAATTTGGCCTCTCCTGAGAGCCGCTGTCCGTGAGGACGCAGGGCCCGGGCCCCGCTGGACTCCAGCGTCTCCGGCGAGAGCGGCCTCCTGCAGGCCGGCATAGCCCCCTACCCCGGCCCCCGCCGCGGAGTCCACCCGAGCGGCCGACAAGCACCGACCGGGCCGGGCAGGCCCCGCTCGCCCTGCGGCCCTCGCTTGGCACACAGGCCCCGGAGGCCGGCCCTCACCTCACGCAGCAGCGCAGCTCCGGCGACGCACGCCCGGATGATGGTACGGAGGGGGCTGCCGGGCCACCGCCCGCGCCCTCCCCAGCCGCCCGCGCCCTCCCTGGCCCTGCCCTTCCCTGCCCACCAGGCCCAGCCGCACTCACCCGGTCACCCCGCGCATGCGCCACAGCAGGCCGCGAGAGTAAAGATGGGGAACGGGGGGCGGGAACCCTAAGGATGAGGGCGTGACCTGAGTGCGAAAGTGGGCGTGGCTTCGTGCTGAGGGCGGGGCCTAGCAGCAGAACTAGGAGAGGCTAGCAGAAGTCTAGCGCCCCCTGCGGGCACATCCCCGCCGTGCCACCTGCCCCTCTGAGCTCAGCGCTTTCCACACGTCGGTTCCCTGGAAGCTCGCAGTGATTGATCCTCAGGGTCCTCAGTGTTTCACGCATTGCTGTTGTACTCAAGTCCCAACATCCGGGCTAGATAAGTCCAGGACGAAGAAAAAAAAAGGGATGTGACTCGAGATGGGTCCTTAGACCACACCCTGGGTTCTTGAAGTCTTGGGAGGTTGGAGGTGGAATTAGAGAATGGAAAGCTGAAGAAATGGCTTCCCTCAGTTAAGAGAGTATTACTTCTCTTCTAGAGAAAGCATGCACATGGTGGTTCACAAACGCCTTGTAACTCCAACAGCAAGGGATATGAAGCTTCCGCAGGCAGACACCTCCCCGTTCCCCCACCTAAATACTAAAAAAAATAAATCCTAAAAAGAAGTCCTGGTGGAGTGAACCCGAGGCAATCACAAAGGGTTGTATCCCATCATTTAAATCCTTTTCGTACCTTGACCGGCAATAAGCAAAGGATTAAATCAAATGAACATAAATAACTGTGAACATAACTTTTGAATTATCCCTCGGGCTGACAGTAGAGTTCAGTAGTGGTCTGTGCTTTGCAGGGCGAGTACTGAGGTTTGAGCCCTCAGCATTACAAGTAACAATCCAGCGTGCGGCTGTGTGTTTTCTCGCCCCTCTTTCAGTGTTAAGAATGGACTCCAGGGGCTGGAGAGACGGCTCAGCGGCTCAGCGGTTAAGAAAACTGGCGCACACCTTTAATCCCAGCACTTGGGAGGCAGAGGCAGGCGGATTTCTGAGTTCGAGGCCAGCCTGGTCTACAGAGTTAGTTCCATGTCTCGAAAAAAAAAAAGAAAGAAAAGAAAAGAAAAAGAAAGAAAGAAAAACTGGCTCCTCTACTAGGAGACTCAGGTTTAATTCCCAACACTCACAATGAGGCTCACCTCTGAGCTCACGTAAAACGCTCATACAGATAAAAATAAAAAAAATTTAAAAAACATTTTAAAATGTAATCTTAGGTCTCCTCCACTGAGCTGCCTCCCCAACCCCTACTCTGGGTGCGAGTTGAAGTGTTTCAGTACAATTATAAAAAACAAGCTTGTGGGTGTTACTCGGTTTTGTCATTTAAGCCCTTGGGGTTCAACTAATTGTAAGTGAATTGCTAAATCGAATCGGGGTACCATATATCCAAGGTTACCTGCTAGGTCCCAGCTGCGGCTCGTGTCTCACCAACCTAGCCCCTTGTTCTTGCAGTCAATCACCTGGTATTCAGCCGGTCGTCACTGACCCCCGCCCCTCCATCACTACGCCTGGGGAAATCCAGCTGTGCGATACTGGAGAGACACAACTTGTTTGTGAGATTCAGCTTGGTGACCTCATAATCTGTAGGCGTTCTCGTCTTAGACAAATGAATATTCAGACACGCCAATATGACCCAAATAGAGTAAGACAAGATTTGCAGACACTCTTTACTCCTATTATACCTAGCACCTCGCACAGAATAGGGAATTGAGGCGTGATCCATACAAGACTGTTGAATTTATAAAGACGCTGCCCGCAGCTACTGGTTTCTCATTGTGAATCTAGAAGAGGTCACAAGGGGGCGCCATGCGATCACCGTCAGTTACAGGGTTTCTCACTCTTGCCCTTGGGTTTAACTTAACACGACAGAGCGGTTTCGTTCCAAAGCATTTCGTAGTCAAAAGTAAGCACAGGGTCTGGTGAAGGGGCTGGAGGCGCCATGTCGGGCCGGGGAGGTGGCAAAAAGAAGCCCCTGAAACAGCCCAAGAAGCAGACCAAGGAGATGGACGAGGAAGATAAAGCTTTCAAGCAGAAACAAAAGGAGGAACAGAAGAAACTCGAGGAGCTAAAAGCCAAGGCCGCGGGGAAGGGCCCCCTGGCCACAGTGGGAATCAAGAAATCTGGCAAAAAGTAAGCTGTTCCTCACATCGGAGGTGATGTGACCCTCCTCCTCCATCCCTATGTAAACATCTGGATTCCCTGCCATAACATCTTTGCCACCTAATAGCTAGGATGAAGTGTTATACTGGAGCCTGTTGTTGTACATTTGTAAAAAAAAAAAAATGAATAAAGTGAACAATGCAATGGCTCGTTGTCTCTAGTGTTCAGCAATTCCTACCTCAGCTGTGAATTTAAAGTGAACCCAGTCTAGAATCCCACTAGAGCCTTGTTCCATCTTCATTGTATTCTGAATTCTGTACCACTTTGAATTAAACCAACTCATTTTAAAGCCTAAAAAAAAAGTAAGCACGTGTCCTCTTGCCTGCTCGCTAGAGCGAGAGGGGGTGGGAAGAGGGAGGGCCATGCATCACTGTCACAAATTTGGTCCTCTTTTTTTTTTTCAGGGTTCCCCTTTCCCCTTCCCTATGTGCAGCTAGGTAAAATCTTGAAAGCCCTTGGATAACATCTTACAGGAATATTTAACTACTATCTTCCCAACTTTTCCCTACAGGTATATCATAGCTTAAAATTTTTCCTGATCACACAAATGTTTGTTATACAGTGGATAATAGAACAGAATAAAGAAAGGAAACTCCCAACTCCCACATCCTTTGATCTAAGTGGCAGGTTTTTTTCAGTTATATATTTTTTCAGAATATAAATATTCCTGATGAAATTAAAATGTTAGTGGCAACTTACAATTACTGCGAGTGACCATAGAAAAGTTAGTGATGTTTAAGTTGTTTGCACCTTTTTCAAAACCTTGCCAAAACAGACACGGCAGCAAATTACTGTAATCCCAGCACGCAAGCACACACACACACACACATACAAAAGGAAAAAAAAAAAAAGGAAAGAAAACCAAGTCCAATTTGTGTTGCTCACTGTCATCATTTGAGCATGATCAGCCTCCCAGGGACCAACCCCTTAAAGGAAACTGAGACCTCCCCCCCAAATACCACTCCCCAGAAGCCATGGACTGTAACGGGTTACATTTCAGCATCAGACAGTAGAGTAGCAGTGGTGGCAGAAACAAGCTTCAGGCTGAGTTACAAAAGTAGCAAGATGGCCAGCTACTGGTTGGCTGAAACAGCAGCTGACAGTTCAAAAGTATGGAGGGCAGGAAACTGAAGCTGGAGAAGCAGAGAAGTCTCTAAGGAACCAGAGGCCAGATCACAGGCTATGGTCACCAGCAGGGTTCCAGAGAACTGTCTTCAAGATTCCAGACCCCAGGCCAAGAGTTGTAACATTAGCTAGTGTTAAGGGACCAAGGAATCTCTACTTCCTAGCCTGGCATAACAGCTGTAATTAGGAGTCCTGCGGTGGGAAAGCTGTAAGAATACTGTTGCTGCCCCCACCTGTCTGCTCTCATCAATCACTGCGGCCAAACGCCTAGAGAAACAAAAGATACCAAAGGCTGGCACTGGAAGAGGTTTCTCACAGCCCACCTAGGTAGGGAGAGCAAAGGGTCTCCCAGACAGCTGACTGTGAACAATATTAGAAACTATCAAGATTAGCTAGATCTGATGGCGCAAGCCTGTAAGCTCTGCTCCCTGGGGGATGGAACAGAACATCACTTGCAGAGTGCTTGTTACATGCCTGTTTCTGTGACTACAGTCGATGAAAATCTCCACCTACAAGAACATTCAGAATTGAACAAATGTTACCTGCACTGGGGGTATTGGCATTTTTTCCTAAGCTCCTTCCCACAGCTACCTGGCAACAGCCAGGTATGCCTGACTCACTATAAAAGGGGCTGCTCACCCCTTGCTCTCTCTTGCTCTCTTGCCTTCTTGCTCTTGCTCTGTTCTCTCATCCCTCCCCCCTCTCTCCCCATTCCCTTCCCTCATCTCTCTCCACGTGCTCATGGCCAGCCTCTACTTCTCTACTTCTCTCTCTCTCTCTCTCTCTCTCTCTCTGCCTTTCTCTGCCTCTACTACCCTCTCAACTCCCCTCCCCATGCCCTGAATAAACTATTCTATACTACACCTTCTTCGTGTGGCTGGTCCCTCAGGGGAAGGGATGCCTCAGTATGGGCGGGGGGGGTACCCCCTTCCCCCACACCTTACTTCACCTCCACCAAAACATATTCCATCTCTCCCCTATCTTTTTATAAAACTTAATGGGGGGGGGGTGCAGGTTAGCAATGAAGTGTCTTAGGGGTTTCCATTGCTGCAAAGAGACTGTAAGGCCCCCGGGAGTAGGGAGACCCCCCACTCAAGCCACAGGGGAGTTCAATCACCCAGAATCATTCGAGACCGTACTTGCTGCAAACCGCAAAAGGCTTTATTCAGGATTTTGGGATATCAGTCGGCTGAGGCCGACACTCATAAGGAAAGCGTCGACCTCAAGGTTCGAGGTTCCGGAGCAAGGGGTATTTAAAGGAGAAAACTGCAAACCAGGGGGGTGAAAGGGGAAACCAGGAGGTGACAGTGGAGAAAGCCCAATCTACATCATAAAAATAGTTGGAAAGTTTCAACTTATTATTCAGCTAGTCACAAACCAGGATGGGGAGAGGGAAACATCCTGTACACATTCTATTCAGGAATGTGACCTTAGCCTAGTCATTTACCTTGTGGTCAGTCACTCCCTGGGGTGACTTGGCCAACTTGTATTACTAGTTCTGCTATTCTTTGTCTGAACGACCTGGCTGACTTGCCCCCTGGCTAGTTCTTTCTTAGAGTGATCAGCTAGTTCCTGGAACCTAGGCCTGTGAACCTGCCAACCTTAATTCAGATGAGGGGTCTCAAGCTTCTCTATGAATTTTTATATCCTTACAAGACCATTACCAAGGCAACTCTTATAAGGGAAAATATTTAACTGGGGCTAGCTTACAGTTTCAGAGATTCAGTCCATTATCATCATGGCAGAAAGCGTGAGAGCTTCCAAAAAGACATGGTGTTGGAGAAGGAGCTGAGAGTTCTGCATCTTGATGGGAAGGCAACCAGGAGAGACTGACTTCCAGGCAGCTATGGGGGAAGGTCTCAAAACCCACCCCCACAGTAACACACTTCCTCCTTCAATAAGGTCACACCTACTCCAGCAAACCTTGCTTCCTAATAGTGCTACTTCCTGGGCTAAGCATATTCAAATCACTACAGGCTTCTGGGAGAATTATTAGGACAAAGGACAAAGAGGAGGAAGGCTGCTGGCCATGGGCGAGGTGTGGACAAAGGCAGGTGTGCTTCACCAGCGGCCTAGATTCATACCTGCTGCTGAGGTGCACTAGAAAGGCAGCCTAGACCTGTTTATTTTAGCTCACAGTGAACCTCCTCAGGCCTCTCACTGTATTAATCATGTCTTCCGAAGTTTAAAATTTTTACTACTATTACTTTTCAATTTTTTTCTTAACTTTATTTTAAAGTGTGTGTGTGTGTGTGTGTGTGTGTGTGTGTGTCTTGAAGAGATCCCTCTACCTCATTTTTTTTGGAGCAGGTTACTCATTGGCCTGGAATTCTACAAGTAAGCAGAGCTAGCTGGCCAGGAAGCCCAGGGATCCTGCTGTGTCTGCAGCCCCAGCCCTGGGATTACACACACAAGCTACTTCACCTGGCTTTTTAGATGGGTGCTGGAGGAACCAAACTTGGGTTCTCATGCTTCTCCAGCAAGCATTTTACTGACTGAGCCATCTCCTCAGGCCTACCTTTTCTGTCTTGAGACAGGGTCCTACATAACCGAGGCTGGCCTGAAACTCAATGTGTAGCCAAAGACCCTTTTGACCCTCCCGCCTCCGCCTGCTACAAGCTGGGATCACAGGCATAGATCACCACACCTAGCCAAGGCTCAATCAGTTACCAGGCTGGGTTAGCACCCACAGAAACCCTCCAAATGCTGACATTATAGGGCTTAGTCACCATGCTAGGCTAGTCTGGGTATCAGTTCTTATCTGGGAAACGTTTCTTTGAGGAGATACACAACCCCAGGGATCATTTTATACAGCGGATTTTGTGCACATTAAGCAGCAGAAGCGAGGGCTCACCTGAATGAAATGGCCGATCCTATTACTGAGAAAGTTGTGGAGTGACATGCTTATGCTGTTCTGAGCCTCCGTCACATCAGAGAAAGAGAAATCCCCTCCGATGCCCAGGCAGGAGACAAACCTTGTCTGGGAAGCTTCTAGAGCATATCTAACATGATTCAAATTTGTCACATGAAAATCCACAGATGATGCCAGGGAAGAGAAGGGCTTAGTCCTCGGGTCTCACACTCAAGGTGACTTGAACCCATGCCTCTTGGCTACATCTCCTCTTTGCATATCTTTTTTTGTTTTGCGTTTTGGTTTTTTTTTCCAGACAGGGCTTCTCTGTATAGCCCTGGCTGTCCTGGAACTCACCCTGTAGACCAGGCTAGCCTTGAACTCAGAAATCTACCAGCCTCTGCCTCCCAAGTGCTTGGATTAAAGGCGTGGGCCACCACTGCCTGGCACTCTTTGCACATCTTAATTAATAATCAATTTTGTTAAGACAGGGTGTCCTGTATCCCAGACTGTCCTTGAACTCATCCTCTTTCAGCTTCCCAAAGTACTAGAATTACATGCCTACTCTACCACGCTCAGCTAACACCGGATGTTCTTCTAAACATTGATAGTTTTCACTTATATTTAGGTCTTTGATGATCTTAAGTTAATTTTTACATATTGTGTGAAGTAGCATAAGATTAATTTAACTTTTTAAAAATTATATTTAGTGTGTATGTGTGTGTGTGTGTGTGTGTGTGAGAGAGAGAGAGAGAGAGAGCGCTCACCTGTGCATGCCACAGTGTACATGTTGTTGGTGTCTGGGGATCACTGCATAAACCACTCAGACACCACCATTCTCAGTCAAAGAAGGCTGGTTTATTGAACTCCACACCCCAAGATTGATCAGTCAGGGTCACAGACAGACTTGGGAGCTGACCGGGAGCTTAATATGACATTGAGTTAAGATCCTATTGTACTTTTAAGCCTAAAATCCACAAATACCTGTGCCAATCAGGATTTAGGGATAGGAGATTTCCTTAGGAACATGTTTTTGAGCCAGGCAGTGGTGGCGCACGCCTTTAATCCCAGCACTTGGGAGGCAGAGGCAGGAGGATTTCTGAGTTCGAGGCCAGCCTGGTCTACAGAGTGAGTTCCAAGACAGCCAGGGCTATAAAGAGAAACCCTGTCTTGAAACACCCCTCCCCCCCCAAAAAAAGAATAGAGGAACATGTCTTTGTTGTGCAGTTATCCTGTTCCCATTGGTTGGGGTATCAACTGTAACAAGGGACTTGCCTTGCCTAACATTCATGTCTTAACTTGCCAACTAGGATGTCAGTTACCTATGTACATGTCTCTTTCCGCCAAGTAGGATGTCATTTCCCAGAGAGGTCTTGGGGACTTAAACTTCACTCAATGCCCTATTCAAAATGGAAGTCTTATCCCAAATAGCTTCTTATATTGGTACTGGTGTCTCTTTTATGTTGGGGTGCATCCCAGGGGTAGCAAGAAACCATAAAAGCCCATACATAGGTGCAGTAAGTGCTGTTGAGTGGTTAGTTCACATCCAAACCTATTGTAGCTAACAAGGGTTCTCTCTCTCTCTCTCTCTCTCTCTCTCTCTTTAGATTTTTGTTTTCTTTCTTTCTTTCTTTCTTTCTTTCTTTTTTTTTGGTTTTTTGGTTTTTCTTTTTTTTTTGTTTGTTTGTTTGTTTTTTGTTTTTTTTCGAGACAGGGTTTCTCTGTGTAGTCCTGGCTGTCCTGGAACTCACTTGGTAGACCAGGCTGGCCTCGAACTCAGAAATCCGCCTGCCTCTGCCTCCCAAGTGCTGGGATTAAAGACGTGCGCCACCACCACCCGGGTAAGGGTTCTCTTTGTAGCTTTGGCTGTTCTGGAATTAGCTCTGTAGACTAGGCTGGTCTCAAACTCACAGAGACCTGTGCATCCTGAGTGCTGGGATTAAAGACATGTCACCACAACTGGCTTAAACTTTGAACCTGTAAACTCATAAGGATGGGAATTCAAATTCATTTTAACCAGGCATAAGTACATAACAAAGCCAGTTGGTCTGATTAGAAATGGAAGGAGTCAGTTCTACTGCAGATGTGCAGACCTGACAGACAATAGAAGCAGCAGAGGGAAAAGTCGGCCTCAGAGGCTGGAGCTTAGGGTAAAATGGATGTGCTGCCAGCTCCTACAGGAAAGAACATTCGAATGACAAGGGCAGACAAGGGCAGGAGGAGCTTTCTAGAACCCCATGGTTATACACTGCCATGGTTTAGCTCACTACCCTCTCAGGAAAAATAATAGACCAACTGAACTGCTTATAGAAGGTGTGGGATACCTGAGCATTGGCTCCTACATTTTTTAGGCAGGCATGGTGGTGCATGCCTGTGTGCAGAAGCAGGGTCATCAGGAGATCATCCTTGGCTACAAAGTCAGTTTGGGGTCAGCCTGGTCTACATGGGACCCTGGATACACAGGAAAGGGAGTGGTCTGACTATGTGTGAGTCCCATCATCTTTGTTGTTGGTTTTTGAGCACTGAGGGTTGGAACTGTAGCCTTTGACATGCTGAGCGTGTGACACTGAGCTACAGACCGACAAGCCAGCCCGGAGTCTTCGCTTTCCTCACAGAACTCAGCTCTGATGTAGCTGCTGAAAACATTCCTGTTGTAGACAGTCCCTTGTCTCCGTGGACTGCATCTCTCCGCCCTTTCAGGGACTCTCAGCCTGGGACCTGGTCATGGAAATTGACCTGACAAGACAACCAAGTTTAATTTGGAAGTTCCGGCACAAAGGAAGATTTGTCCTTGGGGATACTCCCTCTCGGTTCAGAAGCAGGAGACTAATTACACGGGAACACCTCTACTGACTGAAAGGAGATGGAACATATTGGGTAATTAGCATTTCCACCCTCAGGGAAACATGAAGACGTTTCATCTGACCTTTGTGAACTAATGTACCCAAATCTTAAATCCACTATAATACAAAAAAGATGAATCTAAGGGATACTTAGAGCACATGAGAGACTAAATAGGGGTCCTCCATTTGGCTTCTCAGAACTATGTACCTGTTGAATCGTATATCCTTTCTCCTCAGAATCTCTTTATGTGTCTCTGGTTAGTCTGGGACTCACTATATAAAGCAGGCTGGTCTTGAATTTGTAAAGACTCTTCTGTTTCTGCCTCCTTAGTGCCAAACCTATGTTTTTAGTGTGTATGTCCTGGCCCTATTTCAGAATCCCTTGATGAGAGGATTTGGGGTAGCTCTCAGTTACCTTAATATTACAATAGAAACTTGGAAACAGGATACTTCTCCAAAACATATGCATGGGCAATGTCTTCGTGAGAAGAACTCCAGTAGAGTAGGAAACAGTACCAAGACCCAACAAATGGATTTTAGGAAACCATGAGCAAAATGAATAGAGCCCACAGCATTGGGATGTGGGATAAACTAGCCCACTGTAATGATGCCATTTGTCTTGGTCAATGTTTTATCACTGTGAAGAGACAGCACGACCAGGGCAATGTAGAAGTAAAAGCCAAGTAAACCCTTCACTCTCTAACTTGCTTTTTGGTTATAGTGTTTTGTCGCAGCAATTAACACCCTAACTAAGACGCTAAGTCTTCCCTTAAACTTAGTATCTTCATGGCATTTCAAGTGTGCACAACCTTGTCAGTTTATGTGCTGTTGGAGGTGGAACTCAGGACTTCACGGATGCTAGGCAAGCACTCTACCAACAGAGGCTACCTCCCCTGTATCAACATTCTACTTTAAAAAAATAAAGATTTAGGGGCTGGAGAGATGGCTCAGCGGTTAAGAGCACTGACTACTCTTCCAGAGGTCCTGAGTTCAATTCCCAGCAACCACATGGTAGCTCACAACCATCTGTAATGAGATCTGATGCCCTCTTCTGGTGTGTCTGAAGACGGCTATAGTGTAGTGTACTCACATACATAAAATAAATAAATAATTAAAAATATTTTTATTTATGTACGTGTGTTTTGACTGTTTGTGTATATATGTTCCACATGTGTACAGTGTCCACAGCATCAGATAACACAGAACCATGTGGGTGCTGGGACCTGAACCCAGGTCCTCTGCAAGAGAAACACATGCTCTTAGCCACTGAGCAACCTCTCTAGTCCTCAAATGTTCTATCTCTTAAAAAAAAAAATCTTTCCACTTGCAAATGTCAAAACAGGTCATGTACATGCAAGGCCCTCAAAAGTCCCCAGAGGATGAACAGTCTTATAACTGCTTTTGGGATTCTACTTCAGCTTCCTGTGAATCAGCCCAGAGCCAGCAGTGGCTTAGTGGAAATAGTCCCTAAGCAGAAGCAGATGGGGAAGGAGATAGTCTTACTGTATTCAGCTTTCTGTACTGCTGCCACGTTTAGTCACTGTTCTACTGCTGTGATGAAACACCATGACCAAGGCCATTTATGGAAGGAAATATTTAATCAGGGCCTTGCTTACAGTTTCAGAGGGTGAGGCCATGACCATCATCATGGCGGGGAGTGTAGTCAGGTAGGCAGACAAGCAGGCATGGGGTTGGAGCTGTAGCAGAGAGCTTTACATTCAGATCTGCAGGCAGCAGCAGGTAGACAGAGGGAGATTGGGCTTGAAGTGGGCTTTTGAAACCTCAAAGCCCAGCCTCAGTGACACACCTCCTCCATGTGTGGCAGCCCGTGTAAAGAAAGCTGAGATAAAGTACAGAATGTTCTTCCCACAGTGTGACCTTCTAGAAAGAATTGCATAAATCATGATCAGTTAACGCACTTGAAAGCAAGGACATAAAGGGGATGCCTGGCACATCCACATTATCCCTGTTGGAAAGGCAAAGAAAAGCCCAGGGAGAGTACTCTTGGCTTGTTCACATGACCAAAGATGCTAAGATGTGGCACAAGGTGTATTTCTCCAGTTCTTGCATTCACCTAAGTTTATAGTAAATTTCAACTCACATTTTGCTTGCTTTATACTAAAAATGAGAAGTGATTAGCTTCTTAGTTAGGGTTTTCTGCTTTAAACAGATGCCAAGACCAAGGCAACTCTTATAAATGACAACATCTAATTGGAGCTGTCTTACAGGTTCAGTCCATTATCCTCAAGGAGGGAACATGGCAGCATCTAGGCAGGGATGATGCAGGAAGAGCTGAGAGTTCTACATCTGAAGGCTGTTAGTAGAATACTGACTTCCAGGCAGATAGGATGAAGGTCTTATAGCCCACACCCACAATAACACACCTACTCCAACAGGGCCACACCTTCTAATAGTGCCACTCTTCTGGGCTGAGCATATACAAACCATCACATACTACTTGAGCAAAACAAAAACAAACAAACAAGCAACAATAACAACAACAAAGAAAACCCCGGAGTCCCCTGGTTTATCCCTACTCGGATATTTAGAATATATCCTTTGGTCCTTGAGACTTGGCTTTGTTAGCCAAGAGGTGGGCTGACATCCAGTGAAGCCATACCTACTCCAGCAAGACCATGTCTCCCTTCCTTAACATTCCACCAACTGGGATCCAAACAGTCATCGAAAGCACCATACCTGCACAGCACATTATTCCGCAAGCAATGCAGAGATCTGGGTCACGGCCACGGACTGTGTGCACCAACCCAAGCAGGGTTGGACTAAAGACAGGGACATCTTTGGAAAGGACACAGATTGCCCTCTGGTACCTGTGGCCGGAGGAGACAGGAGAGGACCCCATGGGTATTTCAGCAGAGAAAACTTAATGTAAACATTGGTGGACAGTGAAGAGCCTGCTGCTGGTTTCCAGGGCATCTTATGGGTGCCTCACCTCTCTCTACTCAGGGTTTACTGTATGAGGCCCTGGTTCAGAGGATATTGGTGGGGGTGAGGGTGGAGGTGGAGAGGGTGGAACCCCAGTTCCATCTACAGCGTCAAGAATGAGGTTTCTCTCTGGTCATTATATTTACATTTCAAGGTTTGGGCACCTTTTCTACTAGCCCTGGCTGTCCTGGGAACTCACTATGTAGGCTGGCCTTGAACTCAAGAGATCCACCTGCCCCTCTGCCCCTCTGCCCCTCTGCCCCTCTGCCCCTCTGCCCC